>NW_015549584.1:2116566-2128098 GCF_001515605.1 Sinocyclocheilus anshuiensis
GAGTCTAGTTTTCACCTCAGCTTTAGTTTTCACCTCAGTTTTCACCTCACCTTTAGTGTAGCCCAGCTACACTAAACAAAAACCAAGAGAATTTCAGATTAGGATCCAATTATGGGAACAAGCTGTCCTAGTCCCCTAAAAAATTTGAAGGAAAAACTCAACAAGGAAGTATTCAGTATTAAATATCAGGAATGTGTGTGTGTGTGTGTGTGTGTGTGTGTGTGTGTGTGTGTGTGTGTGTGTGTGTGTGTGTGTGTGTGTGAGAGAAGGAAAGAGAACATAATGGAAAACTCAACGCATTTGTACTTATTCAGTAACTGTGAGTGAATGCACTTTTTAGGGCACCGACTGCTCTTTGTAAAGAAATATTAATTGATGTGTAAGGTGTGATAAATTACTAGAGAAAAAATGGCAAATGCTGTTTGGTTTATCCTCTTGGCTTTCTACAGTTTATATTCTCAGTTCATCAACAACATGCTCAGCTGACATAAATATGCAAGAAAACCCATCACCAGCACTAACTCAAGAAAGCTTTGTGAAAATCAAAACAGTCTCACTTTGCCTAAAATTGTTTGTGTTTTTAAAGGTAATGTGAAATAAGACTACCGTCATTTGAAATACAGTCTGATGATGTTACAAGTTTGGCAGACTTTGACTGATGTTGCTGTACATGTGCAGGCTGATATTTCTGTGGTAGTTAATAGTGATTGTGGTGGTGTTTATTGCTTAAGCCTTACTCAGAGATAGATAATGTGTATATATAAATGTATTAAGAACAAATAAAAAATGTTGTAATGATTGAGCTTGACTTTTATTTGTAATAAAAGTTTTTTTGGCCCTCACTCTTTATTCTTATACACTTAATTTATTCAACAAAGACACAGAATTGATAAAAAGTAACTATGAAGACTTAAAAATTGTTACAAATAATTGTTTCAACTGTTTCATTGTATTATTCTATTACATAAAATATATCATGGTTTACACCAAAATATTAAGCAGCACAACTGTTCTCAACATTGATAATACAGAGAATTTAAATTAATTTCATAATGAGTAACAAGTCATTATGTTAGAATGATTAATGTTAGTAATGGCTGCTAAAAAAATTCAGCTTTGCTGTCACGGGAATGCATGTTTGTTTTTTAAAATATATGAAATTTAGATTTTTTTTTTTTTTAATTGCAATAATTCACATCATTATTGGTAGCATGAGACTTTTAAAAGCAAAATATCTGACAAATCTAACAAACATTTGAATGCTAGTGTATGTATAAAGTTTATCATAATTTGCCATGCTCCGTTTTTGTATGACAAGTCTAATATTATAGCAATATTATTACGTTGTGTTATAATATGACCATATAAATATCTAATGTATATAAAATGTACAGTCTTACAGTATTCCCTTTTAAATGTAACAAAGCCAAACCGGTTACAAACTTCAGATTTAATGTACTTGCTTTAAAATTCAGTTTAATTTCAACATTTACTACCTGAATTACTTTGCCTCCATGCAAACAAGCACACAAAGGTAGTTCTGTCATAACTTATTAACTTCATAAAGTGACTAAATTGCCCAAGCAATGGACACAAAGTTTGTTCTGTTGCCTTGGAGACATCAGATGAATATTATTAACCATGCCTAATATAAACTTGAACACAAACCATGCCATTTTTATATCAGGAAAAGTTATTAATAGCATCTCAGAACTGAATGTTTTTTTTTTAGGTTTAAGAACCCCTATACTACTTTATTGACCAGATTTATCAGTACACCAGATTAAACCACATAAAAACTTTATTTTGTTTCGTAATACACAAAATATCAACATTATAATGTCCTGAGAATACTCCTAATTCTGATTCCTATTTTAATAGCTGTAAAAAAAAAAAAGTACAAGGATAAAGATATGTTAGCACATGACAGGACACAAAACAACCTTGAAGTGAGGCACAAAAAAATTCACAAGGTAAGAAAAGCAATAATGACATGGCGCTTGCATTAGCACATGGTAAACATGACCCTTTAGACATACGCGATTAACACATCCATTCAAAAACAGCATACCAAAGCCATTACAGGTTTCGAATACACCAGTAGTCATGATTAAAGCAGTGCAAGCAGAAACAAAGCTGTAACTAAGTAACACAGTCACGGGAGTAAACACTGCATCTCCAGTGAATCCATACAGCCAATGGCAGTGATAGAGAGTTCATTACAGCCAAGCCAGTAATCGTGCAGTACTGCAGTTAAGTCAGAAAAAACAATCAATGAGTCAAATGATGAGAATGTGTCCTGTTGGAGAAGCTGATTTTCTGTTTTAGTGACTGTTGTACTTATTGAAGTTTGGTATCACTGAGCGAATCCAGAGAAAAACCCACCCACCAATTCCCATCTAATAATGCCAATATTGATGACTAGGTAAACTGGTCTTCCTCTCAGTCAGATCCATTCTTTAGGGTTCCGTAAGACCTCCAGCATCTCGGCTTCCTTAGTGCCTTTTGTGGGCTCGTGCATGTACTCCCACCTGAAATGAAACATTTATGGCTAGTAAGTTAGTAATATTAAACAATAGATTAATACAATAAAGACAGTTTAAATGAGACTCTAAAGAAAGAAGTTCACTGCAAAACATTACTGTGCGTTTTTAAAAGGGTCTTATCATGAGGAATCCCATTTTCCTTTATTGTTTGAGGTTATCATATGAGCTCATTTTTGGAGATGGTTGTGAAAATCTTTTTGGTGTGGAAAAACGTTTAGTTGTGTTATAAGTGGAGCTCAGGGAAAACATGTAAAAAAAAACATTTTAAAAATGTAACTTCTTTAAATTAGGCTATATAAGTAAACAAAGTTCACAAAATGTTATGATAAAAGCTAAAAAAGGATGATCCATGGTAACAGGCAGTAGCTAACATGCCAATGTTTGCTAAATACAAAGTCCTTTACCTAGCAGTAAGTGGTAGGGACATCAGGATGCTCTCGATGCGAGACCCAGGTGTGGCCAGGCCGAATTTCACCCCTCTGTCATACACTAAATTAAATTCCACATATCTAAGAGACACAAAGAGAGTTTGGTTAGCTGCTGAACACTTACATTTTACAGACATATACGGCAAACATCAAATTAAACTAAAAAAACAATTACAAATGTAGTAATAACTATGCTATATATAAAATATAGAATAATGATGACTATTGAATATTATTAATATTCAGTTATTTTAGAAATTTAACTAGACTTAAGACTATCTGAATTCGCATAAGATAGTATTTTAATTGTTTGTATATATTTGAAGATATTTTTTCCATATGTAGGTCTGTATGTTGCTGGCAATATAATATTTTTCAGCATTATACTATTTAATTATAAAAAAAATACTAACACTAGCTTCTCTAATCTTTTTGTATTCTATCTATTTGTTTTCTTTTATTTATTATACAATTCACAAAAAGCAAAAAAAAGGCCTCTAACAGTAGCTTGCTCTATTATTTTTCTATTCTATCTGTTTTCTTTTTATTTATTATATAATTAAAAAAAAACCTTGCTACATGCATTGCGTTAGGCTAACTGAGACTTGTTATAGCACTTGCATATAAATGTAAATGTAATGTAAATCAAAAAACATATATACATTACTGTTCAAAAGTTTGGGGCTTTTTAAAATGTCTTTGTAAGCAATGTCTTGTGTTCACTAAGCCTGCATTTATTTGATCAAAACGCAATAAAACAGTACAGTTGTGAAATATTACAATTTGAATTTTGTTGTTTTTAATATATTTCAAAATATAATTGACCCCTATAATTGCAAACCTGCATTTTCATATCTATTACTCCAGTCTTCAGTGTCATATGATCCTTCAGAAATCATTGTAATAAGCTGATTTGATGATCAAGAAACATTTCTTATTATGTTGAAAACAGTTGTGCTGCTCAGTATTTTTGTGGAAATCATGATACTTTTTTCAGGATTTGTTGATTAATAGAAAGTTGAAAAAAAAAAAAAAAACTGCATTTATTTGAAATAGAACTTTTTTGTAACAACATTTAAAAAAAAAAAAAATATATAATATATATTTTAGGAACACCGTCTGATCAATGACAGAAATTAACCTTATAGGGCGATATTTGACTTGATATAGATTTTTTTTTAACCTTTCTTGCTGCCAGTCCATCTCCTCAGGGGTAAAGGAGTCGTTTAGATGTTTGTTTACAATGGGCAGGTAACAAGGCACCACAGTTTTAGCGCAGCTCTTCACAAAATTAAAGACCTCCTCCTGATTGGGGGAATCCAAATCATCAAAAAAGATCCCACCAATGCCTCTCGTCTCCCCTCGGTGACGGATGTAGAAGTAATTGTCACACCTTGAGAGAAAAAGAAAATACTGGTGCTAATCTAATATTTAAGGGAAAAAAACTATTTAATCACAGATTTAATAAAATTACATTTTTTAAAAATTATAAAATAAAATACCAAAATTAAGTACTAGCAATCAAAGATTTTAAAGACTCTGTCTTTTAAATGAGCATCTGTCTCATTCATGATAAACTGAAAAGAAAATTAAAGGGATGTCTTTAAACAAAAGTGTTTGACTCCCAAAAAACAAAACAAAACAAAACAATAGCTGCTGCAAATAATGGGAAATCTTATCATTGCTGAACAGTTCAAATCCACCCAGAAGATAAAACGCTCATCCACCACACACACATCCTCACACCCATAACAGCTGTAACACACCCCATTCAAACTACACACTACTGGAATGAGATTCCTACCACTTTTTGAAGTCTGGGTAATACTTAGGATGGTGCTTGTCACATGCTTCCTTCAGAGTCTTGTGGAAATGAGCGGCATCTTCCAAATCAATATAAACAGGAGTGAGATCCGTTCCTCCACCAAACCACCACTGCTTTGTGCCTGTGACAAGGAGTGAGATGGATAGAGAACATGGGTGGTGGTCACAGATAACAACATCTCTCTTCTCACAGCCTTGAATGACTTGGCAAGAACACTCACCGTCTGCTTCCTCGATCTCAAAGTATCTGTAGTTGAAGTGCACTGTGGGAATGTGGGGGTTTTTTGGGTGTATGACTGAACTCACGCCCATGGCACAGAACGGCAGCTTCCCTGGAACACAGAGATAGTGCTAACCGGTGAAAACAATAAATTAAGCATCAAGTCACGTCCTCTCAATAACCCTCAACTCCATGAGGCATGACAAATCTTCACAGTAAACGCCTTAAGACCACTGACGGTTCAAACTAATTCCAAAATTAAAAACTAGAAGTAGAACCGAAGATATAAGGAACTGCTTTCAGTCACACTCTGCATTCACCTCGAAATAGGAAGTCAGTCTCTCACCATCTTTCCCTTTCAGAACTTTTCCACGGCTGCGCATTTGCTTGGCGGCCTCTTCAGTGAGGTTCCCAAATACCACGGACACGTTCACACCCGCTTTCTCAAAAACCTTCCCATCTTGCATCACACAGCTGATGCCACCACCACCTTTATTAGACACAAGAGAAACATGCAATTGGGTTTGTTACAATGTAACACCAGCACAAATCTTCTAGCTAATATTTAATGTATGAATGTTTCTGTTTTATAGCTTAACAAAGCAAAATCTAAATCTTTCCAATGCCTCGTTGGGAATCACTGATCTATGGAACGATTAACTTCTTTATATAGCAGATTGTTATAATATATAATAATAAAGCACACATCTTTGTCACAATAATAGCTTAATAATAATTAGAATGCAACAATAAAAACCTAAGATGCATTACGATTACGAATAGTCAATTAAAGGGTTAGTTCACCCAAAAATGAAAATTAGGCTGCGTTTTACTCACCCCCGATGCATCCTAGGTGTATATGACTTTCTTCTTTCAGTCGAATCCAGTCGGAGTTATATTAAAAATTGTCTTTGATCTTTCAAGCTCTATGGTTGCACTCAGCGGGTGTTGCATTTCTTCTGTCCAAAAGACGTGAAATAAAAAGCACCCTTCCATAAAAAAAAGTGTCTCAATTATGTCAAAATGAAATGTTTTGAAATAAGCCTGACACTTAACCAATTACATTATGGTTTTAAAAGGAACATTTGGAAAGGTTTTTTTTTTTATATACGCTATGGAGTTCCATTTCTGATTTTGATACTGGATGATAAAATTACCTTATAAAATTCATAGAGAGATGGTAGAGTATATAGTGTATTGTATAGGTGCATAGTACGTCATCTGAGACAACTTATACGGCATAATTAAGAAATAAAAAAGTAGAAATTATGACAAACTGTTAAAATTAAGACAAACGATGATGACATAAAAAGTCTAAATAATGAGATAAAAAGTAGAAATTACAACAAAAATCATCATGAAAAAGAGTCAAAATTATTAGATAGAGTGATAATTGTGACAGAAAAAGCAGAAATGATTAGATTAGTAATCATAATTATTACAGAAAGTCACAATTATGATAAAAAGTCGAAATTATTAGATATAAAGTCAAATTTATGTTATAAAAAGTTATAAATTCACCAAAATGTCTACTTTTTTATTTCAGAATTTCAACTTTTTTTTTTTTTTTTAAATACCGAAACATGATTTTTTTCCTCCCACTTATGTACCTGTAGACCCAAACATAAATTAGGACTTTGGACCATCATGTTTGCTCTACTTTATCTAAGCCTTGTGTGCCACCACTAGTTATGTTATTGTAAGTATATTTTATGTTTTATTCATAGCATCACTGAAAGTGTTTTTTAAATGAAACACATCATTATAAATCAATAAAAAAAGTCAAACGTTATATTAGTGAAGTAAGTCAGCAGAAATTAGCTAACCTTCCTTCCTACTCCATCTGTCCACCCTGAACGAGCCTCCATCCACCTCCTCAAGGGCTCTACAGAATGCAGCCTGTGTCTCCATGATGAGCATCTCCATTCTCGCAGACATCGCGTCTTTCCTCTGCTCTAAGACCTTGATGTCAGTGACTGGTACAGACATGAACGACTTGCATCTCTCACGTATGTTCCCCTCTTCTTCTTCAACCTTGGATATCTTCGTTGCCATCTCGGCCCGCTGAAAGTGACTTACACCTGCCGTCAGGACCCCGGTGACAGCTGCTGCCCCAGCAGCCAGAAATACACCGTACCGTCCGAGTGAGATCCTCCCCGGCGATGCTTGAGACATCTGTCTCGTTCCTGCTCTTATGAATGACCATTTTCCTCCCGGAAGAAAGGCACATTTACGGAGCGTAGAGTAACGGGCTACGAAAGAGTGGAAATCAGCTGTACCATGCGCAGAGCGGGACACTTGGCACAGTCTTGCTATTGATCTTGCTGAGCTGTTTATTGTGCACAAAGCTATAGAAGTCATTTTGTCTACTGAGCGACAACAACTGTATCGGTCCACGAGCTGCCAGTTGATAAGAGGATCATAAATGGGTGTAAACTGTAAAGTAACTATATGCAGTTTTGCACGTAGCTTCTCCAACAGTTCTGCCCGCGGCGTGTCGTGACTTTTATATGCGTGTCGAGGTGTATTATGGGAAATTGAGTTTTTCTCATATGAACGGTGTTTTATTTAATCTTGTAGGGACTACATTTACCATAAACGTGAAATACGAGCTATTCGTGATACTTCCGAGATAATAAAAAGAAGAAATATTTTAATAATGTAGTGACAGGACCTTAAAATTATTATTCACACTCTGTCATGTTATAAATACCTTTTAAATATTATTATTAGTATAATAATATTAATGCACAATAATTTCTGTCTTTGTGTTAGTGTTTTTGACAAGATTTTTTTTTTTTTTTACAAGAAAGTGAAATCCAGGAAAGTGTCAGGGTCAGCAAAACGTTACTGGCATGGTTGTTAAAAATTCTAATAGTACCAAAGCATACAAAGTATAATTAATAGACGTAGAAAATGATTTATTTGCTTACATCACCTTATTTAAGGAAATAAACTTTAATTGTTTATTCATAACGATTTTTGCCAAACAAACCAAAGTATACTTTGTTGTATCTTATTGTTTTTTCCACTAACTGTATCACAGATCAAATCTGGCTGGATCTCCCTTCTACATTTACAAAGAGTCTGCGCATGCGCGCGCTGCCACGACAGGCCGTGTTGTGCGTCTCTATGGCAACAGCTATTACATGCTACTTTGAAGCTGAGGCCAGCAGAGGATTAGGGCGAGCTGCTCTCTAATGTACAGGTGCGCGTAGAGACCAGATCTTGAATAAATAGGCCGGCTAATGAATTACCGTTCATTATTTTTGCACTTAACGCGAGGCAACACCATACTAAAGTTTTGGAGGTAAGCTGCATACATTTTCAAAGGCGCGGGAAAGTAATACAACTGAATTCTAAAAGCAGACGATAGGTTAACTATATCATGCAATGACAAGACCACCAGGTTTTGTGTTGTAATATTAGCCTTAATGCTCGTTAAAATTTTATTTTATCACAGAAATTTCACACTATAATTATTTAGGCATTGCAGTGCATTTAGTGGAATGGCCATATGTGGCATTTACAAAATGAAATATAAAGTCCCTCTTTAAATATATAAACTGCGTCTGCAAAGTCTGTTTAAAAAAATAGTAAAAAAAATAAAGAAGAATGAATACAATTTAGAATTACAAATAGTTTTTTTTATTGGACAACAATGTAGAATAATGTTACTTCAATTGTCACTGTAGACCAGTGTTATTTTAGTATCACTTAGATACTATTATAGTTTTATTAATACTTAGAAATAGTTTTTATTTTTATTATATTTGGTGTTTTAATTTTAGTAATTTAGTTGCGTGTTTTTGTCTTTTTTATGATTATTTTCTTTTTAAGATAGTTTTTATTTAGTTTTAGTTCTTTTTAATACGTGAAGTTAAATCAAGTTATTATATTTTAATTAACACATTTTTTTAAAGGTTTTAGTTTTAGTTAACTATAATAACCTTTGCTCATTATGGATCAGTTGCTGCTCATTATGGATCAGTTTCCATGTCTACACTCCTGTGTTTCGCTTTCTGAAACTCTCTGACATCTAATTTATGAGACTCCAAGCTGTTTGAATCTAAAGCCGTAATGCATTTGGACATTATTTATTACATAACTAGCTACATTCATGCCAACAAATCAACTAAGTGTGTTGTACATTTATGTGATTTGTCTTTCTGTACGTCTCCTATATTATTGCAATTGCTTTTATGTAACTAAATTAAAGTGAGAATTAAGGATGATCAATAAATTGGTCAATAAAATCTAACATTTATTAATAAATGGCCAAATAATTATTTCAAATAACTATACATATTTATAATCATTTACATTCAAAAATATTGCTTAAATAATTTAGCTTAAATTAAAATGGTTCTATTATCTTTTTTGTTTGGAAACAGAAGGGAGATGTTTTTTCTATGTGCTCCATTTTTCATTTGCTGTGTCTTAGGAGAAAGCGAAGAGAAAATGAGTGATTCTGCAGTCCAGAACACTCTAGATGAGTATGAGGATGACTTTGAGAAAGACCTGGACTGGCTAATCAGTGAGGAGAGCAAGAGTGAGGAACAGGTAAGTGAGTGAATGTGCAATGATGGCAGAAACAGGTTCATATCTCTGAGACAGTCTTCTGGTGTGTGGTATTCCATTACACAGACGCTGTACCTGTGTGTGTGAAATCAACCCCACTGATACAGATCCATACACACTTTCACTCACCCAGAGAACTATGTCTCATGGCACTGCATTATTCAACACATACTCTCTATGTATCTTGATTCAAGGGTATGATTAACCCTTTAGAAAACATGCTCTCCTTAAAGGGATAGTTCATCCAGAAATTAAAATTCTGCCATCATTGATCCAAACCTCTATGAGTTTCTTTCTTCTGCTGAACACAAAAGAAGATATTTTGAAGAATGTGGGTTTCTGGTCCCCATTGATTTCCATAGTATTTTTCCCCATACCATGTTTGTCAATGGGAAGTTTGGGAACCAGCAACTATTTTATTACCCACATTCTTCAATATATATATATATATATATATATAAAAAATGACAGAATCTTCTTTTTGGGGTAAACTACACCTTTAACACACACAATGCCTTACTCCTTTTACTGTGGTTTTCTCAAACTGAACACTTTCAGTTTTCAATTTTCTCCAACAAAGGATCCTGATGATGATGACATTGAAGCTCAGATAGACAAAGAGCTTGAAGAAGATGAGCATAAAGAAGATGTACACAAACACAAGGAAATAGCTGATGAAGAAGCGGATGAAAGGTGGCCAACGCCCATGGAGCCATTAGAGGGTGCGTTAGATCCTGACAGGGACGACCTTGTAACCTCTCCACATTTACAGAACGACGAAGACCTCGATGAAGAAAAGAAATATATTTTGGATAAGATTCAAGAGGCTAACAAACAACTCCAGGACCAGGATCCTCCAGACCATAGCCGGCGCAGACGGCTGCAGTTTAAAGACACTCTGGTTGACCTGGTGGTGCCTGCACTAGAGTTTGACGCTCAAGAGAGCAATGGTGCCTCCTATAGGGACTTCGAGGAAGAGCAAGAGGTGTCCGGACAAATGCAGAGACTGAATATCTCTCGGAAAGAGGAGAGCGGGATTGGAGAGCCTGAGGATGAACATAACGAGGGAGCGAAGGAAGGAAGGGTTTTGGTTGAAAAAGATGGAAAGTTTGATCTGGTGAGTCTAAAGGAGGTGGAAAGTCAAGGATTGCTTCCTCCCTTGCCGGTTTCTCACGGCGACAATCAGCGAGCATCTTCACGGCAAAGTGAGTCTGGTCTCCATCTCGGCAAGAGTCCTGTCTCCTCACCGAGGCAAAATTCTACCTCACCTTTTCCCCCTGGCACTGAGACTCTATACATCCCCAAACCTCCACCGAAGCACCGAAATAGACCCAGTTCTGCCAGACCGTCCCAAAGGGGAGCATGGGTTCATGGCAGCAAGCGCAGGGTCCAGTCTGCAAATGGAGCTCCTTCACATGCCACTTTCACTCTGTCACCACAGCAGAAAGAATTACTGGCCAAACTTCAGCAGCAGAGAGAGAGGCAAGCGAAAGAGGTGTGATGTGGTTTTAATATCAGTTTAATATCAGTTTCTGTCATAATGTATTATAAAAACTGATGTAATTTCCTGTTTTTGTTCTGTCCTCCTTTCTGCTTCTTCTGGTTCCTTTTTAGGATGAGCTTAAGAAAAAAGAGGAAGAGGAACAGAAGCGTCAGGAGAATGAGATAGCCTTCCGATCATGGCTTATGAGGAAGAGAGAACAGCTGCTGGAGGAGAGGAGAGTTCAGAAAGCCCAGGAAATGGAAAGGATGAACTGCAGGGTATGTCCACCAGGGGGAGCCGTTTAACCAGTTATTGTGATGTCATGGCTTATAGAGAACAGCTGCTGGAGGAGAGGAGAGTTCAGAAAGCCCAGGAAATGGAAAGGATGAACGATGAACTATGTCCACCAGGGGGAGCCGTTTAACCAGTTATTGTGATGCCAGCCCCCCT
>NW_015549584.1:2129235-2158814 GCF_001515605.1 Sinocyclocheilus anshuiensis
CCTGATTCAATTAATCAAGTGTTAATTGCTCCATGTGGCATAATTGAGTTGAACCAGGTGCATATTTACTGTAGGTTTTTGATTAAAAAGCAATTTTCTCAATTGAGCCTCCAGGACTGGAAGGAAAGAAAATGTACCGGTCTAAATGATCTCATAGCAAACCTAGATCCTTGTTTGGGTAATAGAATGGAATTCCATCTGGTAAGTACAACAACAGATATAATGTGAGTCGCCACAGTTCTTTAAAGCACAGGCTATAATCAAAACCTATTGCAAAGAGTTTTAAATTCACTGAATCCCCCCCCAGACAGTTTTACTTCATTTGCACTGAAATACGAGAGTCCATTTGAAACGAAAATACTCATTGAATTCTCAATACATTCTTATTTAAAGACCCCATGAAATCCATGAATCCATGTCCATACTGTATCTATACGCCTCACCATTTTTTGTCCAATCAAATGTACTCTAGTAAGAGACTGTGCCTTCTCAGTGAATTATAAATACCACGTATCTCAAGGTCCAATCACTGTTCATGACCGTGAAGTAAAAGCCTACTGGCTATTCAAAAAAGGACGAGTCCTTCCAAATACACAACTTCCTTCAAACGCAGGAAAGAAAACTGCACTCTCTAACCCATTTTATGGAGCCTTTAACTTCCTATTCAAGCTTTTACCATCTTCTCTAAAGGCTTACTAGTAGATTTGGCAGGAGTGTTGCAATGGCTGAAATGGAAGCAAATGGAAAAACAAACAGAAATGCGAAAGAAAGAGAGCAGAGAGATGGAACACTTACTTTTGAAAGGGGACCCTGATGTCCAGTGGAACAAAACAAGATGGAAAGCATGATGAGAACCATAAAAACCAGTGAACATAAGAACAGGAATGAATAAAATAGAGGCCAACTTGCCATTTTGGGGTTCATCTTATAAAGTGATGAGAAAATCGCCTTGCTGACTCACATTTGGCCAGAATATACTATGTGAATGGCTTGTTAATTCCCAAAATGGCAAAACTGGGTGACCCAAGTAGCTGTTGTAATATGAGTGCAAGCGAGAGAGCAAATGTAGGGACTGTGAAAACATAGGGTGCTGAAGCAAAGATGACATGGTAAGAAAAGTAAGATAAGAATTCATGTCAGCCTGTCTCTGACTTACATCAATGGAGCAATTCACTCCTGCCATGAGCTATTGTACATCCAAAAGAAGAATAAACAAGTCTTGTTTTGTGTTATTTTAGCTTTTTACCCATTTTTGTAAGATTCCCTCCAAAGCTTCTGGGTATTCAAATGGAAATCAAGCTTACTGCCGTATGACTCCTTTTTCGTAACGTTATTACAAAGTGCTTTTGAATCAACTGAATTGGATCAATAAATTGGATTAATAAAGTGACAAGGAATTAGACTTTTTCCGCAATTTAAACTTGTCACTTAATCCCTGTGAGTGCAGAAGGAAATTGAATAATCAAACTAGAACTGTGTTTGTGCTCATCCCACTTTTCTTGCAAACTGACTTTTCTAATCTGCTTTCTAAGTGGAACATTCTGAGCCAACGGCTTCGTGTGACATGCAGTAATTAAACCAGCAGATTTGTAGGAATTTTGAAAACTACATTGTGAAATCTAAATATGGATGATGTTTCATTAATGTGGAGAGCTCCACAACACAGAGTCAAGCACTGAAAACCAACCTCAAATTTCACCTGACTTCACTTTCATATAGCTGTGTACATAAGCCTGTTTCCACCTGAGTGCAAAAAATAAGCTTAAAATAATAAAAAGGTGACATTGTGAAATATAAAGTTGCAATTATGAGTTTAAGTATGAAAAAGTTGCTATTATGACAAAGTCACAATTGTGAGATTGAGATTTAATGCTACAATTATGAAAACTAAGTAATAATTATGAGATATAACATTGCAATTATTGGGGTACAAAGTTTTAATTATGAGATATAAAGCTGCAATTAGAACATTCATAAAGGTGAACTAGAAAGTCTGAATTGTGAGATTCAAAGCCACAATATTGCGTCACAATTGTGAGCTTTAAAGCCAAAATTGAGATTTTTGTTACAATTATGAAAAATGAAAGTCACAATCAATTGTGAGCTGTAAAGAACAATTATGATAAAATCAAAAATTTTGGAAATAAAGTCATTAAAATATTATTAGTATTTTAATTTAAGGCAGAAACAGGCTTACATTCATCGCACACCTAGTGTACATTAGAGCGAAAGTAATAAGTTCTAGTTAAACATGAGAAATGCCATCTGGAAGTATCTTCAAATGATACTGTTGTACAAATGCAAAATATCCCAGCTTCATGAAGATTAGATCTTATTATTGATATTACAATTTCTGAGAGTCTAATCCTGATCTGATTGTAGATATGAGGTTAAAGAGGGTTTCATCATCTACTCTACAGAAGAGTGGCAAATCAACACGGACGACACTTAACAGAGCACACAGCTCTCAGTAGACACGAGACACAGCTGTTGCCTGACACATGCTGGCACCAGCAGAAGAGGCGGACGGACGGGGAGGAGCGCCACATCACTGGGAAGCACTGCTGAGGTGAGAGGCTGCAGTGACATGATGGCCTTCAGGAAATTGTTTAAACACACAGACACACACTTAAATGAACACGCACATCCACATATAAATGCAAAAGCACAGGGAGAGGACAAGCAATGCATCTCCTGGGAGTGAGATCCAGCAGGGTCCAAGGCAGGGATGCATTGTGGGTAGTGAGGTCTGCTGCTGCACTGAGGAGGGGGGGTTGATGGGCAAAGAAAGCACTAGGGTCATATGATAAAGAGACTGAAAGAGAGAGGAAGACAGAAAGAGAGAGGCACTTACGGACAGGTTGGGTTTTAAAGCTCTCAGGGGGGCTGCTCTCTCCTTCACCCTTGCCGTTGATGGCTGATATCTTGACCTCATACGTGGTCTCTGGCTTCAGCCCAACAATGGTGATCAAGTTGAGACCTGGTTTAGACAGATTTAGAGCTCCAATAAAATATCTGACGTAAAAACATGGTATAAGATGATAAAATATGTCTGGTTTTAACAAAGCATATAAGAAACCTTTCAAAAACTGTTAGATATGACATACATATACTAATTTGATTGCCTTATCAAATTGCACATATTATCACAGCACATGATCTTCAGTATAATAGAGAATAGAGATATTTGCCTTAACAGTTAAATAAAAAAATCCAGATTTTAAGGGAAAATGTGCAGAATGGATATAGTGAGAAAAAAGGCATAACCAATAAGCCAAAATATTAAATAAACAAAGAGGTGAGTGGTGAGTGAAACTTTATCAATAATGGGTTTCCAATTCTGAGAAAGTCTGCAGGACTTTTTGTGGGTAGTTCTGATGGGCACAGATTCTGTGTGCTTTCCCAGAAGACCCTGCAAATAATTTTGAGTTTCATATTTGTAGTAAAATGTATTTTAGTTTGATCCAAAAACGATCCTGCAATAATAGTCATCACTCAGAGGTTTTCCCAGAGGTCCCCATGCAGCATCTTACATTTAATTTTTGCATTATATTACAACCATTAGTTTTCATCGTCTAATTGCATTGGACAAGAGTGCTGATATTTCTTTGTGCTGTTCCAGAAACCCTACTTTGGGTTCGTTTGAAACGATTTTCTTTGGCAGAACAAAAGTGAACAAAATAACTGGCCACATTGTTTAAAATGTGAATTATTTGATATTAACTTACACTAGTATTCAAAAGTTTGGGGTTGTGTTTTTGAAAGAAGTCTTTCATGCACACCAAGGCTGCATTTATTTGATAAACAATCAATAGTAACAGTAATATTGTGAAATGTTACTATAATTTAAAATATTTTCATGTATATAAAATATATAAATATAATAAATTATATATATATATAAAATGTAATTAATTCCTGTGATGGCAAAGCTGAATTTTCACCAGCTATTACTCAAGACTTCAATGTCACATGTTTCTTGTTATTATAATAATAATATTTCTTATTATTATCAGTGTTGAAAACATTGTGCCACTAAATAGTTTGTGGAAACCGTGACACATTTTCAGAATTCTTTCATTAATAGAAAGTTCAAAAGAACAGCATTTATTTATTTATTTAAAAAAAAAAAAAATTTTTTAAATGTGTTGTTATGCCAGAGAGACTGTGGTGACCCAGAGGAGGCCTTTAAAAATTGGCTCCAGAAAAAACAGGAACAGCAGTTCATAGACAAGCAGATAGAGGAGATGAAGAGACTGGAAAAGGAGAGCGGCTTTTGCCTGCACAGCCGAGAGGAGAGTGAGAAGGCCTTTAGACAGTGAGTTCAGCACCATATATTGCTCTTCTAAAATCAGGAAACAGAGGGAGAATTGTATTTAAAACCAATGTAAAATCATTTCCCTCTTGCTCTGTTGTACTATAGGTGGCTGAAGCGAAAGCGCACGGAGAAAAGAGCAGAACAGCAGGCAGCTCGAGAGCGCTCGCGCAGACTCATGCTGGAAGAGCGCAGAGCAAGACGCATACATGACCTCCACTGCACTGTCAATGAGATCAAACCCTTCCGATTCAGTGACCCCTATGGATACCGCTACTGATCACTTCATAATATACACACGTGACCATCGTTACAATCAGGATCTGAACTGAAGGTCCTGCAGTTCAGCAATCACTGTGGTTACTGCTTCAAGAGACACCTATTCATCTGTATCTATGGTTACTGTTCTATTGAACTTCTCAAAGTTCTGTTGTCTCATCTCCATGATACAGTGGATGAAAGAACATGTGGTTAGGAACACAATAGGAGATCTCTTTTATTAATTTTCCATTCATCCTTTTTCAGTATACAGAGATCAAACAGGTGCTTGAGTGGATATCCCTGTTCCAACAGCTTTAGGCACTTCAAATAATTGCTACTCCAAGATGATTTAATGGAGTTTTGCGTAACTGCTGAATCACCAGATATTCTCATTTTTTTGTTTAGCTGGCCATCCTGTAGTGTGCTACACAGCTACTGCAGTCTGCAGGAACAATATTAATGCAGCAGTTCAGGCCCAAAGCTACAGATCAATGATCTGTATGTGGGCAGTTGACATAAAATGCTTTGGAAAATGTTTATACTTGATCTAAAACTATTTTAAACAGCATTTCTTTAATCATTATTTTTACATGCATATTTTATGACCTCCTTTTAACTGAGAAACTATATGGAAGATATTTACTTTTAAAATATATTGAATAGTTACAGGATCATGAAAAAATCTAGGAAAGACACAATTGTTTTTAAAATAATGAAAACATTAAAAAATAGATATACACTTTGCCTTATGCATTTATACAGATTAAAACTGAATGTTGATGAAAAGCTTATAGACAGGCATTATAAAGATTTTGGTCCTTGTCTGATGTTCATCATTCTGTTTTTGTTTTTGTTTTTTTTGATATTGTACTTAAGGTAAATGTTTCACATATTTACAGAAATCAAGACATCTAAAAATAAAAATAATTTTGAACATTATCATTAATCCCACAACAATCCCAAAACCCTCAAAATAAAAAAATGAAACAAAAAAGCCTTGAAACAACATTGTATGCACACTACTGATCAAAAGTTTGGTAAAAATACAGTAAAATCAGAAATATGGTGAAATTCTTACAATTTGCGAGAATGCAATTTATTTCTTTGTTGGCAAAGGTGATTTTTTTAGCAGCCATTACTGAAGTCTTCTGAGACTTCTTTCAAAAACATTGTAATTATTTGAAACTTGACATGTAGGCTATATATTATTCAACATATTGAGACAAATATATGTTCAACATATGAGACATACCCATGTTTACTGGCAACAAAGTTCACATTTAAGGTTGCACATTTGTGATGGAGCTATAGCAAATTAGAAAACCACATTACCCAGCATCCTTGTCGTGCGCCTGCGCAGAAGTCACTTTGCTGCTAATGAGTTGTTGAGGGATGCAATGCTCCATAGCAACATCAGTACCAGCGGAGGAGCGCTGTATAGAGGACGACCTGAGATAAATATCCTGAGAATATCTGAAACAGGTGCTGCATGCGGTCAGCATGGACGACCAGAAGGTAAGAAGCGACCGCCGTTACAGAGAAATTACAAACGACGCGCTTCTGATGAAAAAGAGAGGATGCTGCGTGAAAAGAGATACTAAAATAAGAAATACCGTTAGCTTGTAGCTTCACTTGTCACGTCCTCCGCCCATTGTGTTAGTGGATATGTGTCCTTATAAAGGACAAAGTAACAACTTCGCACCGTTGGATATGCACGGTATTTATATGCATGATGTAGTTGATCAACAACAGCCTATAATGTGAATCACCAGAAACCGCCCCGTTCCCGCACCTCTGTAACGCGAAACGAGTATTGTTTTCAAATATTCATTACAGGAAATGCTCTGAAGGGAGGAAATAACATTTTAGTATAGTAATAGATGAATATTCACAAGCCAGAACAAATGTTGGTGCAGGACAACCCCAAACCGGCCTGTATTGTTACAAGCTTCTGGCTTCAGGGAGGCGCCCCGGACATAAAGCCGCTTCTGTGTGGCTCAACATCAGCGACTTAATCCAATGCAAGTGGCCTGGATGAGAGGAGAATGAAACATGACATTTCTGGTCAACCCTGTATGAATTTCAGTAATATTAGCTCCCTCTCCTTCTACCTTGCTTTATTTACAAGTATGCACTTGTCTCCCCACGAAACACTCAAAACTAGACAAGGAAACAATGACGTCGATGGGAAAGTATCATCTTAACAAATTGTGTTTAAGGTGCACTCAGTCATTTATTTTTTTTTGCTAACAAAAATGCATTTATTTTCTGTTGTGAAAATAGCACGTTTGAGAAATATTACAATTATTTTAGTAATATCAGTCTTCTAAATAAATCTGTTTCTTCATGAAGAGGGTTGCTCCCTCATTAGCACAGGCATGTTAAGATCACATGACCAGGCATCATGCAGTTGATCATTTAATAACTCAACAAACATATTTTATATAGTTCTATTATTAGCTCAGAAAACATGTACAGTAAGCATAGTAATAAAGGTTTTACAATTTGTTATATATTAATTATATGTAATATTTTTTAAAGCATAAAATTGTAAAATGTATAATTGCTCATATGTGATGATCTTAAAAAACATGTTCAGTAAGCTCAGTAATAAAAGCTTTAAAATGTTATATTAACTCTATATAATATCAGTTATATTGTTTAAATTAAAGCCACAAAATTGTCAAAATATAATTGCTCATATGTGATCTTTATGTGCAATGAGCTTAAAAAACGTACAGCAAGCAGCATAATAAAAGCTTTAAAACACGTTATATATTCATATAATATTTATACTATATTTATTTTATTTAAATGAAAAACGTGAAATGGTAAAAATATAATAGCTGATATGTGATATTTGTATGCAATGAGCTTGAAAAACATGCACAGTAAGCGGAGTAATAAAAGCTTTAAAAAGTGTTCTGTATAATATTTATAATCTATATATACTCTTTTACTTTTGTCACTTCTACTTCACAAAATGGCAACACAAAGCAATGATACACTTCTAATACAACTATAACAATGAATCTGCTTTGTGTTTTTATGTGATTCATTCACTGTTTCAGGAGTCACTGAGGAAGATTATCACAACGTTGGCTCTAAAGAATGAGGAAATTCAGAATTTCATCTGCTGTCTAAAGCAGAGTCTAGAGAACCTAGAGGTAAACACCACAGCAGGCCTTCTGCTCTTTTTACTCACATAACTGTTTGATGAATGAGGAAATCTTTCTGCCAGCTCTCAGCTGGCCTGCATATGTTGCAAAGCACGGTATTTGTACAGACACATTTCACTAAACCAGCAATTTGCAACAGCAATACAGCTTTAAGCTGGAGGAGACAATGCAACTTTAACTCTACGTTAATGGTGTTTGCAGGCGAATTCAAACCGAGTGCAGGAGGATCTGGAGTCAGAGTTTAGCTCTCTGCATGCCATCCTGGATGAACTGAAAGAGGGCATGGTCACACGCATCAAGCAGGAAAGAGCCAGTCGCACATATGAGCTACAGGTGAGAGCACCATGAGGATCCCGAGCCATAGTACAATTTAACAAATTCTACCGAAACTCATTCAAATGTTTTATATTTTCTAGACAGAATGCTTAGATATATATCAGTAAAAGGCAGAGTGGGATGGCTTTAGAGCTTGTGCATGATTAGATGTGTCATGTTAAGAGAAGGATAATAAGAAATCCTTGAGGATTATAGTGTCTGTGTGTGTGTGTATAATCCAGATTGCATCCTTATATACCTGTACATACAAACAAAGCATCTTACAGCACACATTCCTCACAAGTAAACCTGTCATTACCTCTGTCATTACGCTCTTTGATTATTTACTTCCTTGGAAGAATATAATTTTAAATTTCCTTGTGACTAAAGTGTGTGAGCCTGAGGTCACAATATGAAAATATTTAGGTTCATCATTTTATCCACTCATGCTTTTCCGTCAGTTTGTAGTTTTTATATATTGCATGATATACGATTACCTTTCGGAAACTAGTTGTTTTCCATGATGGTTGTCTGTGTGTGTGTGTGTATAATCCAGATTGCATCCTTATATACCTGTACATACAAACAAAGCATTTTACAGCACACATTCCTCACAAGTAAACCTGTCATTACCTCTGTCATTACGCTCTTTGATTATTTACTTCCTTGGAAGAATATAATTTTAAATTTCCTTGTGACTAAAGTGTGTGAGCCTGAGGTCACAATATGAAAATATTTAGGTTCATCATTTTATCCACTCATGCTTTTCCGTCAGTTTGTAGTTTTTATATATTGCATGATATACGATTACCTTTCGGAAACTAGTTGTTTTCCATGATGGTTAATCTAATTTGTGGCTTACATCTCTTCTCATTGATTGTAATTTGCTTTACTTTTTGTTGTATTTTCCTCAACTATATAATTATATAATATATAATTATACGTATACAATGTATTATATTATAATCATTATTTGGTCACATCTGAAGCCCTGTGATCCAGAAAATAAAAGTGTTTTGTTTGTTTGTTTTTTGCATTTACACTGCTTTTCAAAATGTTAGGGTCTGTAAGACTTTTTAATGCTTTTTAAAAAAAGTCTCTTATGCTCACCAAGGCTGCATTCATTTGATCAAAAATATAGTAGAACAGTAATATTGTAATATATTATTACAATTTAAAATTGTAATTTATTCCTCTGATGGCAAAGCATGATCTTTGAAATCATTCTAATATGTTGATTTGGTGCTTAAGAAACATTTCTTATTATTATCAATGTTGACAACAGTTGTGCTGTTTAATATCACTATAGATGAGTAGAGTTATGTAAGTCCCTGTAGATGAATAGAGTAATGTAAACCTGCCTAAGCATTTAGTAAACTTCAACCAGATTATGTAATTGTCAAATGATATTATGAATGTTGTGATGGTCTTTTCAGAGTCAGCTGAGCGCATGCACCAAAGCCCTAGAGAGCTCAGAGGAGCTGCTGGAATTAGCCAATCAGACGCTCTGCTCATCTGAGAATGACAACTTCACTCAGGTACCGCCCACTTGGAATCTTTACAACACTGTTACAACTAAATGACTCATTTATTTACACTAAAAAGGGCTCCTATAATGCTACTTTGTACAAGATATACTGTAAGTCTCAGGTGTCCCCAGAATGTGTCTGTGATGTTTCACCTCCAGATATCACAATCGAGGCGTTTGAGGTAGCTCAGAAACAGCGCTTACTGATATAGCGAAAATAACTCCCTTTCAAGAGGACTTTACGCACTAAAGGAAGTTGAAAGTGTAAAAAGCATAATAATAGGACCCCTTTAATGACTTTATGGTGTTTCACTTTATGGTGAATGAAATTATATTTGTACAGTTGCTTTTAAGAGACTTGCCCTCAAAATGTACTTAATAATACATAATTATTTGACTGTTTGTTTACAGCCTTTTGGAACTGCTGTTGTTGCTTTCTCTAACAAAGTGGCAAATTGTGTCAGATGCTGCTAGCTTTTCCTGCTAACACGTGCTGGTATGACTGATGTATTGTGTTTTGTTGAGACTCAATGAGACTCAGTTCTCTCGCTCCCTATCTCTCTCTGTCCCTTGTTCTTTTTCTCTCTCCTCTCTGCTGCAGGCGGCCAAAGAGATAAAGGATAGGTACTGTACAGATGTCCATACTTAGATCTTTGATTGAGTTCAATGCAGTGTAGAACATCTTCAAACACTCCTTCCCTGAAAGTTAATTCATTTTATCATTAACTCATTTAATTTTTTTTTAGCAAAATTCTAGTGATTTTTATTAGTGAAATTTGGCTCATTTTCATTTCATCTGACTCCCCAGGTGTGTGCGTGTGTATATGCATGGAGTGGTTTACTGTGCCCTCATTGATGTTTTCCTTCATGACATTCCCATATTCCTGTTCTCAGTCTGTCAGATGAGTTTTATTGTCTTTATTGTAGACGGACTGTAAGTGTTTATTGTGGGTCTGTGTGTCTGCAGTGTGACCATGGCTCCGGCATTTCGCCTGTCTCTGAAAGCAAAGGCCAGTGACAGTATGAATCACATGATGGTGGACTTCACTCAGGAAAGAAATATGCTACAGGCCATCAAATTTCTTCCAGGTCGGTGTAACATCAATAAGGAAATGTCATAAATGGTTTAAGCAAAGCCCAGTTGATCGATTTCTGCCTGCTTTGCATGTAAACGGTTTTATTGGTGTGTAGTGTGTCAACATATCTGATGGTGTAACAGCTTTGATGTCAAAAACAGAAAAATATAATATTTCCAAAATTTCACATAAATGCTGACAGATTTTCTTGTGAACTGTTCAAACTGGTTTCTGTTGTACATGTAAACACACTGTTTTTAACTAAACATTGCAGAAGTAATCCCTGAGGCTGGGTCATAGGATGGTATTAATGATAAAATTAAATCAGATTTAATTTTAAATTAACGAATAAATTAGAAATGATAATAATTGAATTAAAATTAATATAATAATTTATAAACATTATTTATCTTTAATAACTATAATAATTTCAGAATTCCCATATATAACCATGGCACAATTTTAAGAAAATCTGACAATAAACAAAAAACAAACGTGTCACGAGTGTACTTCCAGTGTAGGCTGATAATATTGTGACCGAATTAGTTTACATTTTTATGACTTAATTTCCTCTCTTTTACTGGTTCAAATTAAAGAAGTTATAAGAAGTTATAACAATATAAAAAAAAAATATATATATATATATATAAATGAATGAACATTATTTAAATTTTGAATGACAAGAATTTCAGAATTTCCATGTCTCATGTTTCGGATTATTGGGACTCATGAAAATTTTAGGCTTTGGCTGGTATCTGAACAAAGGTCTTCGGTATCAGATATCTCTGTTCCTCTCACCTTTAGTGCCTGCCACACCAGAAATCCACGTGGCTGAATGCCAGGTGTTTGATAACACAGTCACAGTGGTGTGGACCTTACCTGAACCCGACTCCAAAATCGACCACTACATCCTGGAATATCGGAGAACCAATCATGACGGTCCTCCTCGGGCTCGAGAAGACTACCCCTGGATGGTGGTGGAAGGGATAAAAGAGACTGAGTTCACACTCACGAGTACGTGCTGATGTTTGGTTTGCTTCTGATCTTTTCTTGAGTAGTTTTAGATAAAGTTATGACCATGATGTCATTTGTTTTTCAGGCCTTCGTTTTGACACGCGTTACATGACCTTTAGAGTGAAGGCATGCAATAAAGCGGTGGCGGGTGAATTCTCAGAGCCGGTTACTCTAGAAACACATGGTAAATTGCACTTACACACACACACACACACACACAGAGGGTAATGAGGCATGAAGTTTATTCTCTGCACAGAGAAGAGTCTAACAAAAGTTACAAAGCACTATTGAGGGTAATGAGGCATGAAGTTTCTTCTCTGCACAGAGAAGAGTCTAACAAAAGTTACAAAGCACTATTACTACTAAACTGTCTGTTAAAGCCTGATTTAGAGACCACTGCTGTAGTATGTCTGCCCTTTTGTGAAATAAATTTTAGGGCTGTCAATTTAATGTTAATCTATGTTAATTAACGTTAATTTAGTGCAATTAATTCTAAAATAACAGTAATAATATAGATTGAATATTATACCTATTCAATGCATAATTTTTTTTGAACTGTCTATATTTAGATGTGATTAATTGTGATTTAATTTGATTAATTGGCCTATCATGCAATTTCAATTTTAAAAATTATGGAAATATATAGGGCTGCACAATTAATTAGAATAAAGTGAAAATGCAATACACAATTACCAAATCGCAAAAGGCTGTCTTTTAATATATATATTTTTTTACCTCATGCAGCCCTAGGAGATTATTTGGGAAGTGTTGAAAACATGGAAAACAAAAAAATTAACTTAACCTCTTACTTTTAAATCTCCCTCTCATTTGCTTCCAGCATTTGTCTTTAAACTGGACGCAGGTTCAGCCCATCAGAACCTGAAGGTGGAGGATCTCAGTGTGGAATGGGACAGCAGCGGTGGGAAGGTAGCTGTCCAGGACATCCGTAAGGAGAAGAACAGGACCAGCTCTCCTATACATTCTCCTGCCAGGTCAGAGTCACACCTACTATTTTAAGACAAAGTGCTGTACACTGACATGGTTGCCACTACACAGCTGTTTCTATTAAACAAATTTGTTGATTGCTTCTCATAGCTGGCTATAATAGACAGAAAGCAGACCGCCAGCATGGCCTATTTACACGTGCTGTCATTGGCTAAAACATTTGTATGCCAAAAGCAGCCTTTTGCTGAAATGTTTACCCAGCCTTAAAGCCTGATAAATTGCTCTGCCTGTCCCATCTTATATATTTTTTCCTCCCTCAGGACAGCCATGATGTCCCCCAAAAGAGCTCCATCTGCTAGAGTGGGCCGAGACCGCTTCACAGCAGAGTCCTACACTGTCTTAGGTGAGTCAAAACAAACATATTGCAATCAGCTACAAAACACTGAAGAACCATCAACTTATTCAAAAACTCCCCAAATTCTCTCCAATGTCCAGGAGACACCATGATCGATGCAGGGCAGTATTACTGGGAGGTACGGTTTGATAAGGAGAGCAAGTCGTTTGCAGCAGGAGTCGCTTTGCGGTCTCTAGGCCGCTTTGATCAGCTGGGGAAGAGTAACGCTTCCTGGTGCATCCACCTTAACAACTGGCTTCAGCAGAGCCTCACAGCCAAGCACAATAATAAAGCCAGAACACTGGACTGCCCCTTTCCCGACCGCATCGGCATTTACTGCAACTACGAAGAAGGTGAGTTAAGCTATAAATATGACAAAATGAGTAAAATAGTGCCACAGTTAATGCTGAAGCTAACTTGTTAGCTATGGTAAAAGCAAATGGATGATGTTGCCTGTGTGAGAACCGGCTGTTTGCAGCAGTCACAGATTGTATATTTAATATAGTGGTTGACAGATATATTGCTAAGTGCAGTATTTGGCTTTTTTTATTTTTGGCATTGGCTGAGTTGTTTTTCTGTTTGTGTCAGACGTTGGACTTTTATTTTGACAATGTCAGGACTTTTGTGCGAACAAATAGTCACTATTTTTCTTTATTTGTAAAAAAAGATTTAAATCTGATTATAGAATCAATTAGTTGCTCTATAGAGTATAAATGTGTTTATTTTACAATTTTTTATTCTCACTTTTTTTTTTAATTTAGTGAATGATATGTAAAATAAGCATAAATTTAATTGCAGCATGTGCCATTTGTATCTTTAAATTAAATTAAGTAGAATGATATTTTATATCTTTACATACAATATGTAACACTTGTTTTTCCTCTCCCTTTTCAGGCACATTGTCTTTTTACAACTCCAGAACCAAAACTCTCCTTCATACATTCAGAACCAAGTTCCAGCAGCCTGTTATACCAGCCTTTATGGTAAGATATAATACAGCTCACTTTATATTTAACAATTAAATCACACATAAATTAGGGATATTTTGAACATGCTAGATGGCTATAATTTTCTACAGAGACATCTTACGAGTCCTTTGCGTAAGATGCATTCTTTCATTCAAAAGCATCTAGATGATAGCACAATTGAATAGAACAGAATGCAGGTCTATTTTTAACTCGAGTTGACACCATCATAAAAATGCACGGTCATGGAACAAGATGCTGCCAAAAAAAAAAAACGCAAGTCACAACATGTTTGTCTGGATATGTGTAAGTACAATATGTGTGTAAGAGCGGTGCTTCAAATGCAGCACAACTTCTAACTTATTAAAAAAAAAAAAAAAAATGTACAAGAAAAGTCTACATTTATTCATTTACTTACACAGTACAAAGTTTCAAGCATAAACTAGACTAACATTTTATTATTTATTATTTATTTATTATATATAGTTATTTTTTTGCAACCATAAAATAACGTTCCCAGAACGTTGCAGGGTGGTTATTTTTAAATAACCTAAAAATAACTATACAGAACGTTCCCTTATGGTTATTCTCGGGTTATTTTTTATAACCCTGTAAAACTATCTTTCCAATGAAAATGTCGCAGATGTTAATGTGTAATACAGAGCCCTGAAATTCGTTTAATGCAGCATTTATTACAATATTAAAATACAGAATTAGATCAATCAAAACGCGATTTAAATTATAATATTAAGCCAGGGTTAAGCTATAAGAAATCATAAATTCGTGGGTTTGTTTTATCACTTATCGCTTTCACAGAGAGCCGCACGCTCGCAGAATTTAAAAATTAACGGTCATTTTTCGTTTTACTGGCTGATTGCCTCGCTCGTTTATCGATCTCTTTATTGAATGATTACTTAAAATTAATATATTTATGAGAGTAAATATGATTCCGGAGGGATTTAAAATGCCTAACTGAAGAGAACATGATGTTAAGCGAGAGGTTTTTGTTTACGGATCAAAAGAAGGTCCCGCTGCACAAACTGTACACTTCAGTGGTAAGAAATGAATGTACTGATATCCTACTTTAAGCCAAGTAATTTTTTATTCTTTTATATTTATATATATATATCTGTGAATAAATGTCATATTTTATGAACCATACATTGTGTTGAAGTCATTTTTATTTGGTGCTGAAGAAATGTAAAATCTAAGTACTCAGTAATCTTACATATTAATGGACAGATTGAATCTTATTTAATCTTACATATGATGGTTGATGTGCTCAGATTATTACTTAAACAATAGATAAAAACAAGATGTGGTTTTTATAATAGTGATTAGGCGTCCAGACAGATAATTTCCATGCTACTGTACTGGGTCACGAGTGTGCTGGATGATTACTGACGTACAGCGGGGTGATCATATCGGAGTAAAGAGGTTAGGGGAAAGTTATAATAACGTTCTGGTAACCAAAAACTAACGTTATGGGAATGTTAGATTAACGTTAGGGGAACGTTAGAATAACGTTAGAATATGGCATATTAGCAAAATGGCAGCAGCTGCGTTTGTATGAAACGAGAGCGAGTTCGCGATACCAGGATGACATAATTAAATAATTGTACACCATTTTGAATCGAGTTGTAATATTTTATTAGCTAAACAAACGCAAAGCTTCCACTAAGAAAAAATAGTTCAAGCAAGAGTACAGCACCGACTGCTGTTACCCGAATGAGCCCATGTTATTAGCTTTTACCGGTTGTTATCGAGGGATAGCATACCTCGGAATGTCGCGACCAATCAGAATCAAGTATTCCACAGAGCCGTGTAATAATGCTTTCTATCTTTTTTTCCCCTGTAGCGCTTCAGTGTGCCATGGGATTGCTTTATTTATGATAAATATATGACATTTATGATGTCATGAAGTGCCATGCGCGAAAAAAACTTTCCGAAACTTATACGAGCCCAGAAGGAGTGTATTTGGAACAGAAATACTCCATCATACGTCCAAATTGTTTTTTGAAACTTTGGCCATGTTTAGCATGAGAATCCAACTCTTTAACAGTGTAAATAACTCTGAATGCATGAAACAGCATTGTACCCCCCCTTAACGTTCCACCTGGAAACAAAAAAAAACTTTCCGAAACTTATACGAGCCCAGAAGGAGTGTATTTGGCACAGAAATACGCCATCATACGTCCAAATTGTTTTTTGAAACTTTGGCCATGTTTAGCATGAGATTCCAACTCTTTAACAGTGTAAATAACTCAGAATGTATGAAACAGCATTAGACCCCCCTCCCCCTCCCTTAAAGCGTTTACTTGTCTTGAAAAAGGCAGTTGTTGAGAAGTAGCTAAATGGGACACTATAGAGGTTGCAGTGGACATTAAATGTCATCACACCAAACAGAAAAACTCAACAACTCGCTAGTGCACCTTTAGTGCACTCAAAAACTATTCTAACTAAAACTTTCAGATAAAATGTTTTTTAAATAAAGATGGCGGTGACATTGAGATTCTCTTTTGACCCCTGTAGGTGTGGAATGGGAGTTTCTCAGTGCAGATGGGCCTCCAGGTACCCAGCATTGTGCTGAGCGGTCAGAAGCGAAACAGTAATACAAGCAGCTCTAATGCCAGCCTTACTTAAATCAAACTTCACTCTAGAACTGCTACACGTACGCACAGGTTTGGAGAACACCTGGCAACCCTTACACAAGCCTGGAGGCTCTTCCTATCATCAGTATGTCTTGCCAGCCCAAGGGGAGAGCTGCTCTAGATTCCTTTCCTCATTCCTTTTAGCTCACTGATCCGGATCCTGTGCCTTTCAGTGTCCTGAATTCAGACATGATGGGGTATTACTCTATTTCAACATGCAAAGAGCTTTAATAGCCTTGAGTTCATGTGTATATCACTAGGGCCAAAAGTTGTGTTTTTTTTTAGCATTTGTTCATTCGAATCACAGTATTTGAGCCACATTTGAACAGTTATTTCAATGCAACAGCAGCATGTTGGTGTTATTGTTTGAAATCTCAGACGAAACTGTATTATATTTACACACTGAATGTCTTTAATTATATGTCTCAAATTCTGCTACAGTAGCTGCTTCCGTATACTTTTTAAACTTGCAGTTAGTATCAGAGTAGCACAATAATCTTAAGCTAAATCATAGAAGTCAAATGCCTTTTATAGAATGTATTAATTCAGCAGTTCCAGTATCTGAGGAGGATGGAGGCAGGTTTAACAAACCATTTGGTTGTGCACGATCAATGATGTGTGTGTGTGTCCATGATCTGTCACCCAGAAAGGTACTTTTCAGTGTTCTTGATGCAAATATTTACCAAACTTGACTTTTTTGTATGCCTGCTGCAATTACATATTACAGATGACAGAAGACAGCCATTTTTCTGCCACATTGCTGTTCTCTGAAAGGGATAGTTCACCCAAAAATGAAAATTCTGTCGTCTTATCTGTTTTTCCAAAACTGTATGACTGTTTAGCTGGAATGCAAAATACATTTGAATAATGCTGGAGCTTTCATGTTTAATAAAGGACATAAAAGCATGTGAATTGTCATAAAAGTACTCCCTATATTCCAAAGTTTCTAAAGTCATTTGGTAGTTTTGGGTAAGAAACTGCAATTTAAGTCAATAGTAGTTAATAATCTTCCTTTTCAGTCAACTGTTTTTCAGTGAAACATTTGAACTCGGAACCAAATCAATCTGATTCATGGCTGAATTGGATTGATTGATTAATTGAAAAGAGTTGACTCAAAAGAATGATTCATTCATAAATCAAACATTGCTACTACTTACATTAAGAGAGCAAGAAAGAGAAAAATACAATTCAGACTGTTTATCGCACAAAACAATCAAATACCTTCAAAAGATATAGCAGACCAGATGGACTGTTTTTATGCTGCTTTTGAATTCGTTTTAAAGCTTGAAAGCTCCGCATGCTACTTGCATTGGAAAAGAAAGTCATACAGTTTTAGAACAACATGAGCGTGTGTAATTAATGACAGAACTTTTATTGTTGGCTAATCTAATATAATGCTTTTAGTCAAACACCTGAACATTTTAAACATTACTGTCTGAAACGAAAGTCAACCTGTAAAATCGTGTTGTTACACTACCTGTTACGTCAATAAAACAAATGCCAAACACACTTATTGTCTTGCACATTCACACAAGAAAGAAAGCGTGACACCTTTTTCCATGATCGTTGTATTGGTCTCAAAATATATAGTATAAAACGTGTTTTAACAGGAACAGAAAAACAACATTTGTTTGATCTGTCTCTCTATCTGGAGAAAGAAGACCTGCAACTTCCCCACATAGTAAAGTCACAATCATTATTATCAACAACCATTTGCCATTGTTATCGCAAGCCTGATATTTGTATGATCAGAGACAGAGAAAAGAGACGTAGACCAGCTATCTGACACAGGAATTCAAAACAAAACATTTATATGTGACTTTTCATCTGAATAACCTGTGATAAATCAACAGTACATCAATAAGATAAACTAGACAAACAACAGTAGTGATTTACAGTCAGCAGCTACACAACGCGACACATGATGATCGATATGTTAGTCTAATAAATGATTGCGATAACTAATACATCATAATGCTGAAAGGATCAATAAAGAACATTTGATTCAAGGGCCTATTTGTTGATCCAACTGGACAGCAGTGGGCAAATATCACAGATACAGATATATCCATATATCTGCTGGTGTAGATTTAAGACGCGCTTAATACTAAGGAATTATTCCTCGTTCCACAATTAAACCATTATCATCACCATCTTATTGAAATTACATTTATTCCTGGTTTCGTCTCCTATTAAGAACCTGCTGGAGCTCATCTGTTAAGCACAAAACCACAGCGAGTTATGGATTTGACGGAGTAAAAAAAAAAAAAAAAGCAGATATCAAATTGAAAGTAAAAGATTTAGAGTGAAATAGTGGCACAAAAACAAGAACATTTTTCTTACTTATGTCAACGTGTTGTTGCTGACACTTGGGAATATTCTTAGGCATGCCTGACAAGCTGTTGCTTCGGGAACTTGTTTTAGGGTAGCCAGAAGGTACCAAAGGTTTCCTTTCAACATCTACATTAAAACAGAAAACATTAAGATGCCTTTGCTTTTCATTGAAATTGTTAGTGACAAGAGATCTGAAAAACAACATTAGGGAAGTGATCACAGCACTGGGACATTTATTTGGACTAAGTGTGTAGTAGTAGCACCAAAGAGACGTCAAACTTGCAGTGCATCATTGGAACACCCTCACCCAAACAATCTCGGATCTCAAGATAACAGTATTTCAGACAACAATCTCAAAAACAATTCAAACTGAACTCACCTGAACTGCTGTTTAGATCTGGAGGCATTGAATTCTGATGAGGCAAATATCGCCCTGCTAAAACAAAATACCACCATCAGAATGATCCAGTAATAAACAATATTTTTACAGCATTTATTACCCTTGTTAACATTAATATCAAACCAGACATAATTAACAGACGTATACTTAAACTGAACCTTACTGTAAAGTGTTAACAGAAAATAACAAATTACACAGTATCATTTCATAGAAGAAATAATGTATATATTTGTATTTGAAACTTTGGGATCGATACGATTTTTTATGTATTTGAAAAAAAGTCTCTTTCACTCAGGCTGCATTTATTTAATCAAAACACAGCAAAAACAGCAGTGCTATTACGAAACTACTGTGAAATACTGTTACAATTTTAAATAAAGTGTTTTCTATTTTCATGCATTTAAAATGTATTCCTGTGATGGCAAAGCTGAATTTCCAGCATGATTACTCTAGTCTTCAGTGTCACATGATCCTTCAGAAATCGCTCTAATATGCTGATTTGGTGCACAAGAAACATTTCTTATTATCAGTGTTGTTAGAACGTGTTTAATATTTTTGTGGAAATTGTGTGTTTTTTTTTCTTCAGTGAATAGACATTTCAAAAGAACAGCATTTATTTAAAACAGAACTATTTTACAACATTATAAATGTCTTTGCTGTCCAAATCTTTGACCGATTTAATGTGTCTAATGTGTTAATAAAAGTATTGATTTTTTTTCCATTACAAAAACCTTACCAACCCTAAACTTTTAAATGGAAGTGTATATATATACATAAAAAGAAATATAGGACATTATCTGTTGGTGTTACCTGGAAGACGTGGCAGGACAGGAGGTGGAGAACATGCTGCCTGATCTAATGTGTGAATAAAAGTATTGATTTTTTTTCCATTACAAAAACCTTACCAACCCTAAACTTTTAAATGGAAGTGTATATATACATAAAAAGAAATATAGGACATTATCTGTTGGTGTTACCTGGAAGACGTGGCAGGACAGGAGGTGGAGAACATGCTGCCTGATCCACCTCATACTCTCCAGCATCTGCAAACACAAACATACAGTAATCGAGGATCAACAACATGCATTAGAAACACAATTTAAAACAACTAATCAAAGTAAATCATCTGCAAAACTCTCAATTTACAGATATTCTAAAGTGTGTATAAGGACTCACTTGAGACATTGATGTAGGTGTTTGGCTCTGAACTGGATCTTTGATTGTTTGGGACTGATCATGCAAATCAAAAGAGTTACACTACATTTCATGTCTTCTAAGTGTAGAGCTGTCAGCTTAAGTTAGACACTCATTAAACTCAAGGCAATATGTTTATAATGATAGAGAAGTTCATTAGATGTATTTGTGCTTGAAGATGATTTAAAGATGTATTACCTGGTTTTGGGGGTGGCACTGGAGGAGTAGGTGAAGGGACTTTAGGACATTGCACAATTGTCTCACCATTCTCATTATTAGTCTCAGCAAATGCTAAAAAATAAAAAAAATAGGAATAGTATAAATCAGATCTATTAAACTGGCCCACATGATGTTGCCAATTGCTTCTCTTAAGACTGCTTACCTTGCATTGAAATAATAAAAATAATTTTATTTATGTTATATTCTATTACTATTACTTGCTGTAAATCTCTAATGTCTGTCATGCTCTGTGGAGAATGTGCGTCTCAATAGTCTAACTTTAAAAAAATACAAACAATACCAGCATTCATTAAATTGGAAAAAGAGAGAAACAAATCCACCAGTTTAAACTATAATGGAATGAGTATTAGATCACGCTATCAAACATACTGCATCTCAACCAACGTGTTTTGTTATGCAAAAGAGACCACATTCATAGTGAAAAAGCTGTTTCAGCTCTGGCATCAGTCTAATTTACTTCTAAGAGTAGAGATGTCAGTTTAAATTAACGGAGTGTCTATTTACACTAAGTGCAAATAGCCCGCCTTGTTGGCAGAGGCTATTTACACTAACTCCGCCAACCAACGTCTGATTGGGATAGTCAAGACAATAGACTGTGGTCAAGACTGAGAAAAGACGCTCGTCAAACACCAGTTTCAGTAGCTAGCTGGTAAGGTGCGTGCTTTTTGACGCGATCGACCCGAGTTCGAACTCGCCTTTTGCCGAACTTTTTTTCTCCATTTTCAAATCTCATATCGCATCGGAAAGGCATTTATTTTCAATAAAAATTAAGGAAATTATCAAAAAGTTGAAAATAAAGTATCGGGTAGGGTTAGGGTAGGTGTGGGGAGGGCTTTATTGTCCCAGTAAGGTGGCATCCATTTAATAATTTGAATTAAAATGATAATTTACACTCAATACATTATTATTGCGTACTGTTTTATAATATACTACAATACTGAGGTGCAGATAATTGCTACCATTTGCAATAAGTAGTATAAATAGCAGAGAATCTTGCTGTTTTAACAGTGTAAATAGAATCTATAGCGATTTGCAATTAGTGTAAATAGCATATCGTTAAAAATACTGCTATTTTCACTTAGTGTAAATAGAATCCATCGCTATTTGCACTTAGTGTAAATAGCATCTATCGCTAAGAAAATATGCTATTTGCACAGTGTAAATAGAATCCATCGCTATTTGCATTTAGTGTAAATAGCATCTATCGCTAAGAAAATATGCTATTTGCACTTAGTGTAAATAGAATCCATCGCTATTTGCATTTAGTGTAAATAGCATATATCGCTAAGAAAATATGCTATTTGCACAGTGTAAATAGAATCCATCGCTATTTGCACTTAGTGTAAATAGCATCTATCGCTAAGAAAATATGCTATTTGCACTTAGTGTAAATAGAATCTAATTGCTATTTACACTTAGTGCAAATAGCCGCTGCCTTTAATTAAAGTCAATACAATATGTTCAAAATTTTATATAAGTTCATTAACAGTATGTATTTGCGCATTAAGATGATTGAAGATGCATTACCTGGTTTTGGGGGTGGCACTGGAGGAGTAGGCAAAGGGACTTTGGGACAATGCAGACTTCTCTCGCCATTCTCATTATCAGTCTCAGCAAATGCTGAGAGGAAAAAATAAAAATAGTATAAATTTGGCCTATTAAACCTATATTAAACTATATAAACATAATTATTTGCTGCAAAACTCTGGCTGCCCTGCTCTGTGGCGAACGTGTGTCTCAACAGTCTAATATTCAACTTTAAATCAATACAAACAATACCAGCATTCATTAAGTCAAAAAAGAGAGAACCAAAACTACGACTCTGGCTGCCCTGCGGCGAACGTGTGTCTCAACAGTCTAATATTCAACTTTAAATCAATACAAACAAACAATACCAGCATTCATTAAGTCAAAAAAGAGAGAACCAAAACTACGAGTTTCGTCTAGAATGGAATGACAAGTATTATTACACGCTACTGAACAAACTAGTTCTCAACCAGTGTGTTTATGCAAACCATATTCATAATGAAAGAGCACTGTTTCAGCTCTGGCAATTTTACAAGAACTTTTTGAATTTATTTTGTAAATGATTTTCTCAAATTTACTGTCTTTTTCTCTGAATGAAAGCTTGAAACATTTATGTTTTATGGAGTGAAGGAATATGTTTAGTAAAAAAAACAAACTTTTAAACATACAAAAAATAACTTGGTAAGCAAACATTTAAAACAACTAAAAATATTTATTAGGAAAAAATGGTTTGTGAAATGTATTTTTTGCATGTTCAAACAGCTATCAAAGAAAAAAAAAGTCAGCCAACTGGAAACTCATGTTAAAATTTGTAATTAATTTTAAGTAAAACTGAGAGCAACCGTGGAAGTGTGTCAATCATTCTTTTAGTGGTTTCTACAAATTTCTATAATGGGGTGACATTTTTTGTAGCCTACATGTCATTCATAATGTTGTAAACATTTTCTAGATGTATGATTCATACCGACAAGTATGTCAGTCTGGCTGACAAACAAGTTTTTTTCCTAATAACTTTCCAAAAAACACTACTAAAATAGTCTCTTACTTATATTTTTATCATAGTGTCCCTCCATCAGAAGAGGCACCATCACCCCATTGGTCTTCTCCAGCAGGCAGTTAACGACATCATGCAGGGTCTCACAGGTGATCTGTGTGTTTATGAACATGGTGTGTGAACACACTCACATTGCCTGATACATCAATGCACATACCATAGTAAATGATTTGATTGTGGCGATAAGCTAAAAGTGTATGTTTGCTCACTGGAGAAGCATTTACCACTAAATACACAAAAACACCCATAACCTGTAATATGCAAAAACTACAGATGCCAGATCAAAACCTTAAAACTCTAGAGTGTGGTTTAAGATAAAAGTCAAGCGATAGAGGCTCAAATCACAAATTATCACAAGTATATAAAGCCCTGTGGTAACTTCCAAGAATTGTTTAATGTATAACACAGCAGTTGTACTGATCCACTGCGTCCGATTCCCAACACTGACCCATAAAACCTTTTCTTATCAGAACTTCCTCTTCGCTTTCAGAGCAATTACAAATTATGACACTGTAACTGTCTTTCGCAAGAGCTCAGAGTTCACACAAAATTACAAGTTTGCAGATGGCTAAATACATTGCTTGGTGTTCAGAGAGTCTTCCTAATTCACTCAAGTTTTTATCAGGCATATTGTGAGTAATCTATTATTTACCAGAGGCTTTTAATCTAAAGTAACTATTACTTACGGGAGTCTCAAGGGCAATGGCGAATCCTCCTTCGTGCCTCCTAGACACACGGTAATGTCTGAATACTGGTCTGTAGAGCACATGATTCATTCTTAACTAATACAGCTAGATTCCATTTTATTAAAGCAGAACTTTGCAGAACATGCCGACTATTGTGTAACATGCTTGATTCAAAAGATCAAGGTCTAAGGTTCAAGACTGTTCAACCAGCAATTCAGATGATCAAGATAAACTACAATAAATGAAGTTCTCGAGGCCATCCAGCAATCTCTGTCTGTCCAGCATTCAACATGTTGCTCTACTGATTACAGATGAGAGTGTGTGTTTACCCGTTAATATCTTGGCGTGTAGTGAGAGCAAAAGACGCCCCATCATGACCCGGCCGCAGCAGTAGGCTTCCCCGATTAGCGTTCCTTTCCAGTAAGTATTCCGCTTCGACACGAGTGACATTATGATAACACCTGCACAAAGCATTATTGTATTATTACATAACAGGCATGGTTATTTTAATTCATTCAGTCACTATGATCACACCAGAAATTGCGAGAAACGATTGTCGATCATAACCGTTTGCAGTACACAAAGAAATTTTACTCAAAGTCTGACCGGTGTGACCAAGGCTGCATTTTCACATGCATGTGAATGAAATGTGCAATGTGCCTACCCTTTTAATCGCTTAAATGGCATAAGGAAAAGTGACATTTCAGTACATGTTTTGGAATGCATGTAAATGATGTGACTGACAAAACTTAATAAAATACATTATTACAAGTCAAGTGTGTAATTTCTGTATCACAGTCAAAAATACTTGTCCTTTCTCATTAAACATCAAACTAAGTTATTACACACATCACCTTTAACCTTTGATGTTGTTATTTATAAAGCAAGTGGTTTTAACTTACGAAGGCATGTCTGACGGTACAGTAACATAATTGTCAGAACACGAGGGTGACGGCAGAGATGAAAGAAGCCGCTGCCTTATTTTCTCTTTCTCTATTATTTCCTTCATCATGTGAATCTGGCCAGGCAGCAGGTTCAGAGAACTTGGCACAGATAGCTGAAGGACAGAAACAGTGAGAATTATTATTTTGTACTTATATAATTTTGGTATGACATAGGACTGTTTCTCATGGTACACGCTGACAAAACAATAAGTCATATAGAGGTACTGACAGTTCATCACATGGATGACCGTAAGTAAAAAACAAAACAAAAAAACTCTGGTTTAGTCTCTTTGGTTTATCAGTAATCACAGCACAACTGCCTTTATACATCAATAAAACTTAAGCCATAAAAAAGGCACAGTCAATGTGCCTCGTCTGAACAAACACAGTGTTATTTGATAACTAGTTATTTAATAGTTGTAGTGTAAATGCATATGAGGAGACATCCTCTAAATATTTTACCTTCATATTTCTAGTGATGTCTTTAGAATTTCACTTTAGCAAAGTGGGTTTACTTGGCAAATAGGCCTCGATAAAATTCTAAATATATCAATAATATTTAAAATCCTAAAACTTTGTTACATGAAAAAATGGGGAAAAATTCAACATTTTCACTAATTTCTGAACAGATTTTAGACCTCATTATACACTTAAAGTGATTTTCAGAAGCACAACTAACCTTTGAAACTGAGAGCATGAAGCCTTTCCACAGTTCTCGAGCCTCAAGGCTGGGGGCCTGAGAAAACAGGAAAAAGCATAATGGGTAACTGTGTGCATTATCAGATTTCAATAACTCGGGGTTAAACAGCTGTAAGTGTACTGCAGTGAAATCAAAGTCAAGATTCATTTTTAGAGTTCGTTTTACATAAAAGGATCAGAGACGGGAGAAGTCCTTACAATCATTTTGATGTCTTCATTTTTCATGTGCAGAGTGAATCTAGCAGCGTCCAGGTTTCGGTCGCGACAGCAGTCATCTGATACAGAGACGAGATCAGAGAGCTCCAGCTTCTCTATATACTGTATTCACAAGCACAAGCAAACAGTTGATGCATTAATAATCTGTATATAGACAAACATATACAGTACAGAATCAAACAGCTTTCAGGCCTGCAAGCTTGCATTTGAATACATTTATGCAAATCTACATTAGAAAACGCACACACACATTGAAATAATTTTCTAGCAGCTACATAGTAAAATTACATTGAAAAGGCAGCTTGTAAAAATCACTTACAACACTGTCTTTGGTGCTATTGTAGAAAAAGAGTGAATTGCCACATAAACTGGTCCAGAGTTTACGACCCATCTGTGCAAAGAAAAATAAATGTTTACTGAAAATAAATACATTTTCTGAAAATAATAATAATAATAATGAATAACTACTGAAAATATCCCATATTGTGTAGATATATAGTGTTTTCACAGACTGCATATTTTTTTTAAGAATTACAAGCATAAAGAATACAATGGAAAATTATTTTCTTCATAATAAACACTTCAAAAACAAGACTTGACACAGAGGCATGGTTGTTTTATAGTAATTTTAACCAGTTGACATGAAATTAAATGATCTTATATTAGTTATGATCCTAAACTATCAGGAATGCGTATGGTCAAATTAAAGCATAAGTCACAATGCAAAATATTTACCCTGCAATGAACAAATAAAAGCGCAAATGTTCACAAATGGGTTAGTGCTGATGACCTCTACCAGCTGGATATAAGCTAAGACCTGATATATGAAATGAAAGAAAATCTTAACTATAAACATATTCAACAAATGCAAATCTTTTATCTGTAGTGTTGGATCTGCACACAAATATGCCACCAGACCAGTTTTTTTGTTGACATTTTCACATTTGTAGGAAAAGAGTTTCCACGTTGCGACAGACCCTTGCATAACACTGCTTTGATGGCCACAGGAAACTTCTCCTGTTTTCTTCAGGATCACTGGTCACATCTTTATTGTCTTTACTATTTACTTGCATTGAAATGTAAAGCATTTCATAGAACAGTGTCTGGTCATATCTTTATATTTGGTGTATTTACTATTTACTCACATTGAAATGTAAAGCATTTCACAGAACATGCTGTGTTAATGCTAAAAATGCACATTTCCAACAAAGGGCAGGGGTTAGCATTATGGGTTAAAAAAAATCTAACAATATGTGTCATTGAAATTTAGGATGCATATTTCCAAGTACAACAGAAAACTATAGATATAGTTAACATATAAGTAGGTTTACTTGAAATAATTTTCAATATTTAAGAAGTTAAAGACACCAAATATTATATGTTGAAGATTAACCATGAAAGAATTCAAATGACTGTTGTTTGTGCCATTTAGAGAGGGATAATCCTACAGAAAAACTGATAAATGCGGATTAAAAATTTACAGTAACACAAGTAATGTGTGACATAGTAGAAGATTACAACCCATGCTTATGATAAGAAGATGGTTCACACTGCTAAACTCTGACTGAAGCACAGTAAATTGCATAACTAGCCGAGCTCATTCTTTTTATGCAAACCAGTGACTTTTTATTTCAAATGAAGTGGTAACATCTAATGAAAAATGGCAAAATGGGTTACACAAATTGATTAAACTTAAGCCTCCGATCATGTATCGTTTCGAAAGGAAAAGGCTTTTTACTTTTTTGCACTTGTATAACAACCCAAACCATTTAAACTATGCACATGATGAAGATACAGGTACAGGTGTATTAGAAAATAACCCTGCTGACAACATTTTAAACCCTAAACTGGATCCAGGTTTTTGGGGTACACCTTAGATAATCCAGCTGGAATACCTCCTTAGGATCGTACGTGTAGGCTACATAAACACACTGACTCACCTTGTCTTTGATTGATTTCTTTTCCAGAAAGCCATCGTAATAGCATGATGGCAGTTGAGATCTCACTCGTTTAAAGCGATTTGCTGCTGCCATAAGTTACACTCCCGTCAACGGCAAACTTCTTACAAAACCGTTCAAGTGTTTGAAAGAATACGCTTCAATGTCCACCTGCGCGTTTCATGCGTTATTAAACTTTCAAATAGCCTACATAATAGAGTTCACGTGCTAAACCTTTATAAAAAGTTAGTGATGAAGAGAAGGCTTGTGGACTAGAGGTAACACGACCGTCGTCAAATGCCTATTTTAAGAGGTCTACATGCCGTCATCCTACTCCCCCACCCCTTACCTGTACACAGGTGAGTCAGGTGCTCTCGAAGGTTGCCGGAAGGCACGAAAGTCCCGCCTATTGTGAGGAACCATAAAGCTGGCAGGAGCACATAAATATCCACCCCTTGGGCATGTAGACGTAAGCATATGGGGAAATACCCCTTTGAAAGTAACACCCATTTCCAAAACGCTTCCGATAAATGGACGCTTTGAAAACAACACATTTTAATTCTTTCAATTGTAACTGTTACAGAAACTCAAGGGGTTTCGCAATCTGGGGTTATCCCAAGACTTCTCATACATATTTACAGCACTCTCCCTGTATCTGAAAATATTGTTTAAATGCTTAAATCATTTAAACAACATTTTCAGCATTTAAACAACATGCTTTAAATATACATTTTTGTACTTACTAATACACATCTTTACCAGATGTATTATATTGGGTGTATATATATATATATATATATATATACACACACACACACACATACAATTTTGTTGTAAATCTGGTAAAGATGTGCATTAGTAAGTACAAAAATTTACATTTGTAAATTTATAAAATGTATTATAATGTTTAATGGTATTATTCACTTTATTTATAAAATAGTAATAACACAAAACACACCCACACATACAATTTTATATAATAGTATTTTGTGTGTGTGTGTGTGTGCGTGTGTGTAAAATAGAAACAAATAGGCTATATTTTATATATTTACAATTAATTTGTATATCACTCTCTCTCTCTCTCTCTCTCTCTCTCTCACACACACACACACACACACACACACATATAAACCCATATAATCAGTTACTGCTGGCTCTTCACTTTCTTTAGACTGTCTTGTCCATTATTTACATAATTGATGCAACAATTATGACATCTGAAACACAAAGTTTTTCCTTAAAGAAACTACAAAAATACAAAAAGTAGGTCAAATATAAGTCACTGTACTGTAATGTATGTAGATTACCATTAGATTCGCCGAGGTTGTTCTGGAAAACCTGATACATGTCATTAAGGGGTTATGATAATATTGTTTGAAATAAATATAGTATGTGTTAGCGCAAACTGAAGCAGTTTGAGGTTTGATTTAGGATAGCATATTTTAAACAGATTTTTTTTTATTTTATCTTAAAGGGGTCATATGATGCTGCTAAAAAGAACATTATTTTGTGTATTTGGTGTAATGAAATGTGTTTCACTGCCCAAAAAACTCGCGTTTGAATCGTCAGTGGAAAATTCTTTAAATATTAAAACGTACTTACAGGCTGTGAGTCAGAACAGCTCTATCAGGATCAGGAAACAGTCCTTCATAAAATGTGCTGCACACATCTGAATATTTGGGTTAAACTGTTCTGGAACAGTGTT
>NW_015549584.1:2159217-2173313 GCF_001515605.1 Sinocyclocheilus anshuiensis
TACGCCTTCTTTCTTTGCGTGAACATTTGGGTGGTGTTATGCAAATCTTCCCACATAGTGATGTAGGTATGTGGGGGCACGTTAGAACGAGCCGTTTTAGGTAGGCGTGGCTGACTTTAACTTTTATAAAGAATATCTCTTTGGATTTGAGACTTTAGTCTTTGCAACTTTACAGATCTTCTTTATGCACCAAGAGCTTGTAACACTTCAAAGAGAAAGGAAAAAATTTAATCGCATCATATGACCCCTTTAAACATTTCAGGTTTGGTGGGCTGATGACATGGTGATTTTGCTTTTGTGTTGATCATTTTTAAATATGTGACCCTGGACCACAACACCAGTCATAAGTAGCACGGGTATAGCCATAGCAATAGCCAACAATATATTGTATGGGTCAAGATTATAGATTATATATTAAATATATATCTTTTATGCCAAAAACCATTAGGATATTAAGTAAAGTTAATGTTCCATGAAGATATTTTGTAAATTTCCTACCATAAATATATCTTTTATATATTTATATATATTAGCAATGTAATATGTATATTTAGTACATATTACATTGCTAAGAACTTCATTTGGACAGCTTTAAAGGCGATTTTCTCAATATTTAGATTTTTTTTGCACCCTCAATTCCAGATATTCAAATAGTTGTATCTCAGCCAAATATTGTCTTATCCTAACAAACCATACATCAATGAAAAGCTTATTTATTTAGCTTTCAGATAATGTATAAATCTCAATTTTAAAAAATTGACCCTTATGACTGGTTTTGTGGTCCAGGGTCACATTTGTTGACAGTTCAGTTTTTCTGTATGCGCTGGAATAATACGTCGTTCTTTGATGACATCTAGCGGTGAGAATAAAACTCTGCGTTCCATTCATTACCGTAAATCCTATATTATTTACGCATAATCCCACCCAAACAAACCATCTGTCCACTGCTGGGTCCCAGTCGACTGCTCATTTGACCGTGGTCCAGGGCCATTAGAAACTGTATCTAAACTGATATGAACAGAAAAATGGCAAACAATGGCTGCCAATTTCCGTGTAATATTTCCGCGAGTAATGCTTCCGTTGTAACAGCAATGCAAAACACATCCACCCCCCGCGCTGGAGAGACTACCACCACAAACACCGCTAATTTATAAAGGGCAGTAAATGACAAGGACGGGTAGGAGGGAGAAAGGGGAGGGGAATTGACATTAAAGAAACACTACACAAGGAAACTAGACTGCAGACGCACACACGCCTTCATTTTATGTTTTTGAATAACAGCCTGGTGGCGAGTGTCCGCACAGAAGTGTTACATTAACAACGCTGAACTGAACTGAAGTAGCGGAATAAAGACATCGCATCAGTCTGTGCAGCAGTCTCAGGGCAAAGCGTTTCCAACGATTATCGCGAAATGGGTGAGAATAAAGAAATTAGTGATTTTTAAATAAGCGGTTGAAATTAATAATTACTAGGCCGCGGGGTTGCGGAGAGGAGCGAGAACAAAACACACTTTACATAACGTGAAGTTGTATTTTTTAACTTGCGAAAATATCGTACGAGAATTTCGTACTCGGCGTGCAAAGACCTTTAGTCAAAAGAAAAGAAAGATGTTGCAAAATGTAAATAATAGTAACCAAGAACTTAAAAGGTTATAAATCAGTTACAATAAATATAAACAATCACAGTGCAGCCAGCAGTTTGTGTATGATTTGATTTGTTTACCTCAGAGTCTGATAAGTGAAGGAGAGGATGATGAGATGGGAGATGATGACGAAGAGGAAGGAAAAACGACCATGCTAGTTGAGGACAAGAATAAAAAGTCCAAACCTGAGCTGCACGGTATGTCATCATCTACATAAACATGGAAAAATCTCCACTCTTCACAATCACCTAGACTCTTCATATCAAAACAGGACACCTGAGAAGGCATGACTTGGCCTGTTTATATATGTTATTTCCTCTTTGTTGGTTTTCAGACATTAGCCTGGTGCAGAGGAGAGACAGAGAAAGAATTCCAGTCAGGTATTGCACTCTTGGCACTAGAGATGCTGCAAGGTAATTATTACGTTACAAATATAATGTTTCTTTTTTATACGACAGTTTTAGTTTTAAACAACATTTATTGCACCTTCTTTTACCTGCCTGAGGCCCTTAAGCCTAATTGTTCAGTTCTGAGTTGAGGCAGAAAAACTGATGGAAACAGAAAGCCCTGTTTTTAACATTGATAACAACACAAAATGGTTTTTGAGCACCAAATCAGCATATTAGAATGATTTCTGGAGGATCATGTGACATTGAAGAATGGAGTAATAGCATGTTAAAAATTCAGCTGTGCCACCACATAAATAAATTGCATTTTAAATATAAATGAAACAGAAAAGTTATTCTAAATTTAATTAATATTTCACAATATAATTGTTTTTTTTTAATCAAATAAATACACTTTCTTCCAAAACAAAGTGTACCTGAGTATTTCTGTGTTTGTCTTGACAGGGATCCTCACACTCTCGTAGAACTGTCTGCCTTTTCTGCGATCAACCGCTTCCAGCCTTTTAATGTAGCAGTGTCCAGCAATGTTCTGCTGCTAATGGTATGAAGTGCTCATGGATTTATGATTTTACAATAAAGAGTAAAGTCAATACTGATGATAGGGTGTCAACAGTTGAAGCCAATATAAACCTTTTTACTCTCCTCTATTCATAGGATTTTCACTGTCACCTGACCACAAGTGAGGTGGTGGGGTATTTAGGGGGCCGATGGGACACTAACACCCAGTGTAAGGGTGATCATTTTTTTAACTGCTGTACAAACTTTGGAGGTTATAAACACTTAAAATGTATATTTCATGTTCCTCAGTGCTTACAGTCTTGAGGGCGTTCCCTTGCCGTACGCGGCTGGCAGATAAAGACGCTGCACCAGCAGTCGAAGAAGAGGTTAATCTGCAAAAAAAACATTTTGTTAGTGAAGTAACATAGTCTGAGCAGTTTACCTTATTAAAACGGTGTTGCAGATTTGCCAAAATCTCTTCATGCGGGGGCTGTCATTGGTGGGATGGTATCACAGTCACCCACGAGGCCCCGCCCTTCCGTCTCTGCAGGACATAGATTCACAGATGGATCACCAGCTCCGCCTACAAGGCAGCAGTAATGGCTTCCAGCCCTGTCTGGGGATTATCTGTGGTGCGTGATGGATTTCCCAGATGATTATTACACAACACAGCCTGTATTTTATTGAAAGAATGATCTGTTATGTCTTTTCTTTGTCCACCAATTATAGGACCCTATTACCATGGCAACCAAGGTGTGGCCTCCACCATTACGCCATTCTGGGTAGTTCCCCCTCCTGAGGTAACTGTTCTTAAACATTTACTGACATTTTTTTTTTGCTGTTGATGCCAAAATATTAGCTTGCTCTTATTTTCTTCTTCCGCTTAGCAACGACCCAATGATTACGGCATCCCAGTGGCGGTAGAGGTCACATACGTGCAAGACAACTTCCTCACTACAGATGTACTCAATGAGATGGTACGATAATAACTAACATCCTAAATTTATGCAACAATGTCCATCTTGGGAAAGCAGGGATTTTAATCTCTTCTATAGTTCAGCATGCTTCAGAAATAGTAGCTTTTGAAGCAAATCACTGGTTGTCTCTTCAGTTTCCTGCAGCTATAGATAACACCTCAGTCTAGATTAGATTAAAGTGTCTAAATTACATCCTGTAGAATTAATCAGTATGAAGTCTTATGAGAAGCTTAGACCGATATGCGTTTTATTTTTATATCTCTGTGTATAGATGCTGTTGGTGGAGTTTTATCGGTCTGCTCCTGACCTTGTGCAGTTCAGTCAGATGTGGAGTCCTAATTCCTCAGTACTCGACAAAATCAAGGTCTGCTATAATTTCTCTCCTTCATACATACACAAACAAACAAAACACAATATACATTTTCATGATTTACAATTAACATTAAGGTAAAGTGTGTAATTCCAATGCCACTAGTGTCAACAAAGGGGACAGTCCAAAGTCACATTAGAGCCGGTATTGCTATGTCAGACTGGTTGGTATACGATGTTTTGATAGCATCAATTTCAAAAATCGATCTGATGTCATTTCAGAAGAACTAAAGCTTTTACTTGACATTTTAGAAAGAAATGATTGCCTTAATCTGACTGAAATCAAACCTTTAAAGTGCATATGCACAGACTTAATTATGGAAGCTTCTTTCTGCTGCAGGATAAAAAAAATAAAAAGGTAATTGCAATTTCATCTCACAATTCAGACTTTTTTTTTCTTGCAGTTCTAAAAAAGAAAAAGTCAGAATTGCGAGATATAAATGCAGAATAGTGAGATATAAACTCAGAATTGAGAGATATAAACAAACAAAAAAAAGGTTGAATTTTGAGCTAGTGTAACAATTACCTTTTTTTATTACATGGCAGAAAAAAAACTGAATTGCAAGATGTAAACTCAGAATTGCAAGAAAAAGAAAGTCAAAATTACCTTTATTTTTTTATTTTGAGGTGGAAACGGGCTACCATACTTAAGTGTATACTTTTCAGAAAAATCAACCTGCAAATGTCTTAAAAGTTGTCTCTACCCATTATGCAGAGTTGGTATCTTTAACGATCATCTTGCAGCAAAGCATGACTATATGTCTGACTAGCAGTATTTAAAGAAATTCAAAATTTCTGTCATCCTCAGGCTTCTCTGAGTGGCCACGCACCCAAAGACCAGGCGTACGCACAGATCCTGGAGCACGTGTACAACCAGCTGCGCAGCACTCAGTGACCGGAGCAGTTTACGTCTGCATTTGTGTTACGCTGTAGAACTGTTGACTTGGGACCTCCCGCCCTGTGCATTACCGTCTGTGCACTGTTATACTGTATATGAAATGCCTTCATGGAGGATATATCATATATGCTTCCGTTCAAACTGTTGCCTTTAGGACTGTTAGGTCTGTATCACTGGCTGTGGTTTATACGATTCTGCCATATCTGTGCTGTGAAACTTGTCTTCCTCTGTGGTAGAAACGTTTGGTGGGTAGTTAGGAAAGAGAAGAAGCTGGGTAATTGAGTTCTCTCTCTCTCTCTCTCTCTCTCTCTCTCTCTCTCTTTATCTGTTTGTGTGGTTAGATTTGTGCCATCATCTGCCATGTTGACTACGCAATATGGGAACAATGCCTTTTACCTGCTGAATACCTTAAAATATACACTGGAACAAATTAAATGTGCCGATTCCGTTTGCTTCTGGCTTCTAACCTCATAACAATGTTTTTCTTACCATACAATTAAAGAAACAGTTCATACTCACACAAGTGAAACAAATGGAGTACTTTCTTGAATTTATTTACTTAAAGACGAGATGACACAATAAGATACAAATATTTAGGGTTTGGGATATTTAAGAATAACAATATAATGCAGTTAAATCTGAAGGAGGAGACTTTAAAACTACAACATACATCAGCCTGCTATTAAGCTAACATGCAAAAAACATTAATAAAAAAGGTTGAATGGTTTTGTATGCATATATAAAAAATATAATACTAAAAAGAGCAGTACCAGAATGATTTATTTTCATGTAAATCATTCTGGTAGCCACGTTCGATTAGACAGAAATAACCCATTTGTTGTTTTCTTAAACTTGTACTGCTGCAAAGGCACATCTGTACACATGCTTGTACATCTGGTCACAGCTAATGTCAAATACCAACAAGCCCTTCGTAAATAAAGAAAAAGGCCAGACAGAAACTACATATTAGCTCGAAAATCATAATTAATATTTTGTTTGGTGTTCTAGATCCATTCTTGCCATCGAAAAGGCACTAAAACTCTTCTTTTCACATTGAAACGGTGATCGTAGCCTGTCTGCTTCAGCACATCTACTACAGTCTGTTACGGTGAGCAAAACAAACCGTGGACAAAACATGTAAACAGATGCTGAGAGGAAAAGAACACATAGGTGCTCTATGCAGACAGGACTTGGGAGTCGGGGTGGAGGGTGTGTAGGTCCATGCTTTTATGGAGTGTGACAGAACAGTATTTGAAAAAACATCCTAAAAACTAGGGAACACCGAGTAATGAAGAAACTAGATCTCCAATCACTTTTAAAGCTCTAAAAATACATTGCAAGTGATGGGAGAGAGCAAGAGATGTAGCACCATCCCTTCATTTCTGAAGATGGGAAGATTTTTTTTAAATATCAAAACATTCTGTGTTAATTAGAATTTAATATGGGGCTTATGAGCCAACATCCACCCTAACCACGCCTACATATACACACCTGAAATAACGGGACACTGCCAGCAGCATCAGATGTAGAGACTACCGTAAACTGACATCAAGAGGAGAAAGAGAGAGGAAGACTATTATTCAGGCTGCCGGAAGAAGAACTATTTGGCTGTGTTTCCTTCAGAAAACAGTGTGTAAATGGTTTGTCTGCCACCCTTAGTGAGTTAGAAGTTGTAAGGGGGGCACAAAGTGTTTCAAAACGGTTGTAGTGCAGTAAAACCCTCTCTACCTGACTAAACACATCCTTTAGGTGTTTTAGCTCACCTTTACGACATAATCCAAGGTGCAATTCAGCGTCTAATTTCTAATATCTTGTAAAAATATACATGAAAAAAATATTAGATGACAAATAGCTATAGAAAAAGGTTACAATTATGGAGCGTACAAAAGGACTATTTCCTTTCTACAGGTCTGTGGCTCAGGATTGCTGCACATTGGGACATTGCACGCACAGCCCCACTGCTCACGTGTTCGTCACAGATACAAGGCAGTTTCTCCTTAATCTAAGGAAGGTCAATGTCGCAGCCTGACCAGCAGGGGCAGCAAGGGGACCAGTCGAGTAAAATGCAACTTCTCACAATCCAACAATTGAGAATTCGTACTGATTAAGAATAGCCTGTCTACTCTTTAAAAACATGATAATTTCACCACAGGGATATCATAGTGTGTAGTCATTTCTTTTCAGTTAATGCAGCACAAACAGTATGAGACATTATTAAAAGACATGGACAATGAAGTGAGTTAGTGTGTCTGAAATGTTAACTTAAGGACCAGGTTATAATAACGTCCATACGTCAGTCAACCGGTCAGTCAGTCAGTCCTGGAATGTGAAAGGTCATCATTTCCCAAAGTTCCCTCCTTCAAAAAATAAATCAATGTGTAAAAGTGCCAGAGTACAGGCATACAGTGGGTACGGAAAGTATTCAGACCCCCTTAAATTTTTCACTCTTTGTTATATTGCAGCCATTTGCTAAAATCATTTAAGTTAATTTTTTTTCCTCATTAATGTACACACAGCACCTCATATTGACAGAAAAACACAGAATCGTTGACTGAATACTTTCCGTACCCACTGTATTTGGATCAACGGCAACAATGTGGTGAGGATGAAGACCAAGATGACTTCAGCTGGCTCCTTTCTCCCTACCTCACTTCCCTCCAGCTTTCTCCTTTTCACTTTTTTTATTGCTCTTTCTCTCTCTCCCCTCTTTTCCTCAACGAAGACCTCTTAGTGTGGCAGAGGAACGATCACCTCCACGTAGTTGAGAGGGAAGAATCCAGATTGGCCACGCAGCATGCCTTCATACCAGTTTTCATCGATCTGATTGGTCAGAGTGATGATGTCACCCTCGTGGAAGCCCAATTCGCCTTCATTCTCCGGATCGAAGTCATAGAGAGCTTTACAGCACGGCTGCTCCGCTGCTAAAAGGAGAGATGGAGAATGGGATATTAAGGTGGGATTTTGGGAATAAGGGATGTTAGTATACAGTGGAGGAAGTAAAAGCTAAAAAGGAAATATATTGTTGGCCTTATAACAATAATTTAACTATTACATCCTCATGGGTCAAATATCTGACATTCTTGGCAAAAAAAAATAAGACAAGGATTATTAAGGATAATCAAGGAATTATTAACTTTAAAATGTCATATATGTATACACACACAAACGTAATTGTAGAAAATACAAATTTGACATTTTTTGGGGAAAAAAAGAAACATTAAAAATATTATTTTTATATTTATCATATTTGAAAAAAAAAAAATTGTAGAATTTTAAATGAAATGCACTAAACACTCTAATACGTAATAGCAGTATTGTTATTGTTAACTAAAATGATTAAAATTGTTTTCGGTAATTGAAATAAATTTGAAATAAAATATAAATATCAGATGAAAACTTAAATGAAAATGAGAAACATCGACATGGCAACCGACTGAAATAGATATGTTTAAGTTGAAATACTAAAATGACTAAAACGGAAATTAAAATAAAGCCATATAGAAATTATAGATAGACAATTATAGATACATAATAGACAAAAACACACAATAAAATCACTGAACTATAGTAGTATATAAATGACGATAAAAATAACAATGTTTCATAGCAGTAAATCAAAATGTTAATCTTTCCCAGACCAGTCTGTCAAACCAGTCATGGAGTGAAATATGTGTTAGTGTTTAACACAGTTTTAATCTCACTACAACCGTCTGGGTTAGGACGAGGTGCTCTGTTTTAGTGAGGGGTCGGGTGCCAAAGCCTGGGTCTGTAGTCATGTGACAGAAGACCTCCAGTTTCAGTCTGTAGCAGGGGATCACTCTGTTAGGTGGAGCAGCAATCTGTGCTTGAGGCCAACACACATGCACACATTCACACACACACACACACACACACACACACACACACACACACACACACACACACACACACACAGATACTCATACAGTCGCCCTCTCTTACATACGCATCCAGCACACATACCCTGCAACAAGACACTATGTAACCTGTAGTTTGCTGTTCGTCAGTGCAATAAACTACCATTTAATGAAGAGCTGAACCTTTCATGAACTTTATAAATCCCATTTTCACAGCTATAGAAACTCATCTACAGTAGATGTAAATAATCAATGGAAGTGAAATTAAGAGGCATTACATCAAAATTATCAGCCCCACCACCAATAGTGGAGTTACAGAAAACAAATTCAACCAACAATTATGGTATATTTGTTTGCCCCTTTGTTTTGGCTGCTATGATGTGCACATTTTTGTAGCTGTTGTGCTGTTGCGTAACTTCCCCCCACATTCTTATTTGGTTCTCTTCCATATAAAAATGCCAGACATGTAACGACATTAAAATTCAAGGTGATTTGATAAGCCCATAATTATTTTATGCCTGATAACTGATAAATGGCCTATTAAATTCTATAATGTCCTGTCTACAAAAAATAAATAAAATAACAAAAGTTACTCGTATACAACATTTTAATGTACAGTTATGTAAAATGGATATTCATTTTGAGATTATCTAATGATTACATTCAACAGTGTCATTAAATTATCTTTAAATGAGCATTAAATGAGCATTAAATGCATTTTTTAGCGCAATTAAATGTCTACAAATATTGGACATGAAAATGCACAATTAAATATCCAATATCTGGTAAAATATAATGATTATATACCGAACAATGTGCAGTTTTGCACATTCCTACTTTTATTCTTGCACCTTGACAAACTTTTCCTACACCCCCAACACACAAACACACAAACTTTCCCATGCAAACACATACAGAGCCACACACTCTCTGACTCACGCAATCTGGGTTTCCACGTGGATATTCTGCCAAACTGGCGGTATGGCTCTGATGACGTAATGGGAAGAGAACACAGAACAGGGTCACTGGCTGACGATGAGAGCAGCTGACAGCTGTCCAGTTGTCTTGCCTATCCTGCCACATGCACAGGCGGTCTCATCACACCCTGCCACCGGGCCGCAACCGCACAAAGCACAATGTGCCTTTCTCTCACTAGCCTCAAGTCCAAGGCATTTCCTCAAATGTAATGAAGATCATATATCCTCATCCAGGAACAGCTAAATTAGTAAATTATCTGGTCTTACCTGCACTGCGCATGGGTGGAACAGATGCCGGGGTGAAGCCACCATTTGACTGTTCGTTGGTGTCTCCAAAGTCAATTACAGGCTTGGGCTTGGGCACATACTCTTTACGAGGATGTGACTGAGCTTCTTTCATCCTGGTTGGTTAAATAAGAGTCATATATTGCTTCTTTCGACAGAACAAAGAACAAACACACATGCTTTGCAAATTTCATGTGCCCACATACACACCTGTCTATGAGTTTGTCAGAAAGCTCATCCAGGATCTGAACAGCCTGTTTGTGGTACTGCAGTTGCGACTCAACCAGTGATGACAGCTGGCTCACCTGCTCGATCTGCACAAGAACACACAAACATTAAATATATAAATATGCACTCATGCACATCTACACTTATGGTAATACTGGGAAATCACAACAACATTCATAAGCAAATAGCCTAGTTAATGAGTCATTTCTGAGGCCTTGAGTTCACACGAGTCTCACTAGACTGCTATATTTAGACTGGGAGCTCTGCTAGCTGTTCACACTAAAGGTTTACTATGGTTTAAAACTGTACCATACTGTCTTCAGTGTATTACTTTACATCTAGCACTTGATGGCTTTAAAATAGTCTTTTTTTCATAGACTCCACCAGCCGATGTTTATTCCCTCATCAAGTTATGGTCATTTTCAACCAATAGATGGCACTCTGACATCTCCATAAAACATCAGATAAAAGCTACAGCCATGAAGCAAGAGGATTTTTATCCTTTTGGCTGCACTACAGCTTTATTGGATTACCTGTCTTGACCCCACGGATGGGCTGGAGTCAAAAAAGGACAGAAAAAGTTTATTTTTCAATACTGCTAATTCTAAAATGACAGCCTTTGCCAAAAGTTCTTAAGATAGAGACAGTTGGTACAAAAATCAGTAAGGCAAGGTGTTCCAGACAAACACTGACTTATTCAGTGCTGCTAATAGGATTCGCACAACCCCCCAGAAAACACAAAAAAAACACACCAAATGAAGCATCAAGCTGTCAGATGGTAAATCCTTACATCAGTTTCCAGAAGGTTGTACATGCTGATCTCAGCCACTTCCTTAGATTCATGGAACTTCTCCAGAGCCTGCCTGACCTCTTCATCTGGAATTTTCCCCTGACGTTTCTTCTTATAGTCATAATCCAGCCTGCGTCCTTCAAGCTTTTTCAAATGGTGCTGAGAAAGAGGGAAACTCTCCATTTCAATACTACTGGTGTGGAATTGACCACATGAAACATAGTTAAGGAAATGAACTCTAAATATAAAATTTGTTCCTTCAGAAGGAAAAGGAATACTTTATGGTACAGAGGTTATTACTCTTCAGCTCATCATTAAATCAAAACAAACTGCAGATATTTAATTTTTGTTTATCTGCACCTTCAAGAACAAAATGTGCATAAATGGCATATTTAGGGTACAACAGCTTGTCACTGGGGCAGTCCCCTTGAAGGGACATCTTTGTACCTTATCTACAGCTGAAAGGTGCATATTATTGCCTTATAGCAGTAATATGTACCCTTAAGGTACTACTATGAACCTTACTCTAAAGGTACTGCCCCAATGACAAGCTGTTGTACCCCTAACGGCACAATTTTTGCACATTTTTTCTTTGAATGTGGGCGTCATATAAAAATTATACAGGTATTTTTTAATTATATATGTGTGTGAGACAGAGAATGTAAGCAAACCTGTATTTCTCTTAGGTCCTTGTCAGCCAGGCCTTGTAAAGGGTCGATGAAATTCTGTTTGACATCAATGTCCAATGAATCCTTCACCTCTGCTAGCCTCTTAATACTTTCACCAACATCAACTAGAGCACCACCTACAGACACACATGCGGTTGTTTTGTACATATGGTTAGCAAGAGAATCACAAACAAAATCTCTGAGGTTTCAAAAGCTGCACTCATTTTGTAAACCCACCAAAGTTTGTGTCCTCTCCGAGTTCTTTGCCATACTTTGCCATGCATTCTCCCAGCAGCCCCTCTGCCTGTGGATAACCTGGACTCTTCACCTGCCCTCTAATCTTAGACATGGTGTTCAACATAGAGAGCTTTGCACGAGATGCTGTGTGAAAGGAACGGAAGGAAAAAGATGTTTTACAGTAATGATCAATAATGGTTATTGTATGCATCTGTTCTGCCAGAAAAAGTATACATCTATTTAGATGCAGAGGCTTAGGCTCATGTATACAGCTGAACACACAGCCTTTCAAAGCATTTAATAGCGTGCGTGAACACAGGCGCTCAACACATGCATGCTATAAAGTTTCATCCTTGTTCAGTGCCTGCGCCATATCTCTCCAGATGTTAGCATCGATAAAATGTCTCTGCCCTTGTTTAAACTAGTTGGGAATAAACTTGTTTAAACTTGCTTCGGAATATGCCTACTTTCACAATATATGGTAGCTGAAAAACAGTATGTGAACTGAATAATAATGTCCAAATTCTTAGTATTCATAAAACAGTAGGTGAAAAGTTCCAGGCTGACTTAACTTAAGACTACTGACGAGATTGTGAAGTGCAGATCTGATGGGCATTTTTATCATCTCATGAGGCCACGGGAGAGGATTTGTGAATAAAAGTGAAGTGACTCAACTGACGCCATAGGTCACATGACGAATGAGAAACATGGCGGATGTAGCACTATGCTGATGATAAACATTTGTGTCACGCACCATATGCATACCCGTAAAAAACAAAGTACACTTTGGGCTTAAGGACTATAATGTATACAAACCTTAAATAGGCACAAAGATAACATAAAAGCTCCAAGAGCATTTTTGGTCTTACCTGGATTGGGCTGCAGGTACTCTGATGTTTTAGAGATGACTTCTATTACAGCTTTATTTGTCACATCTACTTTCTATAGAAACACAGAGGGGAAGTCACCACACTGAGAACACGCACACAACCAGGACAAACACACTAACCTATCAGTTAGTCACACTAGATCTATCAGAACACTGCTTTTTTATTCCTCTTTATGTGCTAGTATTCTAAGAAACCATTTACTAAAATATCGAATTACAGAAGAACTAAATGAAGAGGCAATATCTGTGAAGCCATTAATGTTCAGTGTTAAACAAACAAAGTGTTTTCAGGAGAACGGATGACATCACTCAGGTATAGAGGAGAGGATTATTAAATAAATAAAAAAATCATGCTAAGACACTGCAGTGAATAAACATTTCAGATAATTATCCTGGATCACTACAGCCACACCACTTTCACTTTGTAAGCAAAAGAAACTTTCCAGAAAAACACAGGTGGTGTAGAAAATCTTACTGATGGATGTGTGGGACAGAGATCAAGTCTTTGAATCACTTAATGTGTTTAAATCAATGTTTTTTAGAAAGACTGTTGGCTGCAGTGTGGGAAAATACATTCAACTTACTCTCTCCAGGTCCTTGAACTCCTCGTCCAGTTTAGTTCCCTCAGCACCACCAACCTTCTCACTCACCATCTGACACAAACAGAGAAAGAAGCCATCTTTAAATCCAGTATAATCAATGTATTACAGTCAAATATGCAAAATAACACTAAACTGCCTAAGGTTGTACTGATTAGAGGTCGACCGATAGTGGATTTTACCGATACCGATAGCTAGGTTGGACCACACTGGCCGATACCGATTAATCAACCGATAGTTTTTAAAATGGTAAACGAAAACTAAAACAGAGCTTTACTATTTTTAAAAAAGCAGTAGCAGTACTGAAACATACTTTGTAAATGAATAAACATATTAATATTAATTATTATATTGATCATTAAAGTTATTTCATAGTTTACTAATGTTAAAAAAAGAAACTTTAAAAAATCATTCATTCAATTGATTCATTCAAACGGCTGAATCATTCAGGAATGAAGCAAGTGACAATATTTATGAATGGGTAATCATGAATCACTGACTCACTAGATTCGTTTAAAAACGCAGTTCATTCATAAACGAAACACCGCTGCGTTTGAATGGAGATGCGCAGCGGCTCCGCTGTGTCTTTTGAAACTATTTTCGACGACGAAATAGAGCAAAATCAGACAATAGTGTTATAGTCAGACAATGTAAGTCACTTAATATTAACTTATTGTTTATTTAATTTTATTGTATTAAATCATTATCACATTTACAAACTCCTTTAAAAATCATTAAAAGCTGTCACTCATCTTAG
>NW_015549584.1:2173549-2176984 GCF_001515605.1 Sinocyclocheilus anshuiensis
ATCTCTCACTTTGCTTATGAAAGGATTCATGAGATATGTCTGTGATTCATAACTCAACGCTGCAAAAACACCTTTGAAGCTCCCCTCAGCGATCACAATCACAAATATGATGAAGATCTGGTCAGTCGCACTGGTGCTCCTAAATATGTTTTCATAGTCGCATGCAGTAGTTTTCAAATGGTCGCACTGTAGAGCCCTGCGATGCGTTCTCGGAGATGTCACACACCAGACGCGTCACTTTCAATTCCAGCAGCAGTCTAAAACTGTTTATTTAATCACCAAACGGACATAAGTTTGCTTCAAGAATCATTGATTTTTGCCGATAACCCATAGTTCCGCCAATCAACTATCGGTGCCGATTAATCGGCAAAACCGATTAATCAGTCGACCTCTAGTACTGATCATACCACAAAATCAAATCAAGACACAAAACACACACAGTGTGACTGTGACCAGTTTAATCCAATTCATGAACAAATAACAGAGATATTTATATCAAAATGAAACGAGTTTTGTGTTAAGGTTTGTGAAACCTGCATCACTGTGTAATCAAAAATGTAAATATATACAAAGTGTTATGTATGACATTTTAATAAAAAGAAATATTAAAACACATACAAACGCTGCATATAGTAGTCTGACTGAAAAAAATCTAGCCTGATTCTGTAACATCTAAAAATATGATACGATTCACCCAGTTCACTTTTAGAACTGTCAGTGATTATGCAATTCATTCATCTTCCTGAATGTCAGGCAGAGAAAACACTAATAATGCTATGTAAAAGCAAAACTGTGTGGTGCCAGAAGCTCATTTTTCAAGTCTAAACCACACATAAAAGCAAGGACAGCAGCAGTTTTGACTCACAAGGGGCCGAAGGCAAGATCAAACATGACACACCAAAATATGCCTTAGATTCTGTGAGACAGACGTTTATCAATTTGCACTTTCCCTCCAACTCTGGATTCCACACAACATATAAACGGGGTAGAAAATAGCTAACTTTCACAAGGCACTCATTTTAGCACTGTACCCATGTAAATCCAATTAGCCCTCCCCTCACCTCATTTCTCTTGCGCTCACTTAGGAGTAGGGGTGCTCCGACTGATCGGCTACCGATCACTATCGGCCGATAATCACGTTGGGATGTTTGATCGGTGGTCTCTAAAAAAGCTGATCTCCAAAAAACGATCTCAAGCCGATGACGTTGCCGAGTTTATAAATTGCATTTCTTTTTAATTTTTGCCAGTGTTTAACCATTCAGCGCTCGCGTGCTCTCCTGGAGACCATGTGCTCATGCCCACTCGCAGCGCACACACATAATACCAGGTTCACATTACTCCGGTTTGCAGTGCGTATGTGGTGCGTATTTTTTCAGCGCTCATGTTAACAGATTAATAAAGCGCGCACACTGCACATGGTTGCTGTCCAGCAGTGCGTTCCAGGAGCAGTGCGTCTGCTGCAGTGCAGAAATCGTTTCTGCACCGAGTCTATTTTTGCTGCGCTGCAAGCGCTGAATTAAAGTAACAGCGCATTTTTGCAGTAAATATGAACATGGATTGACACGAAAATGTAGTAATTACACCATAAATGCATATTTTACAATGCTGAAAAAGCATTTTCAGTGACAATGTTTGGATTTGAAATCAAAATAATGGATAAATGTTGTGTTTGTGGTAATCAGCCACGGATCAGTAGCGGACTCCTGTGTGAAAGCTGCTTCTCCTCTCACAAGAGTCACATAAGAGGGGAATTCCCCCCATTTTCAAAAATGAAATTCAGGCCCTGAATAAATGTCTAAAAATCCTGATTGGAGTATCACTATAAATAGTTATAAATTATAAAAAGAAGGCTTTAAAAAGATCGGTATCGGTGATTGGTATCGGCAGATACTTTTTTCTATGATCGGCGATCAGTGATCGGCCTCAAAAATCCTGATCGGACCACCCCTACTTAGGAGGGATAATTTTTCCCACTGTACATCCATGGCGTTCATTCTTAAAACTCTGACTGACTCCAATAAGACAATTTATTCTTAGTTCATCATTATGAATATTATACAGCATATCATCATCATGCATTACTTGAATCTACTCGGGCTCTGTAAAAAATATCGATATCTTGATTTTAATCGATTCTCATTTTTACGGAACGATATCGATTCTTAAAGTCGGCATGAAATTAAAATTGACAATTCTTATTTTTTTATGGAATACTGTAGTGTTTATTATAAATAATTTATCCGTGCACTTCATTATTTTTTTTTAAATTCATGTGCCCTTGTAATCATTAATCAAAAACGTTAACCTCCCCTCCCCCTCAAAACGACTCCTCTACTCTTCTAGTCACGAGCTATGGCGCAAGGGCGGAGCTATCTGGAACTGCCAACAGCTGCAGTGACATCAGTGACATCTGGGGGGAAAAGCTGAAGCTGATGCTTCACTTTATAGCACTGACACCAGTCATGAGGGAGTACATTACCCTTAAACATTGAAAAGATATTAGGATATTATGACAACATTACTCTTAGGACATCGCAAACTAATTTTTTTTTCATGAATATGACTTAACTTTATGGAGGATACGCTCAGTCTCTCTCTCTCGCATGTTTTGTGCCGTTGATTGTCGTCGTCATCCTTAATAAATAAAACATTTATTCAACCTTGGGTGTCGGCGGTGAATCCAGTGGAGAGAAAACCCCCACCACTAACTGCAAACTGGCATCTTAGATCTGCCTCCATTTTGTTGGCAATGCCCCAACATCCAACGATCCAATCAATTCCCGAAGGACGAAATCAAGTACTCTCATTTCAGATGCCGTCAAGTATAGGTCTCTGCAGGAAAGTAATGGGAGTTACCAGATCGGGGTGTTTTTAGACCATGTTTCCTGATTGGCTGACGTCATAGTGACGGCAGGTTTAGGGGTGGGGTTTAGGGCTGTGATGGTCACCGTGACAACCGCGTCGGTCGCTTGCCACCGCGGTTGTCTACTGCCACCGGTGGTAGTGCACGTGACATCACGCACTCTATAACAAGCATAATACGAAGTTTTGTATACAAGTGTAATAACAGTAATAACAGTAGCGGAACAGTGAACCGTGTCTACACCGGACGCGACACCACCGCGTCGCAACAGGTTGAGTCTGTCTAGTGTCTACACAGGACATTTGAACTCTGTGTCAGTACCTCATAAATAGAATGAGGCAGTTTACTGTCTTGTCGTGTCGCATCCAGTGTAGCATCACTGATTATAATGAGTTTTATAGTATTTTGACGCGCCGCGTCCTGTAGACAGGGTGTATTTACCTTTCTTATTTAGGCTACTTTCTTGTTTAACTGTATTATTTCTTTGATATTTATTTTAGTGTTTTGCAGGCTGTGTATTCACTGACGGAAGTGCCTAAATAAACCCGCACCTTTGTTAATAGATGATTGAG
>NW_015549584.1:2177235-2181963 GCF_001515605.1 Sinocyclocheilus anshuiensis
ATTAACCCCTTAGGTATCGAAATTTGGTACCGAACGACGAGACGTTTTTCGATACTCGATGGTATCGAGGCATTTCGGTCGGTGCCTAAAAAGTATCGAACTCGATACCCAGCCCTAGTTGTGAGTGGGGTGGCCAACCCTAGCCCCGCCCCTGCGTTAATTGCGTTAAATATTTTTAACGCATTAAACTGAAAAAATTAATCGTCTGCGTTAACGGTCCATTACCACCGCGGTGGTAAAAATCTGACACCGTCACAGCCCTAGTGGGGTTAGGTAAGGGGGATCATTTTGATTGTATGATTGAGAAACACCCTGCAGTTTGAAAACATCCACAAATTCAGAAACGCCCACTTTTGCTCTGCAGAGAACTCAATCTCGATGCCGTTTCACTCGGATATACGTCACAGTAGAGAAGAAAAAACAATCGCAACTTCCTTTTCATGCCGACTTTAAATCCCAAGAATCGATTAGTCTAGCCTGTGCTCAGTTAATGGACGGAACATTGAAGGGCACATCCCATCCAATATATCGCAATAAGCATTGTGCTTTGGTACTTTTAATTAGAAATAAAGTCTCAGATTTCAAATTCTGTCCATTGTATTGCTTTATTCAAACAATAAATGCCGTTTTGGCGCTGTTTAATCTGGAGTGACAGATCGCTGTAGCGCCTCAGTTCAATAGACGCGGTAGCGCATAGCGCACGTGATCTCCTCCACATTGATACCAGTTTCAGCACAAAATAATCATGACTAAACATACGAAGGTTAGTTAAAAGAAAGAGTCAAATTTAACAATCCGTATCCTGTCTCATGTAATTGCTCAATCAGTGTTTCAGCCGCGCAAAGACGTCAATATAACGGCTTGTAAACAATTACCGAACCCTAGGTATCGGAATCGGAATCGGAGGCGAAAAAGGCGGATCGGAGCATCCCTATCTCGCGGATTATCGATCTGCGCCGCACCTCTTTTAGTCAAACACACCGGCTAGTGCTGCAGACTTATTGGCTCACTGACGCTGATGAGATTAACCCCTTAGGTATCGAAATTTGGTACCGAACGACAAGACGTTTTTCGATACTCGATGGTATCGAGGCAATTCGGTCGGTGCCTAAAAAGTATCGAACTCGATACCCAGCCCTAGTTGTGAGTGGGGTGGCCAACCCTAGCCCCGCCCCTGCGTTAATTGCGTTAAATATTTTTAACGCATTAAACTGAAAAAATTAATCGTCTGCGTTAACGGTCCATTACCACCGCGGTGGTAAAAATCTGACACCGTCACAGCCCTAGTGGGGTTAGGTAAGGGGGATCATTTTGATTGTATGATTGAGAAACACCCTGCAGTTTGAAAACATCCACAAATTCAGAAACGCCCACTTTTGCTCTGCAGAGAACTCAATCTCGATGCCGTTTCACTCGGATATACGTCACAGTAGAGAAGAAAAAACAATCGCAACTTCCTTTTCATGCCGACTTTAAATCCCAAGAATCGATTAGTCTAGCCTGTGCTCAGTTAATGGACGGAACATTGAAGGGCACATCCCATCCAATATATCGCAATAAGCATTGTGCTTTGGTACTTTTAATTAGAAATAAAGTCTCAGATTTCAAATTCTGTCCATTGTATTGCTTTATTCAAACAATAAATGCCGTTTTGGCGCTGTTTAATCTGGAGTGACAGATCGCTGTAGCGCCTCAGTTCAATAGACGCAGCAGCTTGAACTGATCATCTCCTCCACATTAATACCAGTTTCAGCACAAAATAAACATGACTAAACATCCGAAGGTAAGTATATAAAAAAAAAAAAAAGAGTACAACTTTACAATCCGTATCCTGTCTCTTGTAATCGCTCAATCAGTGTTTCAATATAATGGCTTGTAATCAATGTCACATAACGTCACATTTACCACAGAAAAAACTATCGGTGACCATAAACTCATTAGTCAGCTAGAAAAATAAACTGTAGAGAGGGGCATGTTGCTAAATATATGCACCATATAACATATTCATTATAATTTTTACTGTGCTTCAGTGTTTAATTTGTTTAAATAAATCCATCAAGTTTTATGACAGCCACCATTTAAATGTTTATAGCCTATTTAAAAAAACAAATTGAAGTAGAAATATTATGTAATTGTACCTTTATCATTTTAAAAACTTCATTAAGTGTAATTTTAGCAGTTGTGTAGCCTACAAATCAGTCAGTTTTAACCTTCAATATTATAGTAATGTAGCTAGTACCAACTGACTCATGTATATTTTACAGCATTAGTTGACAGATTTTTTTTCCTTGAGAAAATTTGGCATGTACCTACTGTACTTGATATATATCCAAATCCAAAATAATCTATACTGAATCAAATCGTTAATCGAATCGAATGCTTGTGAATGAGAATCGAATCGAATCGAATCGAATCGAATCGTGAAATCTGTCAAAACCCAGCCCTAGACTCTACTGTATTAAAGTGATAACAAAAAAAGCTCTGTGTGAACCTGTCTTCCACAACAGTTGTTGTTCTCAGGACTCGGAAACACATGCTCGTCCCACTCATCTTAATGTCCTGAACATGCAATAGAGAACCAAAGACAGTGACTGCGCAACTTTTGAAACAAGGCCACATGTTAAGTCTCAATCCTCGACCCTAACTGGAGGAAGCATATATTTCAACATGGAAAGCGCTGGATGTTTGCCATATCACATCATAAGAACATTAATCACGAACACATGTCATTTTATGGTGGTAACTTGCAATTTTGAGAAGTTCATTTTGTGTTTTTGCTGTTTCTATGACTGTGTTGAAGACTATTTATCTATAACCACTTGTTTCCGTGAATTTTTCTCCTACTCTATACTGTAAGCGCTTCCTTCAGTCTACTCAAACTGTAAACATCCAGGACTAGTTTGTGAACAACACAATCCAACTGATCTTTTAAGTCCATTCAAAGTTTAAAAATACTTTTTCTCAAAACTATTTAAAATCCATTAAGGGAGGTTCTTGCAACATCTGCTGTTGACATCTGTTGCTGCTAGGTTTGAAGAAAAAAATAGCATTGCGATTCAAATTATTTAAACTATTTTAAACTAGGGCTGTCTATTGAATTAATGACATGATATGTTGATCACAATAAATGAATGTGTTAACACCACCATGCACAAAAGCAACCCTAAACAACTTGTTACAATTAGATCAAGATGAATAACAGTTATTTTAAGCCAAACACATCAGCACTAGAACGCTCCATTACAACCGTAGCTGTGTTAGACAAAGAGGTGTCTGCTTGCAGTGACCTTTTCACTCCTCTATATCCTCCAAGCATGTTTGCATATTTGTGCAATTCAGTTTGTTTGGCAGAGCAGGGCACAAAGGAAGCTAATTAATAATTAAACCAGTGTTTTGTGGCAAGTCAAGCAGCGCGTCCAAACGTCTCCAATATGTTGTGGTGGGAAAAGACACTGGATAGAGTCAACGCCATAAACTGGGTGGACAACATGATATGGCTTAGATTAAGGCCACAGATAAAGACTGACGTGTTCAAGTTCCTTTTAATTTAACATGAAGGCAATATTGTCAGTGCCACATTCCCAAACTACTTAAAATCTAATTTCATAAACAATCTTGTGGTAAAGGCATTTGTATACAGAACTACATTTGCTGATACTTTTCAGATACTTTAAATGTTTTTAAAAGAAGTGTCTCTTTGCCTCACCAAGGCTGCATTTATTTGATCAAAATTACAGTAAAAAAGTAATTACTGGGAAATATTTTACCATTTAAAATAACTATTTTCGGTTTTAATATATTTTAAAATGTAATTTATTCCTGTGATGGTATAGCTGAATTTTCAGCAGCCATTACTCCATATTTTTCAGTGTCACATAATCCTTCAGAAATCATTCTAATATGCTGATGTGGTGCTTATGAATTATTTCTTATTATTACCAACATTTAAAACTGTTATGTGAATTAATGTTTTTTGTGGAAATTGTGACTTTTTTCTTTGTTGAATAATGTTAACAAGAAAATTTTTAATAATTAAAAACAGATTTTTTTTATAACAATTGTGTCAGTACTGTCACTTTTGATCAGTTTGACTCTTTCCCCACCAGTGTTTTTGAAAAAAGTTGCCAGTCACTGCCAGCATTTTCATGGCCCCAGAATATTTTGTTGTATCAATATCTGAACATGCAACACATCAAAATAAAGAAGAGAGCCTCTACTTTTAAACAATAAAGTTTGTCTGTTTTATTGTTTTGTTGTTTTATTCTTGCATCAAGCATTCTTTTTTAATCAACACTTGAATGTAGGCAAGTTTCATAAAAAAAAAGCAACATTTTGAGCAAAAGGAGAAAATCAAATTTTTATCAAATACTACATCTGGATCATTCAGTACGATGATCAAAGCATAGATGCAGTAGTTCATCAGCACTCCCAAAGCTTGCACAGTCCTTTACTACTTCCTGGATCGACATTTCACTTGGTAACATTAGGCAGTTATCATTTATTAGTTACAATATTTATTGTTGATGATCGCATTTTTGCATTTGCATATGCTTGTTTCTGCGTCTACCTCGCCTATGTTTTTGATCGAGTGATTCTAGACTCATTCAGGAGATGTAAAGGGTCCCCAAGTGTATAACAGTGAAAACACGGAAACCCGGAAAACTCTGTGTTTGGTGGGGAAGTGTTGTCTCATGAATAACGGAAAATTCCGTGTCTGGCAGGGAAAGA
>NW_015549584.1:2182666-2188757 GCF_001515605.1 Sinocyclocheilus anshuiensis
TTCAAAAAAAAAAAGAAAATTGTCATGATTTACTTACCCTTATGATGCTCCAAACCCATAAGATCCATGTTCATGTGCAAAACATAAATAATCATATTTTAAATGAAACCTGAGAGATTTCTTTCCTACCTTTGAAAGTGCATTCCCCAAAACTTTTGACACTTCAAAGAGTTCATAAAGACATTGTAAAAATAATCCATATGAATCGACCTGTTTAAAGGGATAGTTCACCCAAAAAAGAAAATTACCCCATGATTTACTCACCCTCAAGCCGTATAATATCTTTATAATGGCAGTGAAGATTTTGTAGCAAAATAAAGTGGATAAATCCATTATAAAATGTAATCCACACGGCTCTGGGTTGGATAAAGGCCTTCTGAAGTGAATCAATGCATTTATGTAAGAATAATATCCATATTTACAACTTTATAAACCATAATCTTCAGCTCTCGCTAACTGTCGTACACATGTTCACGAGAGTGGCATTTCAGCGGATGGTGTAGGACGCAGGCATAGCGTAAGCTCCGGTGAGAATATGTCAGTCTCACGAGAACCAAGTTTTGTTTCAAAGAAAAGGAAAACCAGTCTCCTCTTGGCTTATATTGAAATCCTCTGACATTTTATTATTTTTTTTTTTTTTACAAATCTCCATTTTGTACTTCTAATTCGTGACCGGTGTTTTGTTTTGCTCTCTCCTCTGTGCTTCCACATTCGTCACTTCTCACCGAAGCTTACGCTACGCCCTACATTACGTCATACGCTGGAACGCCACTCTCTTGTGAACGCGCATACAGCAGTTAGTAAAAGCTAACGATTACGGTTTATAAAGTTTTAAATATGAATATTATTCTTATACTTGACCACTATTCACTGCCATTATAAAGCCTGGAAGAGCCAGACCATTTTTTAATATAACTCTGATTGTATTTGCCTGAAAGAAGTCATAAACACCAAGGATGGCATGAGGGTGAGTAAATCGTGGGGTAATTTTCATTTTTGGGTGAACTATCCCTTTAACATTTAAAAAAAAAAAACAAGCTTCATCTGATGCATATTCCAGAAAATATATGTTCAAAGAAATCCAGAGGCACCAAAAGACCATTTGATCTCTCCAAGAGTAATAATCTCAATCAGACACCCCCGCAATGGAACTGCAGAGCTCAAACAGCAGGCAACATGATAATTTATATTTATGAGTGAAAGAGGCCTTATCAGCAGCTAAAGAGATAATACAGAGGCTTGGCTCTGACACACACATTTGATAAAGTATGTAAAGTACTGCTAACTTTGACACAAATATGCATACAAACAAACAGCCAGTCATGTAGCCAAAGCAGATCCAGCAGGAGAAGAGTGAAACCAAGACCAGACTCCATACATAATGCAGTGCTTGTGAATCTAATGAAGAGAAGAATGCATGACTGTGAGTCAACTGCCACAGAGACAAATGCAGTAAGAAATTTCAGAACAATACCACTTACGCAATCCCCACACAACAAAAATGTCAAGCAAATGTGTTACTAGGTAGACACCTGCCTAAAGGTGATAGATCTGTTTTTTCAGTTAAAATACTTTCTACTATACCACCTTATGCCAAGGCAACTACAAAGTATTTGTAGGATGACTTCTAGGAGTGTAAACGATGTGGCACAGTTAAAACATTGCTGTTTGTTAAAGCATCCCAAACACCTAACACAGCAACACTGGAGCAATCAATGGCATCTGTTTGTCTGACCAGTGGAGGACAGTGGGACTATTTACGAAAACAGTTCACTGTACTGCAGTGGTGCAGAAATTATTACCTTTTAGGCTGGCACCACCCCACTGACTGCAGTCGATAAACTTCAGTTTACAGGAGCTAATCCACTTTCCAATTTCCAGACTTAATGAGTGTATCCACTTTCAAAACAACGATACCATTACCCAAGTAATATATTTTAAGTTAGTCATTAAATACAAGTTTTTTTGTCAATAGAAAATTGCTATTAAAAATATTGATAACACACTACTGTCTACAGCGGATAGACAAGCCCAAAATCTTCACACCTCCAAATGCTCTCAGAGTGGTTCAGCTTGTATATCTGAACAAACCAAGTGATCTCATTTACGGCCATTTTTTCCGCTTGTGCGACAAAATTTTGTGTGCGGTCACACTGGCGCGACCACCGCGTTTTTCAACTCATAAGCGCTGCCATTTCTGTTGCATATGTGAAAAATCAAACGGCAAATGAAGCTGAAAGCATAATGAAACCGTGCTATTCGTTTAAACTGCGCTGTGCTTAGAGCAGGACTCCTCAATAGGCGGCCCGCGGGTCACATCCGGCCCGTGAGAGAAGAAAGTTTGGCCTGCGCTAATTTCAAATAATGTGGCATGAAAATTCAAACTCAGCATCAGAAAGCTACATTAACTTACATCATGTCTACACCGGATGCGAGCGGCGCGGCGCGACGCAATAAAATACAATATAGGCTAATTCGTTATAATCAGTGATGCTGTCTTGGATGCGGCGCGACACGACAAATCACATGTCGCTGTTGCGGGTGGTTAGGATAAAAACTACATGGAAAAGATACATTTTATCGCGTCGTGTCTGGTTGGGACACACGGTGTTAAAGTTTGATCTCCCCCAAAAAATCTAAGCATAAAAATATTAATACTGACAAATCTAATAATTTAATCTGCAATTAGGGAAAGTGGACAGAAGAGATCCAGTCTGGGAATGAGCAGGAACAGTTGATTTGCATGGCAGACATGGAGATTCAGATTTTTTTTGTTAAAGAGCAGGAACAGTTGATTTGCATGGCAGACATGGAGATTCAGATTTTTTGTTTGTTCATTTGTTTTTAATATTCAACAGGCAAAGTTCTTCTGCAGGATTTTTAAGCTCAAATTTAAGACCTCTTTAAGACCTGCACAAATAAAATTAATACCATATGAGCGGGGTAGGGCAATGTCTATAGTATCTGATATCTCGATAATTTACAGGGATTTTATCGATAATAATTAGACAATATTTTGCTGAATGTGTTATTGTGCTGATATCTTATTTCTAATTGTGCTGACAGCTGACCCGATTTTTTTGATATTCTTCATATTCTGTGTGGTCAGTTCACAGCAGTCCTATGTTTGAAATTATTTTAAAAATGAAAAGGTACCTTAAATGTGAAATTAAAACTGCCAGTAGGTGGCAGCAAGTCACTATTAAGGGAGTCATTGCGATTGAACCGAATCATTTAAACGGGTGATTCACTCAGGAATGAAACACCGTCATGTTGCCCAGAGACACAAAACAGCGCTGTGGCTGTGTTTGGAATGAATTCTGTTGGAGAAATACAGCGCTGTGGCTGTGTTTGGAATGAATTTTATTGGAGAAATACAGCGCTGTGGATGTGTTTGGAATGATTTTTGTTGGCAAAATAGAGCAAAAACAGGAAATATGGTGTCTAAAACGTAAGTCTCTTAATATTAAATTCTTGTTTATTGAACTGTTGTATAAAATCAATATCACATTTGTAATCATGCTGACTTTTGGAGAAAAAAAACGGCACTTTTCGTGTGATATTAACTATATGAAATAGGGCTGTCAAAATGACTGAAAAACTAAATTCGAATTTTCTACTTAAATATTATCAAAATTCGAATTATATTCGAATTTAAAAGGCATAATTTCAGTTAGGGGGAAAAAATCTTTTGGCTTCTCTCCTGAGGCCACAAGAGGGCGCATCGAGCAAAATATTATGCACGTTTCTTCAAAGCGTAATAAAATAATAGGGGTGGGAATCTTTAGGCACTTCACGATCCGATCCGATTGCGATTCTGGGAGTCACGATCCGATTCCAAAACGATTCTTGATCTACATTTTTTCCTAATTAATTCTTCTGCTATGCAAATACATCTTTACAACTTTACATTTAAACCAAAATCGCAGTTTCTATGCTTTTTGTTTATAGTTGGAATCTCTGTATGTCAGTACTGCCATCTTAAAAATAGGGGTGTGAATCTTCACTGGTTTCATGATTCAATTCAATTACGATTATCATTATTAACTCAATATCACCATGCGTCACATTCTCAGTTTTCAATATTACTGCACATGGCTACATTTTCATATAAATTTTATATCAAATTTAATTTGTGCAAAATGTACTTTATTGTTTTATTATATAAGCAGACTACTTAAAACAATTACTTATCTAAAATAACTGTTCTTTAAGTATCCAAAAGTTTACAGACAATAGGCTAGTTATGGGGTTTTCTTTTTTCCTCAGCATTATTGCCATTTGATTATTATTGATGAGATCATAGACAGTTGCAGCTTTAACAGGCTGCATTTACACTAATGCACAAATCTATTTCGATATGTCAGATGTTCTGTCCTGCTCTTAAAACATAACTGACTGTATTTACATCAATTTCATATAAAAGTATTCGGAGATGCAAGCATTTAACCGCAGCCGCGATCGAACTTCAGGACAACAAACACAAAGCGCACGCGAAAGTCTGTCAGTGCGCGAGTTTCGTGCATCTAATAGTACTGCATTCCGAATGGCATAAATTAATGCATATCTAAAGTAAAACACGGCGGGTGGAAGCACACACTGTCAAGCAATATGCGCACGTGTCTCACAGCGCATATTCTGTGCAATGAAGCCCGCCTCGTCTCTAGTGCGCACACGTGCCATTTGCGGGAAAAAAACCCAAGCTCAGAATCGATTCTGAAATATTCCAACTGAAAACCATATTTCAGAACATTCTGAAAACCAATCACAAAGAGTAGGCTACTTTCTTCATTTAAAAACACGAGATACAGTGGGATGGGGAAAAACCACCATAACGTCTTTAGACATGTTTTTTAAAAGTTGAACTTGCATTAATTTTACATGGCTTTCTAAACATGCCGCTCTTGTGCGAGACGTGAGTGCAACGCTGATAGATGTCCCTATCTATCACAGAAATATGCGTTCTGTGTGAACGGCCTGGTTTCAGTTTTGACGTAAACAACATCTCCACACTGATGCTCTCGTTTTCCGCAATATATTGAATGAACAACGTAGCAGCTCTGTATCTAGTGGGTTCAACTGGATAGGCTAACAAAAGCATTCAAATGCAATCAATGACACATACATCGTCATTGCATCTCGTGCGCCACTGATAAGGCTGCCTGATGGCTGACGCAGACCTTACAATTGGAATGGCCCGTTTTTGCATTCGAATTTGTTTTTTTCGACGAATATTCGAAATTCAAATTTTTTTTGACAGCCCTAATATGAAATTATATAAATATATACATTTTCTGCCCCATATCTTGAATTATGTGATATTTCTAAATGCATTTTAATAGACTGATTCATGCAGTGAAAGAACGCACTATAAATGCGCACGCGCACTAGTCTAACCTGCTAGACTTCATCATCTGATGTATGCGCGCACTCTGTAGGTGTTTCATTTGCTTTTCGCGATATACTCATAGTATCAAATTGCACATCGTTAAAACAACAATTACGATATTATTGCAGACCATACATATCGCACACCCCTATTCTGCATTGTCTTCTTATCGATCCACCAGTTCACATTTAAAGCTCTGCGTTTTTGCAGGGTAAAAACATGGGTCGATTTTTGCATTTACTGAGCTTTTAACAAAACATCAGTTTTATTGAAAATGCTCATTCATTCTGACAGCAGGTGGAGCGTTTGGTAGAAATATAACTGTTTCCCCGGTAACAGCAGAACACAAAGCAACGCAGCACCGGACTTTGAATGTGCAGCGCTCATGTTTATTTAATGAAATTAAAGCCTTTTGAAGTTTAATCGCTACATTCAGCCATATCACAATTCTGGTCTTTCCGTCCCCAAATTTAAGACCTCTTGAAATAATTTTTAAGACTTTCTTGTACAATTTAAGACTTTTTAAGGCCTTAAATTTGATACAACTAAATTTAAGACTTTAAGACTTTTTAAAGACACGCGGAAACCCTGTTCTGTATCTAAAAGCAAAAATGTTCATAATTGTTTGAATACTGGGGAAAAAATCTGAATATTCATCTTGTGACCATCTTGTGATTATTTTAACAAAAGCAACAATAATAT
>NW_015549584.1:2189493-2190443 GCF_001515605.1 Sinocyclocheilus anshuiensis
CGCAGCAGCGCGAGGCGCACGTGAACTGATCATCTCCTCCACATTAATACCAGTTTCAGCACAAAATAAACATGACTAAACATCCGAAGGTAAGTTAAAAGAAAGAGTACAACTTTACAATCCGTATCCTGTCTCGTGTAATCGCTCAATCAGTGTTTCAGCCACGCAAAGATGTCAATATAACGTCTTGTAAACAATGTTACATAACGTCACATTTACTTCAAACAAACATATTCGGTGGCCATAAACTCATTAGTCAGATAGAAAAATAAACTGTGGAGAGGGGCATTTTGCTAAATATATGCACCATATAATATATTAATTATCATTTAGCTGTTCTTCAATGTTTAATTTATGTTTAAATAAATCCATCAAGATTTTATGACAGCCACCATGATGTTTATATTTAAAAAACAAAAACAAATTGAAGTAGAAATATTATTATGTAATTGTAACTTTATTATTTTAAAAAGTTCATTAAGAAAACTGTAATTTTAACAAATCAGTCAATTTTAACCTTCAGTATTATAGTAATGTAACTTTCTCATGTAACAGCTCAATCAGTGTTTCCTCTGTGCAAAGACGTCAATATAACGTCTTGTAAACAATGTCACATAATGTCACATTTGCTTCAGAAAAACATATTCGGTGACCATAAACTCATTAGTCAGATAGAAAAATAAACTGTGGAGAGGGGCATTTTGCTAAATATATGCACCATAACATATTCATTATAAATTTTTACTGTTCTTCAATGTTTTATTTGTTTAAATAAATCCATCAAGATTTTATGACAGCCATCATTGTTTATATTTAAAAAATTTTTTTAGAAATATAATGTAATTGTAACTTTATTATTTTAAAAACTTCATTAAGTGTCCCGATACCAAACGCCGATACCACACAGCATGTGATAAGTGCCATATTCAGACAAAGAAACACAGACAACA
>NW_015549584.1:2191200-2208169 GCF_001515605.1 Sinocyclocheilus anshuiensis
TATATTTGATAAATTAAGTTAACCAACTAACATTATACATATATATATATTTTGGTTTCTGGACCCAATATTTAAAAAATGTACAAATGCAATGAAAATATTGGTATCGGTACTCGGTATCGGCAAGTACCAAAAATAAAAGTATCTGTATCGGGCGAGTACTGGAAAAAGTGGTATCGGTGCATCCCTAACAAGCACTGACAGCGAGAGACTGTTTAGTGCTGCTTCACATGTCTTCGATGAGAAGAGGAAGGGGTGATTGTTGCTGGTTATTGTATGATGATTGAAATCGCGAAATTAAACAATTAGTAAATAAACTGTAGCACGTTATGTTTTCTAATACACGCACGAATTGCATGTATTCTTCTGACAGCGCTGCACGAGCTCGCAGCGGACCTGCTTGTTAACCAGGGTTCAAAGTCCAAAGCGCGAAGAAAAATACATGCCTGATTCAAGAAGGGGGTCAGATGGCCAAAAAAATTATTTTACTAACTTATTAATTTTAAGTTAAATTGTGCTTTGTTGGTATAATGTCTGCTAGAATGTAAAAAAATGTTCAGTGTTTAATATTTTTAAATTATTGTTTTGTAATAGATTTTTTCTTTGAAAAGCAAGACAAAACAGTAAAAAGCACATTTTGGCTATTTAATTTATGCAATGGTGAAAAAAATTGGCAAAATATATGGAGAAAAAAAAACTCGAAAAACCGTGTTCTACCTGATATATATCCAAAATAATCGATATTGTATCTAATCGAATCGCAAGCTTGTGAATGAGAATCGAATCGTGAAATTTGTGCCAAAACCCAGCCCTACAAAACAGACAATTATCTTTTCTTGTAAAATGTGACAAGATCTCGAATTCGACCGTGAAAACATCCGAAGCTCGCGGCTTATAACATAGCAAAAGATGAAAAAGAACAGGCTGAATGTTAACCACATTGATTAATCCCATGTTGTAGCAAAAAAAAAACAACAAAAAAAAAAACGTTCATGTGCTCGTGCGACCAACTGAGAAAGTTAGTCGCTAAAGAGCAACCAGTGGGAAGAATTAGTCTGGAGCCCTGTTGTGGGTCTATTTGTGGTTCAATTTCCTCGTGATTTGTGAAAGCAATGATGTCCTGGTATGCTTTCTATGGGCCAACATAACAGTAATTCTTGAAATTAAATTAAGCAGTTTATAATGTAGTATGATTCAGTATCTAAACTATTATGTTAATAAAAGTTGCGTCACAGCGTTGACAAGTTTCTGTGCTTCTGAATGTTTTAGGGAGTGTGTTGAGTGATCTCTGATCTCTGTGTGTGATGTGCGTGTGTGTGTGTGTGTGTGTGCATGTGTCAAAGAACTCTGATTAAACTAACTTGGAACTACCTGTGCTTTGAGCAGTTTTAATGTATAATGTAATCAAGTATTCAGATAGACCATGGTATGATATTATATAAATACAGCTTATTGTGGAAAAAAGTTAGGAGCAAAGAAACATATTAATACTATCTTATCTGAGCAAAAAAAGAAAGTTGAAATAAATAACTATATACATAGTCTAATATTCCCTTTTAATTTTAAATTGGACTGAAATACATTGTTAAAGCTCTGCAAATGTCTTGACCGAAATCGTCCTACATCGCTGCAGAAGTACCGACCCAGTGTTTACAAAGTGAACATGCAAAGAAGATCAAACGCCCTTTACAAAAAAACGGTAAAACAGCGATGTAGGACGATTTTGAAGTTGGAGGAGAAAATGAGATGGGAGTATTTAGACCTACCCTAACTGTCTTGAACCGGAAAAAAACAGAGTTCACGCAGAGCTAGACAAGACGAGTGTTTGAGGTTAAAATGTATATAATTGTATTTTTATTTAGAAAATAACCGATCGTTTCGTTAGATAAGACCCTTCTTCCTCGGCTGGGATCGTTTAGAGAAGTTCATTATATGGAGAGAAATCCTGAAAAGTTTTGCTCAAAAAACAATTTCTTTACGACTGAAGAAAGAAAGACATGAACATCTTAGATGACAAGGGGGTGAGTACATTCTGTAAATTTTTGTTCTGGAAGTGAACTACTCCTTTAATAGATTTCTATAGAGAAGAAAACACTTACGCCTAACCTAAAAATATTGTATTTATCCATGGATTACAGCTTTTTTCTTTTGGAAGCAGATTGATTACAGGTCATTTTTTCCTATATTTGCCAAGTTAAGCATTTTATAACCCTGTCCCTGTGCAGCAAGCACATCAAGGTTCTATACCACAAAGGTTAAGCTGTGGTAAGATGTGTTATTTATCACGTCAGTCATTCTAATTCTTACGATTTTAATTAGAACCACTACCATTTGGAAACAAGGCTGCAGAAATCCAGAGCATAAAAACACTGTTCCTGCTCAGACAAAAAGCAAAATTAAAAACATTCCCTGGTGTGTACATTAAAAAAGCAACCTCAAAGTAGCTCACACAGTTCTCCGGACAGCACACCGAGAGGAAGGCTGGACTGAGGGTGTGACTGGTGTCACGAGTTTGTCTTTTGGCAGGGTGTCCGGCCGGTGTCAAGTATTGATTACTGTGGAATGCTGGCACGAGTTTACTGCAGCACTGCAGTCCAATAAAAAGAGCCAGGCAGAGCAGAAGAGAGCACAGCAACCCCCGTAAGTGTTGCATGATTCATACTCTGCCTCTCAGGCCCAAATGCTGGCCATTTTCCTTTGCCCTGCTGTACTCCTCCACTCATGTAAACCCCCCCACTGGGGATCTGAGCATGTTCCTAACAGGAAATTGGGCAACCGATTGTCCCTTCCTGCTGAGATCAGCGAACAGGGACAGAGATGCGCTGCTTTCCCTACATCTGTGCTCATGTGTCCTTTGGAAAACAACCGCTGGCAACGAGAAACTAACAAACTGACGAAAAACACATTAAGTCTTGAGTTAATTACACCATAAACCACAGACAAAGAACCTTCTCACAACACCACCACAACAACGCAAGAGCAGCCAAAATCAGGGAGAGGTTTTCATGATAACACATTTGATTGTCTTCACAGGGTCAAAGTGAGACTTTTGGCACATTTTAAGCTAACACATTGCCTGCTGCGAGCCCACGCACATGCATCACTCTGCTTTGCTTTTACCATGATAATAATCCAATATTTAGCTAAACTAAATAGATATAATTTTATTTAGATATTACTGGCCAGAAAAAAAAAATCTGCTGTTAATGCTGTTATACAGTACATGTCCATGCTCCCATCATATGCATTCATGTATTTGTTAACATACAATTGGAAACCAATAGAAACATCAGTCAGTTTTCTGACAGTTTTCAGCTTCCACTTTCCATCCTGCTAATCTTTTGTAAGATCCCATTATTTAAAAAACACCAGTGATAAATTCTGTGATGTTTTGTGGTAGTAGCTGCTTTGTCTCAAAATTACAGACTTTAAAACTTTAATTCCTCACTGAGCAAAGCTTGTTATTTTCATCCTGAATATAAGAATTTTCATATATTCTGTATTTAATGTTCTGGCCATTGTGTAAATAATACAATATAATTAATACATTTGAAGTACTTCACCTAAACATGTCTGAAACATTGGCATACTCTTCTTTAAAAATACAAAACTTTGATATATGCAATATATTTATACAAATATTTATTTCTAAAAGAGCTTAAAAGGTACTGCACAGCAGGACTGACCCAAATTCTGCTTGTTTAATCACATGCAGGTTTCTTTAACCCACTGACAAGTTACATTACTGACTTTTGCTCATTTTTAAAACGAAAGCCAGCACTATATTTTCCAGCTACATATTGCCAGCATAAAGTGTGAACCATAGAAACCAGAGAGACACAAACAAAACGTGACTGTCCAACATATGCCATTGAAGGAAACTGCGGTAATACTGGGTAAACCTGATACTGCAGTATATTCTTTGTATATTTCTGTGCAGAGTTTGCATATATATATATATGCTTATATTTTAAAACAACTTTAACTCACGAGTAGATCGTGAACATATGCTTAGATTTTACTGCAGTAAACGTGGCAAATGGAGTGATATAGTAAGGACGGGGGCGTTGTATTGCAATACCAAGCTAAAAGAAAACAGACACTCTTGTGCATATTTTTAACACATTGTAACCTCGAATTAGGCGTGAACGCACCCATAAAGTGACGCTGACTATTTATGACCAGTGAAAGCTGTCAAAAATATTAAATATTGCAATGACTGCAATTTAGGGCAAAACCGACAATAAATACAAAAGCAAGCAGTTTATAAATCTACAGGGATATGACATTTAAACAACAGCACGGATTATCATTGTAAATATTCAGAAAGAGTTAAATACACATAGAAGAAACACACACAAAATACTTTTAAAATGCAGAATAGCGGACTGAAGTTTGGCGCAGCGTTAGCAGGCTAAGCTAATTGGCACAGCATTTGCGGTTCAATGGAAGAAAACAACAGAAAAAAAGTAACTCGCAAACCTGGCTGGCTTTGTAAAACTGCTTCTTTAAGCCCGCCACGGACATCTTCAAAGCGTAATCCTCTTTTCTCGACGAAAAAAAAGACTTGTAAAGTAGGTTTTTATACTGACACAACAGTGTGACAAAAGTCAACGGTCGCTGAGTGAAATCTAAAACTCAAGTCCTCAGATAAACGATAAACGACACCCGCTCCACAAAAATACTCCAGGTGGCTGCTGGGAAAGGTTTTATAAAGCTGTTATTATATGTTCTTCGGGTGGCTTTCTACTAAATTGTGACTTCAATACGGTTTACAGTGCATCCACCGCATTTGTACGTCTTGAGAAACTAGCGGTTTTCTGCACAACGCAAGCACATTCCTTGCGCGAGCGGAGAAGGGACTGGAAGCGGGACAGCAGCGCCCGCTACCGCTCAGGAAATGCACTGCACCCACAGCGCAAGTGCTTCTATTGACCAGATGATGGAGCCAGATGTCTATTTTAGAGCTCTACAAATAGACTGCTAGTTTATTATTGCCACAATACTATGCTGAGATGATCTTGGCACAGCATTTTGTCATTGGAACTAAATCTATTAGATTAACAGCAATAACTGAACTATATTTCTTGTCAATTTCATGTCTCTTATGCTGACCAAGGCTGCATTTATTTAATCACAAATACAGCAAAAACAGTAAGTGTAAAATATTATTACAATTTAAAATAAATGTTTCTATTTTAATATATTTTAAAATGGCAAAGATATTTGTAACATTTTTAATGGCAAAGCTGATTTCTTATTACAGTTAAGCGGTTGTGTGGCTTAACATCTATTATTATTCAATGAAAAGTAAAAAAAAAAAACAGCATACATTTAAATTATATATATATTTATTACGATGTAAGTCTAAACAGTCCCTTTCAATCAAGATGCTACTTTGTAAAATAAAAGTATTACTTTATAAAATAATAAGAATCTAACTAAGCTCAATACATTGAACAGTAGACTATATAAATATTTATATTGCATTTTACTTTGAAATAAGTCCTAATGAATTTTTTTTTTTTTTAATTAAAATGAAATTTTCAGTAGCCACAAAACACTCAGTGTAAAGTAAAAAGACCTTTATTACATTCTGGAATCCATGCGTGTAATCCTTATTGTACAATAATATCTTTTAATGTGTTTGTTTTATTCTCTGTATCCATAATACACCATAAATTATATTCGTTAAAATCTATAATATGATTTATTTGCTTAAAAATAAAGTTACAACTGAAACAACCACAGAAGGACCATGGCAAAGATTTAGGACTCTTGTAGGGGATTTTCTGCTTAAAAATGCTCTTTAAAAAAATAGGATTTTAATTCTTCAAGACAAAGGATGACACTACACGGGTGAAAAAATGTTACAGAAAAGGACAGAAATTATGAAAGAAAATATCACAAAAATAAACAAAAAATACAATACTAGATTTAAAGATTAAATTCATCCTTACATATATATCTTATAGTTTTGATCCTATTCTTTTTTTTTTTTTTTTAAGCAAGTCAAACTGAAAAAGTCCTCCAATAGCACTGATATAAAACGGGTAAAATTCTTTGATACTTCTGCGATTAACATTCACAAGAAAAGTTACCGTACACAGTGATCAAGGTTTAAGGTCTTCTATTTGGTGCAAGGTGTCTTGCTAGGCTAACTGAAGAAGACATTTTAGGACAGAGAACCCAACTATCTCCCTGAGTGACTGAGTGTAGATGTAAACGCACACTTCCAGAACTACCCTCAAGGACGGGCCACTTGTGGCAGTTTGTAGGGTGGCGAATTACACTCCACAAAAATACATCATCTAAAACTCTAAATGTTTTTTTTTGTTGTTTTTTTTTTACAAAGTATTTGCACTTTGTTACAATCTTTCTCCACCTTCACACGTCAATTTAAGTTAGCTAATACACAAGCGTAAAAAAATAAAATGTAAAAGAACTTAGCAAGGGGGTGTTACACGATCTGAGCTGGAGTGCTTATGAAATCCAAGGAGATCCTTGGCTTGTGAGGGCTGTCAATACTAAAAATGGAAAGACTATTGCACAGGCAGACACTGTGATACTGTGTTAAAAAACCAGAAAATGTGTATTATACCAACAATATAAAATCTTACAAGAAAATATAGACAGGCACTGTTCCAGCAGTGCAAAAATAAAACGTCAGGCGAGCTTGTTAAAATTAACTGTCAGGAAACTGGACGTTGATATTAATCAATCATTCGAAACATCTTTCATACCCTGTAATCTTACATAGCTGGGCACTAAAGGGTTTTGAAAAGCCCTCCTTTGGGCTTTAGTTTGTATTCTGGTTTCTGGGCCACTCCTAAAACTCCCGAGACCAATCTGGACTTCCTGCCTCTGAAGAACGAAGGCTGCTTTCACACTGCGGACAGATAGTAGATTTTTCTCCTTCAGGTTTGAACCGCAAAGTTTCAGAACACAAACTAACCATAGTATTCCCTAACTCAGGGGGGTAGCTGATGGTTCTGTCAACCAATCGTTTGTGCTATAGGTGAACAAAGAGTAAATGGATGACGGGGGAAAAAATAATCACACAGCAACACAACACTGATCCCCACATCAGACACAATGCAAAGCATGAGGTACGGCCTGTGAATCCACTTATCCTCACAGCTGCGGAATCAGAAAAGTCTGAATTACGGCATTTCTGTGGTGTCCTCATTACTTGACAGCGAGCTCAGGTTGTCTGTTGTCTCTAAAAGATATAAGGTTCCTTCCATCCACTTCCTTCAGTGTTCTTTGCGTTCTCCTGAGGCTTTGCTCCCAGCAGTCGTATGAGTGGTTTGCTACACTTCAGAAAGTCTCATAGAGGCATTGTCTTTTCGCCATCTAATGTGAGGCGACAGCAAAGTCCTGCTCCTGCAAAGTCCTTTTTTGTGGAGTATTTAAGTGCCATCCATCTGCCTCTAAATCTAAAGCTTGTCACGCCAATTCCAACCCCAGCCCAGAATTCCACTCCTATGGTTGAGAAGTCTTTGAAAGGGCTTAAGAGCATCCACTCTAAGGTGCAACTTTATATCTCTGCCTACATATGCTATCTACAGGCTCTGTTTATAAATATATTCTCAATTACATCTATCATTCTATATACATGTGGTTTCCGATCAAATGAGGATATCAAAATATCATCAAATATCTTTATCCAAGTGGCATTTGCGTGGGAAAGGGTAATAAGGATGAGGTTTTCGTTAGTTTAGTTGCATCTTTTAAATTTATATGCAAAAATAAAGAGCTCAAACGACAACACACCATGTGCACATGTGGTCTGTGCAGTGCGCTGTGCGTTAGTGTTGAGTCTGTGAAAGTGAAGGTGCTCATGTGGCGTTTACAACCTCAGGTGTGTATGCATTGGTCCCTTTGAACAGTTTCGCATGGATTCAAAACTGTTCGTCTATAGAAACCAAGCCTTAAGAGCTTGCTTTACATATGGGGCAAGAGTACATAATACATTCTGTCTTAATCCTGAGGCTTTGCCACATGTCAGGTGGGTTACATTCATAGTTCTCTTCCTAAGAGTACCCGCAAAATGGAAAGGATCCACTTTAAGCACTTAATTTTTTAGGGGAGATCTGAGCTCCAGGTTTAATCGAGTACTCTTTTTAATTAAATATACATCATTTGCTCTGTTTGAGTCATTATATGTAGGTTTCATGAGTAATAGTAACCAGCACCTTAAATGACTGCTGACATTTAACAAGAAATCTGGGTCCTGTTCAAATAGAGGAGTGAATCACTCCATCAGGACTTTATAGATGGAGTCCTAAAGTGTAACGTGCAAGATTGTCAGTGTGTTGCTGGTTTTTCTCAAACACATATCCAACTACCTCCTCCTATTTCCATTCCCTGTCTTTCTTTAACGGTCTCTTCCTCTCTCTGTCTCTCAACAGAGCCAATATGACACTTCAATGACTGTTAGCCCTCAGTGGAGTCTGGGAAGGAGATCTCGCTGCAGAAAACTTCTCTGAAGAGAGCAGGGAAGTTGTAGGCCGTTTCTGGGTGAAGCAGATGGAAAAACTCCAGCTTATCAATATGGAGGTTGCAAATAGACTTCATCATGGGCAACTTGGACACCATCTAGTGACACAACCGAAAAAGAAAAGATAGTAAGTTTTACATAACCTGACTAAAAAAAAAACATTATTTATAATAGTTTGATATGATTGACCAAATTATTAAATGTTCAAATGTATGTTCTTGTAGTGAAAAGTTAATGAATTTTAGGGAAAACAATAGACTATGATTAAAAAGCTGCATTCATTTGATTTCAAATACAGTTATAACAGTAATATTGTTAATTTTTTTGTTAACTGTGATATTAAACAAAGTTCAAAAGAACAGCATGTATAAAACAGAAATCTTCTGTATCTTTATAAATGACTTTACTGTCACTTTTGATCAATTTCATGCATCTTTGTAGAATAATAGTATTAATTTCTTTTAAAAACTTACTGACCTCAAACATTTGAAGAGTAATGTGTAACAATTATTTATAATACTAAATAATATGTGCAGCTATTGGTTCATTTGTGTGAATGACACTCATTTGCACAAAAATACATTTAAATCTAAATTCAATTTCACCATAAAAAGACTGCAAATGGCATCTGGGTTTGATTTAAAAAGTAAATAATTTCTGACATCTATTATTAAAATATTCATAATAAAATGAAGCCGTCTCCATTATTCTCTGACAAACAGGACTCGTGGGTGAACTCTTGTAGCACAGATCTGTCACAAATTGTCATTGTTGCTCAGTTTTTAGAATTCACACAGTACATAAAAAGAGTTAAAATGTCAAATTGATTAAGTGTGTGAACTGCATAAAAATAAGAACGGCATAAATATATTTATTAATCGCATATGTTTATTTTGACAGTCCTGATTTTCTCATATTTAACTGCTGTGAGAGTGTAAACTTATCATTCATTCTTTAGATTTTTTCCCAGTACCTTTGCCAGTTTCTCCTCGGGGGCACCACTTTTATGAAGACAGTGTTGCAATGCAGCATAAACCTTCTCCTGAAGTTTCTGCACCTTCTGAGCATCTGTTAACCAAGGACGGTCTGTGAAATAAATAAGTGGAAGAGTAAGCTCTAATGTCTGGCTATGTGTCCTTTGGAAACACTGTTAGTTAAAGATTACTTTAAACTAATGTTATAGTAAAACTACCTGGAGACAGAAGCACAGTGGCAGTAAAAAGAGCCATCTCCTCTTCAGACAGCTGTAGCCGACTCAGGGTTTTAGCCATCTCAAACACAGCACCCACCAGATCATCACAACCTACATACAGGAAGAACACAGAAAACATTTGAAATACAATAGAGCAAGAGCTGTAAAATTTCACAACACTGTCATGTGCCCAACAAAACAAGAAAAGGTAAACAGATGGGAACCCAGCCAACTTTAGCAATCATTCAATTGACCTGGAAAGATTTTAATTGACCTGTTTTCCATTTAAATAGATGTTTGTTTAGTTCTATATAAAGAGTAACTGTGACTTAACCATATGATTTTACAGCACTTGGTGTACCATTGCTCAGGTTAATTGCATACAAGTACCCAACATGCCCTTTGAAATGCCACAGGGTGCTAAATTATGTGAAAGGTCTGGGGAAGAGACTCACCGAGAGCTTTAAAGAGCTGAGGGCTTGCGAACTTTCCATCGAACAACAGCGTGTTGTTGATGGGGTTGTAGGCCCGACACATTCGGATCAACAGCACGTCCAGGCAGCCTGGATGGGCAGCGCCACATAGAAGATGGACAAAGGAAAGGCAGGAAAGAGGGAGGAAATAGGCAAACGAATGCTCCACGATGCACACATACACACAGGAAAACAAAAAACAATTGGGATTTAATTGCACAAATTACGAAATGTTTTCAAATTCAGGATTCATTAAAACAGTCATCATTTTCACAAACGAATAATGAATAGTCAACATTCAGTCAAATGGCAATGATGGTTGTTTTAAAGAAAGAGGGGAAAAAAAGAAAGAAGTGTTTTTTGTTTTCATTTAAATAACAAATCGGTATAAGGCACACCACACAATGCACAAAGGGAGGACACAAGCGGGGGAAAAGGGTGAGAGAAAATGACAAAAGAGCCATTGTCAGAACACAGTTGAGAGGCAAAAAATACAAAGGTTCTGAACTGAAATATACAACTATCATACCGTAAATAAATACACTGTATTAGAAGGGTTAACCAGACATATAAACTGGGCACTTGATTGTATTTACTGCAGGTATTTACTAATGTGGACAACAGATAACTGTTTGCTCTCTTGCACAGAGTTGATGCTGACCTGCTTTGAGAAGGATAATCTGGTCATTTTGACACAAATCCATGAATCCAGAGATGCGCTTGGCAAACTCCACCACATACTGGATGGCATTCGTGATGAACACAGCACACTGCTGCCACATCATCTCTGTGGACTAGGATAAAGAAATGCATGTTAGACTCTTCCACCCATATTCTGATTATCTGCAATTATGATGTGCATTTGACGTACTTTTTAATGTATTTTTAATTAGCCTCTTAAAAATTAGAACAGGAACGATTGTATTCTGTATGATTCATTAAAATGGAATGTAAGGTTGGGCAATTGCTTGGATCACATCATACATATCGTACATGCTGTTACACTCTGTGGTATTAAAAAGTATTATGCATCCCATTGCCAGTTTTGTTACAGATACCTTGTTTTGGTAGACACGTATCTCCTCAGGTGTGTAGAGGGTCCAAGCAAATCTTTTCAATTCTTCTGTGCTGTACTGACTTGTCTCGATGTGGGATTTTACCACATTCTGTGTAATCCGTTCTAAAAAATATGACCACACACAACATCACAAAGTTTGTATAGACTATGGAAACATGTCACATAGTGATGCATGGCAGATATTAGTTTGTTTTTTAAATTTAGCGGTGCCAGTCGATACTGGATATTTAATAATACATGCTCATTTTCAAATTGCTCGCTTAAGATTAATATTTAAAAACACTAATAATTTAATAAACTGTTAAATGTAATTTTTAGCATTTAAAGCAACTGATTTTTGTTCTTTATTTTTAATTCATTTAGAGAAAATAGTATAGTACAACATATTTAAATACACCAAAATAAACAGGATTACTGTTGTACTGTATTTTTGATTAAATAAATGCACCCTTGGTGAGCATAAGAGACTTCTTTCCAAAAAAAAAACAAACAAAAAAAACACTATCGACCCCAATTGTTTGAATGTTAGTGCATACTGGTGCATATTATATTATATCTATATATATACAGTAATATAATATAATATGCATACACTCCCATTACCACAGTATACTAACCGATTTCCATCAAGGAACAGCCTTCAGGTGGGTTAAGTAATGAGCGAGTGTAAAGTCCCATCTTGTGCAGGGTCTGGTACTCGTGTTTGATGTGTGTCGTGTCACTAAACTCCTGTCTGTTCGGCTCAGGAGAACTCTGGGAGGACGAACTGCTCCCACTGCTTCCTCCCAGCAGCTCTAGGCTGCAGTAGTCAGCAGCTTCCTCCGGAGTGAGCGGCAGATCAAAGAGAAGACCGTCTGGTAGCATTGTTATATCATCCAGGTCACTAAGTGTGGTGCTGGAGCCCCGACTGTAGGCCCGGCTGTGGTTGCTGCCGTTCTCCCCGACCTCATCACCAGCATGACTGGGTACACCGCTGCCCAAACCCCCTGCCCGCTCCTGAGACTGCTGGTGCTTCTGAACCTCGGCATAGAGGCTGTCACGCTGCTTTTTTGACATGCGTCCAAACTTCACCGCTGCAGAGAAAAGGAGGGTGTGGAAAGAAAGACGAACGTTAGATTTGATTGTTGCTAAGAACTGAAAAACAAGCTAAACACACAAGCGGGCCAACATTATACCATATTATTTATTCAGATCAAAACTGAAACTACTTTCATGCCTGGCTATGTCTCTTTGAAGTCCTTATATTCACACTGAGACTACAGCTATAGGACTCAAGGAGATTCCATTTCCAGTAGGAAATGCGCTCTTGCGTAAGATTAGACTCACCATCGCGGCTCATGCCTAGCGCCAGACACTTCTGCAAGCGGCAGTGCTGGCAGCGGTTGCGATTGGTTCGGTCAATAAGGCAGTTCCTCTGCCTGGAGCAGGAGTATATCGCATTGTTCTGCTGACTTCGGCGGAAGAAGCCCTTGATGAATGAAAAAAAGGGAAAAAAGAAAACAGAGGTCAAGAAGAGGCTGTATTTCCATTTCCTCTGTGTTCGTAAATCAAGGTTAAATCTTGAATTAACTCTAAAACATCATAGTACCAAAATCTCTAGGCCACCAGTGCAATTATATGATCATTTATTAATGCCCATGTGCAATCCATGATGGTTCAAAAACATGGTTGAGTAATGTGGTTCAATACAAATAGCATAGCATTTTCCAGCAGAGAGTCTGAAACGTTAGATCAGATCTGGCACACATTGTGTGTCCTGTGGTCAAATACAAGCTGACTGAGATTTCTGACTCGTCAGAAAGCCGATCAGATAAAGGGGTTGTATTGTTTACTGTTTCAGGGAACAGTCTGAAGACGTCATCAGGGTGTAACTACAAGGCACTCTAACTTTCTTGCAAGTCTTGTATACTTTAATACTGTTTATTCTAGTTTTTTTATCTGAAGCAGAGGGAACATTTTGGGGAAAACATTTTGACAGAAACCTTTAAACAAAGTCTAAGAAATGTGGGTCTTTTAAAGAGAAAAACAATTCTACAGTTATTTACTTTAGTTACAAAGCTGTATCATGTCATTTTTCTGCAGAAAACAATGTTTTAAAAATGTCTCAGTGCTTTTTGTCCATACAATAATAGGGCTTCAAAGTTGTTGAGTCAAAGTTCCCTTTGACTTTCACTGTATGGACAAACAGTGAAACATTCGTCAAAGTATCTTTTGCACTACACAGAAAAACAGAACAACATACACATTTGCAATGACATGAGGGCGAGTAAATTATTATAGAATAGTACTTTAGTACTATCCCTTTAAACTGTGAGCATAAATGATGAATTGATCGATTGAAAGGATGCTCACTTACCTTGCAGCCCTCACAAGTGATCACCCCATAGTGGATGCCCGATGACTTGTCCCCGCAAATCTTGCATGGGATTACTTCGATTTGTGCTAAGAGAGGGAGAAGTGGTTGAAACATTAGCTACAGTTTGACACACTTATCCCATACACAGCCTATAGAAAAGTCCTGACTCAGAGCACAAAGCATTGAAGGCCATCCGCTATCTACATTACAGTTCTAATGCGAGCTACGGCGGCATTCTTTGTTTGACCCATTAATCTTTGAGCAATCGTTCAATGACATAAAAGAAATATAGGCCGGCACAGAGCCCGAAGGTCTGGTCTGACTCTCACAGGGATGTGGAAACTTGGCTAGTGTCATATTCCTTCAACAGTAACAATACACAACTAATGCATAAAGAGAGGGGTTAAGAGCTACAGCTCATATTCAAAGACTTTAGGTTTTGACCCACTCAGGGTGACATAACACAAGTCCCTGGACCACAGAATCAAAAACAGCTTTATAAACAAAGCTCGCTCTCTGCTTGGCACAGCTGCGCTGGAATTAAGCGGATTGTGATGCTCTGTATGGGAATTATAAACAGCTGCAGGCTCATGAATAGAACCTTTGAGCGCAAAGAATTCCTTAGAACCAAACAGTATATACACTTACATTTGCACAAGTCCTCTATATCCCAATAAAACAAGCTGTTCTTTTCAAAAAACTGTTTATTCAAGTAGAAGGACTATCATTGAATTGCGTTTTTTTCTGAGAGGCCTATGGATCAGAAGTTCCCCCATTGCAGATGACTCAAATGGCACAGGATGGATCCCAATAAAGGTTATTACCAGGGAACACTGCCCTCTCAGGTGATCTGGATGTAGGAAATGTCATTAATATGTTTTGCGCAATGACGCAATATCTTAGGTAACGGCTAATGTGTCGTGACAGGGAACCGGCCATCCAGAGATAATGACATGAGGACTCACACTTGGGCCTGAATGCTTGTTGATGTGTGCATCACATTTGAGCAATCGTGTCTGAGAGCGGGGGGGTGGGGGAGAGGGAACAAGAGACACATCTGCTTGATGTTTCCAGAAGCTACGTTGATAAACACAATCTGCTAAAGCACTTTTCAAAGCATCGAGAAAGAAAAAAAATTTATTCCATAATGCAATATGTCAGTGAAATTACTAAATGGAACATATTCGGTCTTTTTCGCTCGCTGTCTTTCCTTCTACCCCATTCTGAGCCCCCGGCCCCCACCCTCCCTGTGTTATATAACTGCTGTCTGGCTACATTCCACGAACACTCATTCAGAGGAGATCACCCTAGCAACGCAGTGACGAGCATTCCTTCATCCCGCCCCTCCCACTTTCCCATTGGCTCATGACAGCGTGGCTTTGATTCTGACTCGTCCGCTCACATGCCACTCACCTGCGTAGCACGGTCAGGCTATGTGGCTGAGCTGTTCTACTGACACACTTTCCTACTGAGCCGAGGGAAGCGCTTGTGCGGTAGCCTCGCAAGCATTGTAATCCGATTACATTTTTTTTTCTTTTTTTTTCTTTCCTGGCATGTTTAAGTTGGAACCACAAAAATCAAAGACCATTATATTATCAGGAAAACTTTCAGTTTCAGACAAATCCAAGGCCTCTGTGAGTGACGCTGAATAACTTTTTTTTATTTTTATTTTTTATCAGAGACCTATGATCAAGAGGTGCATTTTATGTAATGGCATGGGAGTGATATATGACTTTTGCACACTTGGAATATCGACAGTACACTCATTAAAGGCTCTGTAACTTACACTTGCCCTCAACATGTGGCAGCCTGTCAAGAATTTGAGCACAGTCCCAGCTGTCTCATAGCGCTCACATAAATCTATTTTTAAGTTATGACTGCGGTGCATGGTAGTTGGAGGTTGAATTTTATAAAGCCTTGGTTTTACCATGCTATGCATCAGATATGTAGTTATACACACACACACACACACACTCATAACGCAAAACATAACCTTTCATATTGGAAATATCACATTGCAAAATGTCAAATTAAAGCAAACCGCAATGACAACATGAAAAAGTATGACTCACCAAACAGTAACGGCAAGAAACTTTACAGGTTTTTGGCACAGTATCAATGAATTCTGATAAATTCATCAATGACAAATGTAATAAATGTATCACCAATTAAAACTTTGAGGTCAAAAGGGCTGACAGAATTGCCAACAATATGTCTGCCTGTTGTTTTGGTAACACAAGAACCTCTGATATAGGCTGATGTATAAAAGACAAAAATCCCCTTTTATTTTAGTTTAATAAGTTAACATCTTTTAAAAGCTGTTATTAATAACATATCAAGCCAATCTCCCACAAACACTCAGTCAAATCAAAAGTATAGCAAACAGCTCTTGTTTGATTAACCGATTCGAGCACTGCTGTAGAAGCCGGAGGCAAACGCAGTCAGACAGCCAAAAACTAATTAAGAGGTGATTTATTAGAGTGCTATGTTTATCGGGCAAGCTGGGGTTAGTAATCTAGCTCTTCTTATCTCCTCTCTCTATGCCACTCTATGTCAGTTAGTCAGTGTGTCAGTCCATCAAACACCAGTCAGCAATTTCACCGAGCGATGCTGGGAAAAACCCAACACATATTCAGAGACTTTGCCCTTTTATCTCACATAATCAAACAACTTTGTTCAGCAACGTCCAAAGGTCCCATTTACCCTGCACCTTGCATTTGCATTGCACAGTGTATAACTAACCTAACTTGTGAGATTTGATTTGTGTGTGACTGACATTCAGATTAGGGTAAATTTTTGAGTCTGCTCTGTGTCCTCACCAGCAGGTTTGCTTTGAACTCACACAAACAGGGTTCAATTTGCATCCGCTTACTTGTACTTGAGATTTCGAAGAAGTTTGTGGTCAGCTGTAATGGTTTTTCCTCTCCCACATCACTTAAAAGTGACCTACCTATACTAAGTAAACTGAGATGGTGGAATGACACTGCAAGACTCTCTTTAAATATGTACAGAGGGATTGAGTAATTCTTTGGTATAAGTAACAACACCAAGTTGAAAAACATGAGCTGATAGGGAGTGTAAGGTGACTCTTGGTGGGCATTAATTATCTTGATGCCTACTGGGATTAGGAAATAATAAAAGTCTCTATAAATACAGGCATTTTTTCACATCTTTTCGGTTTTATATATTGAATATATAAGAAAAAAAGTGCATAACGTTGTATAAAAATTAGTGCCGTCAAAAGATTAATCGCATCCAAAATAAAAGTTTTTGTTTGCATAATATACATGTATGTGTGTGTGTTCTGTGTATATTTATTATGTATATATAAATACACACACATACAGTATATATTTAGAAAATATTT
>NW_015549584.1:2208184-2220270 GCF_001515605.1 Sinocyclocheilus anshuiensis
ATATATATATATATATATATATATATATATATATAAATAAATACACACACATACAGTATATATTTTGAAAATAATTACATGTATTTACATGTCTATATTTATATTTATATAATTTATATTATAAATAAATATATTTAATATATAAACAACCTATTTTTCTGAAATATATACATGCATGTGTGTGTATTTATATATACATAATAAATATACACAGCACATATACATATATTATGTAAACAACTTTTATATTGGATGCGATTAATTTATACTAAAAAGAAAATTGTTTGGTCATTATTATAATTAATAATGAGTCATGAAGGAAAAAAAAAAAAAAAAAAAGTGAGTTAAGCTTCACCTTACAAAAAGGCTGGGTTTTTTATTCAAAATGTATTAACTAAAAAACCATAAGAACACACCTTAGGTGTGCAACAATTATGATAAATTTATTGTTAAGAATTACTCTGAAAAAAACTTAACATCTTGAATTGTTTTTGAAAAAGATTTTAATCCCTCAACGTTTAAGTGGCTGGTCACATTCTACCACTGCCTGGGCTTAAGTTGAGGTTGAAATGAATGGAAAGTTCATGGGCAGGTGTCAAAGTGCCACTGCATTAAGCTGCTCAGCATTCATTTATAGACTGCTCATTGCTTAAGTCTTTAAAGCCATGGTGGCTTACAGTCTACAGCTCTCGGCATACAGAAGAGTGCCTTTCCTCAGGATCATGGACAAAGTCAGAAAAAAATATACTGAATATCCAATGCTCATTTAATTACATTTTTTTCAATGGCTGTGCTTTACCACACATTGTCAGTTCTGTTGTTACTGTAGTCTCTGTTTAGCACATTCAATGAATTTCAGTGATGAAACTCTTACAAAAGCCTGCAACAAGCATATATAGCATATAGCAACTAACTGAAAAAATATAACATTATGATGATATAAACAGTTAATATAACTGAAATGAAAGGTAACTAAGCTTGACTGAGCACATGTTATTACGCCTTTGCACCAAAGGAGGCGCTGTTTCCTTCATACGGCATTTTAGGTCCCTTTTGCCATCACGCTTTTTGTTATGCTGAGATTCAGCACTGGGTTAAGGTTAAAATACGATGCCAATGAGGAAAATATTAAACCGATCTTAAAACGGTCCAATTCTCTTCCTGATCTCTCAGTGTTGTAATATGCTGTGTAATCCTCAATGACAGAAGTAGGTTAATGGAGCAGATAGACTCTGTCACACCGGCGGCCATGCTGAGACTGAGAAACAACAACACGGAGAGCGCAGCAGATACACCCCTGTCCCTGTGCCCCAACAGCCTACTGACAAGCTGAGAGTCTCCCCTGAACTTATTGATAAGCTTTATCACGATAAAGACACAAACATTCAGCGGAGCTCAAGTTCAACATGGCGGTTAAGGGCTTATACATACGTGACCAAAGGCATATCAACTTTACTCACGACCATAATGCAGTATTTGAGCTTTCCATGAAGTAAACAAAGTTCAAATGACAGCACCCAGTGATTATTACATTTTAAGCATTTTTAAACATGTTGTTTGATTCTTACATAATGGGTTTGGCCTAGTGGCAGTTAAAAGTAACTACAGTGAGAGGAGTGTTGCCAAATATTGCAAGATATATATATTTTTCAAAATAAGCATACAATGCAGAAGAGTTGAATAACTGATTTATTCTAGCAAAATATATAAAAAGTCTAAATTTTAACTTGCTGCAAAGTACGTCATTTCAATAATTATATCCCTTTAAAAAATAATTAAAATGTTTCACATATACATACAACTAGCCATCTATCTTAAATCTCTCATGCGAACACCTTTTGACTATAGTGTGTATTTACGTACATGCTCGACTATATTCTGACAAAACGCCAAAACATAAACCAATCATATTTATCAGAGACTTCATGGTAGAGACATATGGAAAAAAAAAACCCAAAGTGACTTATAAACGGACATGGCAACTCACGAGACGTTTCCTACATGACGCTCATCGCTTCCCTTTCACGCTTGCAAGCGAAGAAACAAAACAGAACTATGCAAAGTTGATCATTTCCGTATACTGGTTATTTTCTGTATATGTTTGAGTGGCGAAAAGCTACCAAAGCAGAACGAAACATAACATGTTACAAACAACCAAACAGTTGCAGATTATCTGAGCGATATTTTTGCGCGCTTGCGCGTGCTTTGGTTAAGACTTTGCGCAGTTCCTGCAACATCAAAGCAAACCCAACAACGATTACCGCTGTCAAAATTACAGTTTTCTTTCAAGTATTAGACAATATTTATTTTGTTTATATAAATGTATTTTTTTTTTTAAACTTACCTCTCATTTTGATGCTATATTATCTGCGAACGATAATATAACTCCAGTACATTTGATCAGCGTCGAAAGCTAAACTCGGGTAAAATTTTGAAAACTCCAAAACAGAGCGGTTGCAAGAAAATAACTTCTAAACCTCGTAAGTTATTGCACAGCCTACTTGCTCTTCTCATCCGGTTGTTCAGAGTAAATTCCGCTCCATCATAGGCTTTTTTTTCCTGCGTAAATGCGCGCACTGTCAGCGATGCAATAAAATGATGCCCTCTTCTCTTTTCCTCTCTCTCATAACGGTATTTGTATATCAACTGTTTCATGCTTTATTGCTCTTCTTGCCAGAATATCTATAATCTCATTTCCTTCCACCCCTATGAGCAGGAACCCAAAGGAAGGAATCCAGCCTTTTATCATACAGTATTAAAAGTAAGTTGAATATCTGGTATATGACATCTTGTCTACATGATGTTTTCCCAGATTGAATACTAGATAGAGCAGATAAGCTGTCAGAAGCTATGATTACATTTTGGTTCTGTTTATTTCCTTCCAGCCACTGTAATGCCAATAAAATTGCTAAAAGCTCTACTGTGTACACCGATAAATGATCTGCTGTTCTTTTTTTAACTGCTATTTCATAATGCGAAATGGAGAAAGCAGCCCCAGTACGGCCTGTCTCTGGCTGCTTTGATCCATCTGTAAATATGAATAGTTTGTCTTGATAAAGGTCCATATAGTTTTGAACTATTATCCTCAGTGGCATTATTTTAGATTTTTCTTTTAACATTTGTTGAAGGCTTATATCTACAGATGGCTTTATGAATTTCCAAGGTGGTACAGTTGATAGTGCCACAATGGGGCTTACTTGGAGCTGGCTGAGGCTTGCGTTTTGTGCTTTTGCATTTCCTATCCATCCGAAACTGTAATAATTACTTTTACTATGTTCTGAACAATCTTGTAAGATGGCCTTTGTGGGATGTACTCCGCTATGCCCTTGTAGATTTATCCAATACGCCAGCATGATCTTGATCCTCCTAATACGTAAAGGCATCTCTCCTGTCTCAACTTGTAATGCAGATACTGGTGATGATTTAAACGCTATGTATATTCTATATTCCGACCTCTAACCCAGAGTGCCCCATCGTCTGCATAAAGTGACTTGCCTATGTTTCCTTCAACCTGATCAAATATATCATTAATCATAATATTAAATAATATTGGACTACATACACTGCCTTGTGGGATACCATTTTCCACTGTATATCTATTTGAATATTCTGTGCCTACTTTAACTTCTGTTGTTCTTCTATTCAGGAAATCTAATACCCAATTATATATCTTGCCACTTATTCCTAATTTATTAAGTTTAATAAGAAGTCCGTCCTTCCACAGCATATCATATGCCTTTTCAATATCAATAAATACAGCAATTACATTTTCTTTATTACTTTGAGCTTTCCCGAGTCTTCGGGGTTTTCGAGTCATTCGTTCATCACGTGACATCCCCATAAGTTTAACCAATGCAGTCTGAGCTAGAGACCTGCACTCCGCGGAGTACCGCGGGACCCAACGCGACAGGGTGCGGCGCGGGACAACTCTTGATGGGCGAGTGCGGGTGCGGGCAGTCTATAGCTAGATGGATCTGACGGGTCTTTGCCACTATAGGCTCTGTACTGGAATTAGTCAAGTAGTTCACCTGTTTCGAGTCTTCGGGGTTTTCGAGTCATTCGTTCATCACGTGACAGCCCCATAAGTTTAACCAATGCAGTCTGAGCTAGAGACCTGCACTCCGCGGAGTACCGCGGGACCCAACGCGACAGGGTGCGGCGCGGGACAACGTGCTGCTCGCATTCTGCCATGCCAAACCATGCACGCAGCAGTCCATGCTTGCTTTCCGTAAAAAATAACAAGTGGTTGTGAATGTTGATGCTTAGTCTAAATAACAAATATTTTATCGGTAGTAGTTTGTTATGTTTATGCTGGGATGTTGTGGAGCTTAGGAGATGTTACAGAACCATTTCATGTAAATTTCTTCAATGTACTTAAAACAATCTATATAGATTACTTTTATGCGGGCTTTTGCGGGCGGGAGCGGGACAAAACATGAATGTCACGGGCGGGAGCGGGACCAGATAAGATATATTTCTGCGGGAGCGGGCGGGTGCGGGACAGAATCTTGCGGGAGCGGGACTGAAAAATCCGTCCCGCATTGGTCTCTACTGTGAAGTTTCAGCCCAAAATACCCAACAGATCATTTATACCAGATAAGATATATTTTTGCGGGAGCGGGCGGGCGCGTGACAGAATCTTGCGGGAACGGGCGGGAGAGGGACTGAAAAATCCGTCCCGCACAGGTCTCTAGTCTGAGCTGGAAAGAGAATTGATTAGTTCATCTCTCGAGTCTTCGGGTTTTTCGAGTTGTTCGTTCATCACGTGACAGCCCCATAAGCTTAACCTATGCAGTCTGAGCCGGAACATATGACCCCTTTAAACATTTGTAACAGCCCAGGCATACCTATATACATATAGAATGCTGCACCAAACAAATTCGTAAGGGGAAAAATGTAAACAATAAACCAACTGAATAGCTGATTCTAAGTGATCAAGGGCTTAGGACGTTCCAGTTCAGCCCATTCCAAGGGTTCCGCCAAAAGTGGGCACTCGTGCAACGTAATCAATGACGTACATCCGAGTAAACGAGACGGAGGGAAGTTTGCCAGTGAAGGGCATAAAAAACGGCCTGGAACGCAGCCTAACCAACTCTTTATTACCTTTGTTACAACATTCAGTGTTATGGAAAAGAACCATCATGACAGCAATTCACACATTTACGTGACGAAAGAACGAATGATTCGAAAGACTCGAGAGATGAACTAATCAATTCTCTTTCCGGCTCAGACTGCATTGGTTAAGTTTATGGGGCTGTCACGTGATGAACGAACTGTCACATAAGAGGTGAGGTGAGCTAATCATAGACTGAAGACCCAGGTAAACAATGAATTAATCTTTTCTGTTTCTTATAGCAGTTTTGTATTGTTTGTAGTGTGATCAACGTTTGCGTAAGTAGTAGACGTGTTAGGGAAGTAACACGTAACATTTTAATTATATTTTGCTAAAATGAACGAAATGACTCGAAAAAAGATTCGTTCATTTTGCTGAACGAGACTCAAAGGTCCGAGTCTGTAAAATGATCCGAACTTCCCATCACTAGTTCTCGCTCCACTCGCACTCGGCCACGCGCTTTAAGGAGGATCCGTGTGCCAGAGCTCGAGCTCGAGCGCGAGTGGGAAAGTGTGGCAGTGTGTCACCACAACAGTATCGTGGGAATCTCTCGCGGGCTCGCGGTTCCTGCGGCTGCGATTGTTTGCGATTACAGCACAGCGCCCGTTGAAAAAAAATCACAGCATTCTTTTCCTTCCTCTTAAAACCAAATGTGCTTGACTGCTACTGAGGCTCTTTCAACACAGTTTTACCTAGTGATAAATAGTCAAGTAATTCAAAATAAGGTGCAAAGGTCAGAGAAAGTGTAGATCTGTAGATTCAAGTTTTATGGGTTTAAAACAGACCAGCCCAGCCCATTTAAAAAGGCAGATACATCTACATAACAGTAGCCTATTATTGTGTGCTTTTAGGTGGTTTTGGTTAAATGAGACATTACATGCATATACCATAGCTTTACAATATTTTTAGCAAATCTGCACACATATTTATACCGTAGGGGGTGTGGATATTTTTCAGTTAGGCCTATGAGTGGACTAGGCTATACCAGGTTAGCCAAATGGTAGCCCACTGAAATCAAAGCTATTAATCAATTACATTTATGCCTTTAGCATCCAGTTTTTTTCAAAGAAACATGATACAAATGAGAATAAAGCAACCCACAGCAATTAATCAAAGACAGAACTCATAGCTTTGCCATAGGCCTACCAAACTTTTATTAAATTCTAAAATAGAAGAAGAAATGTTGAGCAAAAATGTCTAGATAAGTGATGTTAATTAAAACTGGTCTTGGTCTATAAACAGCATTTATTCATAATCACTGCAAAATGCAGTATTTAATGTTGACAAAGGAGACAACATCAGTTTTGAAATAAGAAACATTACACTCCTAAAAATGAAGGTTCCAAAAGGAGACTTTTGCAGCAATGCCATGAAGCACCATTTTTGGGTTCCCTAAAGAACCTTTCTGTGAACAATTCTTAAAAGAATATTTTTTCTTAGTGTTACTTACCTTTTCCACTATATAGAACCTTTTGTGCAATGGAAATAGATGCCAATAAAGAACCTTTATTTTTAGGAGTAGATGATGGCAAATAGAAACACAAGTTTATGAATACAGATATGCCAATTTCTTCTTTTAAATCTTGAATCAAAAACTCTGATGTTGGATAAATACATAATGTTGCCGTGCATAATGAGCTCTTATCCACTATGCACCAGTGTGTATTGTATGTGCAAGTATTTTTGAATGGCACACAAACGCTTCTCACATCTCAAAGAATGTTACCAAATTTCTGTGAACATCTCGTGTATACAGGTGAGGGTGACTGAGAGTTGAAGTAAAGTTTGTGCCAAAGCAGGGAGTTTATTTCAGGAAGCTACTGATGAACAATGACAATAATAATGTGGGATGAAATAACAGGACGTGTGAAAGTGTGCGGAAGATAGAAAGGATATGATGTAACCAGGGAGTCTCCATTATGAAATGAGGAGAGAAGAGATTATATTAAGTAGGTTAGTAGAACAGCGGAAACACACAAGCTGACAGAAAGCTTAGTCAGTACCTCCTGCGTGGCCACTCCTTCTTCTCCTCCTCTGCTTTCTTTCAGTCTAATATCTCTCATGTGTTCCCTTTTTTTTTTAGATTTACGCCTGTTTATTTTGAATGATGCTGTTGTCTTTATCATTATGAACCATTCTGATTCCCTCAGACTTTGTCTCTGTCTCGTTTTAGAACAGGGGAAATCAGCCTTTGTCACAATGTTTGTGCAGTGTTGTCAAAACAGACCTCCTCGGGGTAAATACACGAATGTTTCCGCTCCAGAAGCATTGCTTCCCTTTTTATTATTCTTCTGTTTAGATGTCTCTTCCTGTTTCAGAGTCTCTTGGTCACCTTCCTGCAGTCTTGAATTGCATATTTTCATTCAAAAGCAGCCCCTTTTCTGTTTTTTTTCTTTATGTGACACACGGACACACACACACACACACACACACAATCGATGACCTCATGACCATCTGTCTTATATAACCACAGTCTCTTAAATTAGAGCTTGCTCGCTCAGAGAATAGAGCGAGACGGGAGGGAGGCCGACATTAGATGGAGGCACACGGAGAGACAGTGAAGGAAGCATCGCTTATATTAAATGTCCGCTGGAAAACATGACAAGAAAGTTACTGTAAAGTGAGATTAGAAGTGCATTATGATCTAATGGCAAATGAACTTCAGGCGGAGTAACAGAGTGGATGAGGTTATGGAGGAATGTATAAAACAATCAGCGCTAGTGTGTTTGGCAGTTGATAAAATGTTGTTTTTTCAGAAGGGATTATTGTGAATCCAGCTCTAATCAGCATAATCCCCTCACCACTCCTCTTCGTTATCTGTTTAATCCACTGACTCCTCTCCTCTTTCAGAGGCTGGATAATCCCTCTCTTTCTCTGCGCGAGGGTGTAATCCAGTTTTACCCTGCCCAACCTCTCCTCCATCATTCTCTTCTCCTTTCATCTTCTGTTCCTTCTCCTCTCCTCCCTTCTGTAGCTCCCCTAGTAATCTTCACCCAGGCTAAAAATACCCCTTTAAAATCCGTATTACTTCAATTACATTATATAAACGACATTATATCGTACTATAGGAAAGAATGTTCCTGAATGAACCCTTCTGTCCTAGGAGACTTTCAGAATTGTAGTCAGTGTTTATTCCAAACCGTCGTCTTGGGCCCGTTAAAGTTTCCTTCGTATACCGTTGCTCACGGTTTCCATGGTCTGCCTCGTCCCAGATGGTCGGAATTGCGTTGTCTGGACATTTTGTTTAGCAGCTAAACACATGAAGCCATGAGTCTCTGTTGACTCATCTCTAATTATCGAGATTATTACAAAGAGATGATTATCTCGTTGCTCATCCACCATATACAGTGGATCATTTTCATGCTTTTCTTGAGTGTCTCAAATGAAACTAATGAGCTGCAACATATAATCATCTTAATCTCAGGCTGTTCCCACAAGGCATTCTCAGTATCATTAAAAAATGTCAGATGACGCTACCTGAAAATAAATTAGCGACTTGCACACTAGTGTTTTGCAGATTACAGTTCTGGACCAAATAAACATATATTACTCATGCAAGTAAACACAAGCTGCCCAACTAATTTCTTAAGGGACAGACAGTCGCAGATGGTATGCTTGCCAGTGGATATACAATACGTCAACAGCTAACGTCACCACCAAACAACAAAATCATGTTAAAGATGGTGAAATGGTATAAAAAAATGTGTACGAATTGTATAAATTATACGACGACTTAAGGGGGTCATATATATAGTGTATGATAATTTTATTCAGCAAGATGTATCAAATTTGTCAAAAGTGACAGTAAAACAATTTCTAACAAATCAGCATATTAGAAAGATTTCTGAAGGATCATGTGGCACTGCAAAGTGAAAATTCAGCTTTGCGACAGAAATACATTTTAAAACACTAAAATAGAAAAAAGTTAATAAATTACTGTATCAGTTCAAAATATTACTGTTTTTATTGTCTTTTTGGGTAAAGGATTGCAGCCTTGTTCAACATAAGAGTCTTCATTTAAAAGTCTTCTTTTAAAAACTTACTGACCCAAACTCTTGAATTGTATAGTGTATATATGTCATTATATATAATTGTTTTAGAAAAATACAGCCAGTGGAGTAGTTTTGCTCCCTTAGATGGGGACGTGAAGGAAGATGACTGTACATCTTCCTTTTTTTTGTCATGAATGGCCGCTACTGAAGGTCAGGTCTCTTCTTTCTAATGGTACCACATCTCTTCTCCTGTCCTTTTCCTGCGGGTTTACATGTCCTATTTTTCTAACAAACACTCTGGTCTTTCGCAGATACCAAGTTACTTCCTCCAACAACACTTTCCAAGTTAATAGACCTGTTGTCTATAGCTCTCGTGACAGCTGATATCTTTTATTACCTGCTATCTGATATGTAAAAATGATATTGTTGTTATAGCAGTTCCTGTAAATGCTGCCTGAAAACGGTCTTTGAATCATCAGTGTTATCAAGAGATTGGCACCCGGATGCTACTATGCCTGGCTGTTTACCCAGAGAGTCACACCCTTAATATGAAGTTTTTCTCTGCTTTCTTGTGAACAATGCTAATCGAACAAAGGGCGAACATAATGCTGACAAACACACGTAGGCCTACACACAATCAATGCCAGCCCAAACACAACCTGAATGCCAGCTCAGAGTGGAAGAGAAGTATTGTCATGAAAATGCAGTGAAATTTAATATGAACAACCTTTTAGAAGAGATTACATTATGGGTCCATTTTGCATTTTAATTTTTTGTAAAATGTGAAGTGATCAATATATTATATCTCCTCATAATCGAATCCTAAACCAAAGTTCATGTTGTTCTGCTTTAACAAGCCACACGTGTTTCAACAGCTTGTTAGCTCAACAACCATGGGCTGTGGGCACACGGCGCTCGTTAACAGTAACAGACCAATTTTTGTTTATCTATTATGAATCAGCATGGCACCCAGTGTCCACCATGTCTGACCTACTTTTGAAAATCATACTCACACATACAAATGCCACGCCACCAGAAATACACACACTTACAATGACTCACGCCTCTTCCACCCATTTGTTGACTGCAGCTGCAACGCTGGACAGACACAGATGCGTTACAGTTCAAGTTTTTAAATTTCATATCACTTCATCATCTAGGCCTACAACCCACCCCTTCCAAGTCCTTTCTTTTTCATCCTTCACTTCTGTAGTCCCTCGTGTCCTAGTTCCACTATCTTTCTATTTCCCTTGTTGCCTGAAGGAAGTGTGGGACACACTGTCTGTCCATTTCTATCTCTTTATGTCTCCCACCCTCCCTTCTTTCATCCCTTATCACAAAGCAATATACTTGTGCAGTCGTTTATTTTTCCTCAATCATCTGTACTGTAGATGCTTTGCTTGGCTCTCTATCCAGAGAAAACTGTTAACTATATTGCACCTTTTTCAGTGGTCATATGTTGGTCATTTTCTATCACAGTGGCCATTTTTCACCCCACTCATCTGTCATTATTTGTTTGAAAAGATGAATGCACATCATAATCTTTTTAGGTAAACTGAATAGATAATGGCTTCAGTCATGTAATTCTGTTTGCTATTATTTGCACTCAGACTTTTAAATCACATAGTTCCAATCATTTCCACATTATTTACAATGTAATAGTTACGTGGGTGAATGGAAACATTACAATGAGGAGGAAAATAATCCCAGTGCCCAAAAAGGGGAGAAAGAAAGGTAAATAATGAAATATAAATCAAAGGCTCTGGCATTGAAAATACAACAATTCTTCAAATAACACATATTAGTACATGCTACGAAGAAAGAAAAAAAAAGCGTCTGATAATGTCGTAATCTCAAATTAATCCAACCTTGAAACGTCATTCCTTTTATTGTTGTGTTTTTGTATTTACGGCTGAGAGAATGATGGGGAATTAGAGACATCTGGTGGTAACTTTGGGTACTTCACATTTTGGCTTATATAACAGACGCTTATCCACTCTGCATAGTCAGTTTAGCGGTTAAACTAAGCTGTGTAAACATTAGTATTCATCTACCAGTTGCATTAAACATTGTTGGAAGAATTTCTATCAGTTAAAGTAGGCTGAGTTTGACGAGAATTTTCAGTTGACTGCAGAAAATGTCTATTAAGTAGGCTAAGTAAAACTTTTTTTTATTTAAATTTTTTTTAAAAATTACATTAATTATAGTGATTGTTGAATTTTATTCTCTGGTTTATTCAGCGGTAGTCAGTTACCATAACACAAAGACTATGAAAGCTATAAATCTCATTCATTATTAATTTCCGTCAATATTCCTGGCCACCATTTCAGTTTCCATTGAAGAGAAACAGCAAAAGAAGACAGTAAATGAGAGACTAAAAAAAGTGTGGTTAACATTACAAACAAATATCTGTCAGTGGTCAACATTGCAGTTAATGGAAAACCTTTTCAGTGTGTTGGTGCTGTAGCACTTTACAGACATGACAGAAACATAGAGAGCCAGAGATGGACGTCCAGGAAAACGAGGAAGGAGGGAGAGGTGGCTATGACCTACTTAGAGGAGAAAAAGGAAAACACACCCCGGGGATGGTGTAGATACACCACGCATATGCTTTCCAGCAACTATCTACACTGAGATGTAAATCCACACAGTCCCACAAACTCAAGTGTCACATCTTATGGAAGTGGGCTACAAAATCCTATTTACTGCTGCTGACAATTATCTACATGAGCGGTTCAAGGCCGCGCGGCTCTGACAGGTTGGCAACAGCTGTAGGATCCATTCTATTTTCCACTGCATCGGGCGCTTCGAGGCAACTGTGTCATTTTCAAATGCGACCAATCGATTAACACATTTGCCACATCAAAGCATAACCACAATTTATAGTTAATTTACCTGCATTACACCAGTTAAAACAATCTGAAAAACAGCCATGATGTGAGCTTAAGCAACCACAAATGAAATTTGGGGGGGGGGGGGGG
>NW_015549584.1:2220319-2242922 GCF_001515605.1 Sinocyclocheilus anshuiensis
GTTGGGTGGGGGGGGGGGGGGGGAGTATCAGGCACATTGAGATGACAAGGAAATGTTTGTCTCCAGAGAGATTGATACTGTAATATGTAATGCAAATGTGTAATCAATCGTGTTGTAAACAAAGTACACAACCTAGCTTTCTTCACTGTGTGAACCTACAACTCAGAGTTTTCTTCATGTCATTCCAAACCCTAATTTACTGTCTTCGTTTGAACAAAAAGGTGATGTTAGTCTGGATGACCACTAACCCTGTTCACTTCCACTAGAAAAGAGCAGTGTTAACATTCTGCTAAACTCTTCCTTTTGTGTTACACAAAGAAAGAAAGAAAATCATGGGTTTAGAAGGACATGAGGATGAGCAATGATAAACAAGAATTGCTCTTTAGGACTGTTATAAGGTTACATAGAAGATCCCTGATAAACAACACACCAATCATATTCTCATGTGTATGATCTTTGACTTGAAAAATGTGTTTGTCTCAAGAAAGAAAAAGCTCTCACACAAATTTTCCATTTCCACAGGAGGCGTTTAGGCATGTGTGAGAGCGAAGTCAAACCTGGAGACTCTTAAAATGAGGGCAGCAGAGATAAAGCAAGCTCTGTATGTTTTCTTAGAAAAACCTTGTGATTACAGGCTGTCTTGTGATCAGGACTTGTGATCAAATCATACACTGACTGTTAACAACTTTGTGACAGAAGACAGATAATTCGATCTGATGGGACGGACAGACAACTTTTTAAAATGTGAGCATCATTCACTTGCCAACTTTGTAAATGGTTACAGAGGAAAAACTGCACATCATAAACTAAATGAAGATATATTAGGACAAATAAATGTAATGTTCTAAAATCGGCTCAAAATATCATATGTTCGATATCCTCTTCTGACTTCTTCAGACTATAAATCGAGGCAAAAATCTGGGCGCAGTCATGAATGGTATTCCAGCCAGACATTGTGAGGATTAGCATACATTCCTTGATTTTATAAAAACTCAGATAAAAGTTCATTATTTACTAATATCGTTCTAGACCTTTCAATATATTCGTGTGAGGAACACACCAAACTTTAAATCGTTCTTCAGTGATAATTTTTCCTTCCAGCGAGCTAAATCGCCGCGACCGACCGGATCGTGGGAGTTGTACTCGAGAACTGAATCAGACCGATTCATGAATAAAATCATTTAGACTTGTTTTGTGTGTCGCCGAATCAGATTCTTTAAAAAGATCTGAATCAAAGAATGATTTGATTTGAACAACACTACTTGCCTACTTGGCTTATGACTTTTCATTCGTCTATTCCTACAGAAGACTTGAAAAATAGTACACATTGACCACAGGCTTACTGCCATCCTTTTGTTGCACCTTTTGCTTTGTGTGTGTGTGTTGATATGTGCCTTCTGTGCCCAGCGGGTGTCATGATGCCCACTCGTGCTGCTGATCAAGTCAATATCAGCAGTGAGTGACTCAGGTTTCTGGGTCAGCGAAGATTGGGAGGGTGGCAGAACAGACAATGAACCTCTCAACTTCCTTCAGGTTGTACGTGAGTAGATGACACACCTTGTTTTACATGTAACACAATGCAGTAAACAAGACCACCGATGCAAACAATATGTATTGTGTAACTCTGTGTAATGTGTATGTGTAACTCTTTTTCACTATCAAATTTATTTCCAAACAAAAGCTTTTGTCTTCATATTCTTGATTTTTTATGAGATCATAGGGAGCTGGGTTAGTTTTCATTTCGAATTTGCGGATAAAGTTTTCTGAAATTATTAATATGTTTTGGAATATTTTATGCACACTGTATAATGACTTTCATTTAGCTACTAGGTACATTTTACCCTGCCAATGAATTCACATTTTTATTCATTTATAAGACATTTGTTTAAAGGAACTTGCGGGTGAAGTATATATTTTATCCTGTGTTCCCTGGGAACTGGTGATGTTGGTTGTGCAATGCTCTAATTGATGAGCTACAAAGAGTCTGACAATGCATGATAATCACCAGTTGCAGATGATACATTGTGGTCATGTATTGACATGTATTGTCATGTATTGTGTATGTACTTCAGGTGGAACCTGATTCTGGTGCTCTGACTTTTCATGTAATTAGTAATTACTACCAGAACAGCAAATCCTGTCTGGCCCAGATCTGGCAGAACCTCATCTCTCCAATAAAACAGGAGGATAGAGTGACCCCAGTTGTCACCTTAATAACAACTGAGAGTGAACCTTTTGGCTCTGGTTTCTGCCGTGTCACAGAGGGAGTCTCAATAATTAATTAGCCATGACATTTCATAATACCTTAGATTAAATATTGAAAAAAAGTTCCTTTTTGTTTTGTTTTGAAGGTCTTTAGTAGTATTGTGTTGAAATCTTTTAAGCTAAATTGAATGAAATTGAGACAATTACAATTCACCAGAGGTTCACTGATTAAATGAAGTCAATCTCTCTTTGTCTTATTAGCGTTTAACAGTGATTATTAGTGCCTAGTGAGTAATGGATATCATTCTTATATGAAAATACTGACACAAGCTTGATTTAAATGAAACTATAAATTAAATAAAAATGTAGAAAAGATATGATATAATGTATAATATAACAATATAATATAATAAATATTTGAATTGAGCTGGATGATGTCCCTCTTGTATTTATATATGACACTTATATATTAAAATGACATCACTTTTATCTTCCTGTTTGTTACTATGAAGCTGCTTCAAATTTGTAATGTATGAATTGCTATATAAATAAAGGTGACTTGACTATATACTGTAATTCACTATAACAAAATATAAGTGTTCACCTGTGTATTACTTTCTGATGAGGTAACATAAATCAGCTGGTCAGAATACTTTTCTGTTGAAGTGCCACACTAGCTGCTAATCATTTCACTGACACACTGAAAGCTTGTTTAAACAAGTGTGAGTGTGCTTGAGAATTTCAAGTATATGTCTTGGACAAAGAGGTACCTTGTCACATAAATGAGCTCCATGATACGATCACTATCCACTCTCATCTCTGTTATAGACTGACCCTTGACCTCTGTATGCATGACACACTGCCTTCCAACTATCCAGTATGTTCAATACAGAAAAAAGGGCATTCTGCAGTCTTACATGTGATTATTTGACAAAGTCTCTGTGTCAAACAGGTGTCATTGAGTGATTTTGAGAATATGGGTGTTTGAAGTACTGTATATGCTCTTTGTGTCTGAAACATAAAAATGTCAAAGAGACTATCATGTATATTATTGTGAACATATGGCATTTTTAGTAAACACCTCGGGTTGCATCTAGAAATTGAGTACATTTCCATACATTTAATGACACAAATCAAATCATGCATAGACCTGAGGGAGTCCCGCTTCAGGCGCTCTGTGAATTTGTGCATGACACATTTCGTTTGATTACAGATTATTGCATTCAGACGAAAAATTACTCTTGGGGGCCGTGTTTCTTGACAATATGAACATAGTGTTGTTTTCTACTGTCTAACTCAATGATCTATATGAAGTAATGAGTTCTCCCATTTACAAATCAACATGTGCCTGAACAGAATGTCAGCAGACTGTTGTTATAGCAACACAGTCTCTCTCAGGAAATCCAGAACATGTCCATATTCATACATTTTTGACCATTACCTATCAAATATATAAACAAATGTAGCTTATTTATTTAATTACATATACACTATATGATTGTACTATCTTGTTTTAGCCATATAGTTTAAAGTTACCTTGTTGGCAGAGTATATTAAACAGCCATTATTTACAGACAATATTATTTTGTTATAAGTCATTTTCCTGGCACAAATATCATGATCAACATTTATTCATTAATTACCTCAATTCTTTTGATCACTTTATGTAAGATTCATTAAAAGCAGCTACTTGGACAGCAGATGACAACCTGACATATTACAAATGGCCTGGTATTGTCCAAACATCTGAGAAAATGTAGTTTTTCTTCATTAAAAAAAAAAATAATATATATCTGAGTGAAAAGTTGAATTGAAAATCAATGACATGATCACATGATCAGTGTCACACATTTACTATTTGATTAATGACCTACAAATCTTAAACATTTAAGTCAGAATGTTTCTGTTTTAATCCTAAAGCTTTCACTTTGTTTCAGGTTTCAGTTAGATTTTGAATCCAAATTGATAATATGGTCTCAGACTATTGGGTTTTTATACATGTGATGGATAACACTGCCACCGTGTGGACAGCTGTTGTTTCTGCAGCACTGTTTTATTTTATCTTTCCGAAAGGACAGGACGCATGTAAGATAATGCTGATGAAAGACGTACTGTATCAGTAAATGTAAAACATCTATTGAAATAATACATGTAATGTGAGCACTTTTCATATGAAATCATAATATTTAATATGATGCCTCTGGATCAAATACATGAGTTTGACCCAATTTTGCTATTAATCAGGCCATGTTAGTAGCTTGGATGACCATGATCTAGCTGCTTGTGCGTTTGATACGTGAGCAGTGGTTTAATCCCAAACACATTGCCTCTAAACATCAACAAAAGGATTTATTATACTGACCTTATTCGCTTTTCACTTGTGGCTCCAGGTGAGCTCGTTAAAATTCCACTTCCATGTCAAATCCCAAAGAGCGTGCATGAATTCGTCTGGCAATAAATGGGTAGAAATAAATATTCAGAGACCTTCAGGGTTGGAAAATTAAATAAAATGGAGATGTTGTGGCTCAGATTCGTTGCATTTTTTTCCAAGCTCTTGTCTACGATCATGCTTGTTATCTGTAGACCACAAACTATCCTGTGGTGTGTAATAGCCAAACAGCGCATGCTGCTATAAAAAAACCACTGAGGTGATGAGTACTGATCTCAGAACACTTTTATATAATAATGAATAACAGCACTCTGTACCAGTACTCTTGAGTATTTATGGTTCTATATTTGGTGTCAAAATACAACAGGATAGCTCAAAGACAGAAGGACAGGAGGAACTGAAACGTATAGCACTTAAAATATACAATGTGTGATTGCTAAAATAACACTATGCTGCAAACAAACCCAACATTATTCACTTTTCTGAGATATTGATCTTTGTATATTAGAGACCCTTCAATAAGATCCAAGTACCCCTTTATAATACTCCTTTGTATTATAGTAAACATCAACAAAAATATAATGTGATGCACCAGAAAAACTTAAAGAAAAAACTAACACCAGTTAGGTTCTTGATGGTTTATTAGAACAGGAAATGATAACAGAGCACAGTCTCCATGCTCAATGACAGCCAGAACTGAGGACAATGAGTTTCCAAATGCAAAAAGTTGTGCACGTGTGTGTGTTAAAGTACAGTGGGATCCAAAAGTCTGAGAAGACCCTAAAAATTTGGTATTTCAAATACCATTTACACTTGAAAATAAAGAAAGTTTCAGGATTTTTGAGCAATTTACAACAAAGAACCTTTATGGCATAAAATGATTAAGAAATTTAGCACAATTTCCAGGTCACTAAACAAGAAAATTTGTGACATTTATCACATAAATTTGCAGAGACGGTCAGATGTCCTTACTTCCATTGAAGCACAAGATGTTCTTTGGATCATTTCAAATCATGCTGAAGAACATGAGCATCAGATTTTACACAAACTACTGTACATGCAACTTGAGTGCTGATGTTAAAGCAAAAGCACAAACTGTATACAAAGACATTCTCAATTTTTCAGTTAAACCTTTCACTTAAAGTATTATGGTAATTATATAATTTGAGCGTGAGAAAATAGAGTATTTTAAGACTTTTGGACCCCACTGTCCATGTGTTTGTGATCTTGTGTGTCTTTATGTGCACTTGTGCTTTAGATTTGGAAAGCATGCATGTGACTGTCTGATTGGTGGACAATATTAGGGCACACAGTAGCATGTCATGTTGATACACACTACCTCTGTGGACTCCAGACCGAGGCTGTGTTCATGCAGATAGTTCACTTAAATTACATTTAAGCACTGAAATCATTATGTACACTGAAGGGGACACGACTTGTCATTTAATGACAATGGACCCAGTAACACGAACAGCCTCCGGTGCGAGACAAATCAGAAGTCCATCACAGTTAACAGAAGACTTGGCTCTTTTGCAAAAGTGTTTTTCTTCTTCTCTCTCTTTCAGGAGAAACAACTCCCATCCGAAGGCTTTGCACAGTTCAGAAACCAGGATCAAACACCCCAGACAGCAGACAGTTTCGGCCCAGATCCGGCCCACATCTGGCCCGCATGGATTTCACATGGGCCAGATGTGGGCCGGATCTGGGCCAACACTATGTTGCTGTCTGGGACTGAAATTCAGGTCACAGTGCAGAATAATCATCGTCATTGTTGAAAAAAAATTCACACACCAGAGAGCAAATCAATTCACTTGCATGAACTCAAACCAACCTAAAACATTACCACAAAACAAACAAACAAACAAATATAAAAATGAAGATATCAGTACTGGCTAATATATTCTCTACAAGTTTACAAAAAAATTCAAACTGCATTTGTGCTTGTCAGATGTCAGGTGTTTCATACTGAAAGCATGTCATTTCTAAACAAACCATTTCTTTCTTTGTGTTTGCACATTTCGTCGGGTGGCCCATTAACTGTGGCAGTTTGTGGCTGGGGGACGTCAAAAAAAAAAAAAATCTCAGAGCTTTAAAAGACAAAGCGGAGAAAGAAAAACAGCCCAGACAATGAGAAAGCCTCGAACAAACTGTCCTCACTGTTCATAGACAGAATTTTAATTGGAAAATTGAGAGTAGGGAGCTCTCTAAAACATAGCTAGGTATATTTCTGTCCAAACAAAACCCTAGCAGAGTTTTTACGGGCGATTCCATTTCTCGCTTGAGAGAATTACGACATAGGAAAACAGTGAAACGTTTATTTTCGTTTCCCGGGAACACATTTTATAGAGCTCCGCAGCAAATTAACTCCATTTCACTGCCTCAAAATCTTGTGCGATTTAACCCAGGCGGTGTTTAGAGCTTGTGTACAGGGTTTCACAATAAGCATCACCTGCGTTTGCTACTTGTTTTTGGTTTATTTCGGCAAATGTTACTTATATGGGATGCGGTCGAGAATGATGACTCGCTGCTTGAGTTTTGCTGCCCACATTTCAGGCGACTGCTTTGTAAAATCTGGCTGTGTGAGTAAGCAAGTGGGTGCCTGTGTTTCTGCACGTCTCTCACGATCATCTCAAGGGTTTATCAGGCCAAGATAGACTTAGCGTAATCACGCATGTTTCGCCTAATGGCGTAACAGAGTGAAAAGCCAGCGAAAGGGAAGCAGGGTGAGCGCATGCATGGGTGGGCAGACCTTTTTTAGTGGTGGGCCTCAGGCTGTGTGAAGGTACAACAGTTCCAACAGATGAGCTGGGTGACAATTAAAAAGCTGCGTCAACAATGTTGATTGTGTAAAATTAATTATGCACTGAGTTCTGAACTCAGTCATGCATTGGCACTTAAAACCTATAAATTATACACTACATTAATTGCTTTAATGTTCAGCTTCAGAGCTTTCATCCATCCACATTCAAAAGAACACACTCTTTCCCTATGCCCTTAAATCCTCTCTCTATTATCACTACAACAGACTTTTCATTTGGAACACAGCCTGTTTTTAAACCAACATATACTTAGTGTTGTAAGTATTGTTGATTATAGGACCACCAAATATTTGATGTCAAACCCTCTCGTGGACCATTTTCACATTTTTGGGTTTGGAATATAAACAATAGCAGGATAGACTTCTACAGAAATAAATGTGAGACCATAGCAAATGTTATTTTTGCATTACCATTTGTTTAAACAAGAAAAAATTCAATATTGTATTTCCATGACTTTCTTAAAGAAGAAAAAGAAGAAGAAAAAAGGATTGATTATGGCAGTTAGAAAAGAGAAAGATGTCAGATTTACCATCACTCCCTCACAAGATGTATTTGAAACCCCACTGCAGCAGTGTTTACTATTTCTTTTGTAATTTAATGCTAGGGAAATATAACAAAGTATAGTGTTATACACTAATGTTTAGAATTTTGGGGTCTGAAAGATTTTTTAATGTGTTTGAAAAAGTCTCTTATGCTAACCAAGGCTGCATTTATTTGATACAAAAAATTTAAATAACAGCTTACGATTTTAATATGTGATGGCAAAACTGAATTTTCAGCAGCCATTACTCCAGTCTCCAGTGTCTTATGATCCTTCTGAAATCATAAAAGTATTAATTTCTTTAAAAACTTAAATAAAAGTTAAAATCAAAACATTTTTACAACGTAATTACTCCAGAAATGTGTCATCTCACACTGCAAAAAGAGTAAATTGAGCACTAAGTAAAAAAAACAAAACAAAAAAAACTCAACGTGCATTACCGCCCTCTAGTGGACACACTAGCACACACTAAATTACCGTTGCCTCACGGGAAGAAAACAGAGATAATGTCGTTCACTGAGAGGTGAATGAATTGAATAGTACACTATTTCTTTTCTCCCTCCCGTGGGGTTTACAACCCTGAAACAAACAAACAAACAGCAATCTAAAGAGAGCCAGAGGAAACTGAACAATGGCTGAAGCAGGCACAGTGCCATCGGGAGCCCAGTGGGTCTGATTTTTTTGCTCTCCATCTAAATGTAACATTGTATTCATCTGATTCTGTGAGGTTTGTGAAGGCTGGCAGTGAGGGGGAACCCAGAGCGGTCCGATCTGTCTGGCTCCTCATTGACATTCTCCTGGGCTGGGCTGATGGCTAGGCCATGACTCTTTAACGGTTATTTGTTGTTAGGATGGTCTTCTCTGGCTGGGCCACACAAAGACACCCAGTGTCAGTGAGACACTCTGAATGCAGCTCCCTAGCGGCCCAACTCGGCCCAGACAACTGAGCTCACATTCGACTCAATGGATTGCAGAGAACGAAGCCAGGCCGAGCGAAAGAAAGAGAAAGTGTTGCAAATGCCCTGCTCTAATTCTAGCATGTGTAGGGGATAAAAAATGCACAAAATTTCTTGGTTTTTAAGATACACCACAAAATAAATGGGTCCACCCAACAACATATGTCCCTGTACGCAATATAAAGTAATTTCCACAGTGCTTCCAATGCTCCGTCCAGAAAGCATGGGTTGATTCCTCCATGATTTTTGGCGAACGCTCTTTTCCATGACCCATTTACATCTGATATTCCAGCACACAAGTCTTTAAAGTCACATGGCAGTTGTCTTGATTGCTTCCTGACACATAATAGGTTAAGAGAGGGAGGGGTAGTCAGTCATTTGACATCAGATCACTTATGAAACTCCAGTGTTGGTCGGCCATTTTGCTTTCACATCAAGTCTAGCCGGCAAGCACATTTTAATCCCCGTTTTGGCGCGGCTCACATACACATACAAACAGACACAAGGAAGTTTAAGCTTGTCTGCAAAGGATGCACAAAAGAAGCATCCGCAGTCGCAAATGTAAAGCAAGAGAGGTGAAAACGAAACAGATCACTTCCACTGAATGGTTTAGAGGGCTTGAGATTACACAGAGAGACAATCCGGAACCGCTTCACTATGCTAAACAGTCAACGTAGCCGTTCGCAGGATTATGATTATGTATTTCACCTCCCATCACCCAACGCAGCCGTTATTCCTAAGCGATCCTTCCGCTTCATTAGACAGGGTGTGATAGAAGCCGCTAACGTGCTAAGTGGCATCACCCCACAGGCAGGGGAGGACAGCGGCTTTAACACCATCAACCATTAAAGCTCTCGTTCTCTCACACTCGGTAGTCCTAGAGCTCAGCCACTGGTGGGGGACTTGAAAGACACTGGATGGCAGTGAGAGAGGACAGGAAGTGCAGGATTACAGAAGGAGTCTGGGTCTTGGGGGTGATGGGACTCTGAGGGGTGTGAACGGGCCTGGACCACTCATTGGCCATTTGGGTTGCGCTCACTTATACTTTTCACCAGCAGGTGGCTGTAGTCCTGTATCTCATTGAGCCCTCGCTGAGTGTGGTGACCTGGCCTTATTAACGCAGCATTAGTGCGTGGCTGTATGGGATACGGGTGGTGGCCAGAAGGAGTCGCGTTGTTACTATTGAAGTTGAGTCCATCGCGGGACCATCGCAGATGTTCTCCATAGTCCGACTGTGTGGTAGGAGCTGAAACCACCCTCCTGCGGTCAGGTGAGTCCTGAGGCGTTGTCGGATAGTTGTATTCACCAGCAGAGTTGCGAGTAGGTGGGGCGGACGGTCGCCCGCTCTGCTCCCGCTGATTTGGCGGATGGGAGAGGATGAGGTACCGCTGGCGCTCCGAATGAGGAGGAACATCACCTGATCCCTCTTGCCGCCCACCTTGCAGGTATTTGGAGCTCAAGTAAATGACTGCTGAGTTCGCCGGGCAGGGTATCCCTGTCTGGGTGAGGAAAGTATGGCTCTGGTCCCAATCGCAGTCTGTGAGATGGACATTAGGAGTGGGACGTTTCTGCTGCAGAGGTGTCTGTTCTGGAGTGGGAAGTCCTGGGTCGATATCTACAGATTTTGGCCAGCCGTTGGTGAACATATTTTCAACCTGCGAGTGGGGTCGTTCGCTGCCGCTGATACGCGTCACGCTGATCACGGAACCGCTGTGGCCGTGTCCCAGCATGCTCTGCTCCTTGTCACTCTTGCGACGACTCCCCATGCCAGATCCACTGGCTCTGGAGTGCTGGCGGTGCTTGAGGCTCATTATCCAACACACCATCAGACCAGACAAAGCCGCCCCAGTGGCAAACGCTGAAACCGCTGACACCACCAGCAAGTTCACGGACACCAAGCCATCTGGTTCCTCGATGAAACTCTCCTGCAGAAGACCTAAACACATGGAAAGAATAACAGTGAGCATAAAGAACACTTTTATAACTGACAAAGATTGAGTTGTTTATTTTTTTAAGTAAAAAAAAAATTTTTTTTAATTTTTTTATGAGGTCGAAGAATGCATGAGTGAAGGAAAATGGCAGACTAATTGCACTCATTGCTACCTAAAGTGGATGTTGATTTTAACAGCTGTAATAACGGTCTTCCTGATTGAAAGCATCTATCATCAATTACGTGTTTTTGAACATTAACTTTCGAAAACATCTAGCACTGAATAATTCTGACAAATACTGAAACTTTTAAGTCGTATTTGCAGATTGAAAAGGTGCCCTGGGTGTGATAGATTTTAAAGACACAGTACAGACGGATGAGAGCAATGGATACCATTCACTTTGAAATGACAGAAGACTTACGTTCTTAGAAGAGCACCAATGAATTATTGATGATGACAAAACAGGTGGTCATAAAAATACTGCTGCAACAGATAATTTAAGAAAAGTTTGCTCTGTGACAGCAAGTGATCCTTTTCCCCATTCACCTATCTGTCTGTCTATCTGTCTGTCTGTCTGTCTATCTATCTGTCTGTCTGTCTGTCTATCTAATGTTGAAAAAAATAGGTTCAGGAAATGTTTTTGTTCAACTACCCAAAAATCTAAATCTAGAGGCAATATCTTATTAATTACAGGAAACTCAATAAAACAGGAGGGAAGTTCTTATAGTCACTCACAACAGTAAGAATCAACATCATGAAATTGCATAGCAGATGAAACACTCTTGAAACAAATTAATTTAACTGGCAAATTTATCACAATAAAGACAAATGGTAACCATTTAACATGGGTGAAAATAAACAGCCTTGATTAGCACTTGCAGCTGTTTGTTTAAGAAATCAAATAAAATGAGAAGAGAGGAGGCACAATCAATAAGAAATTTCGCTCCGATAATTAGCTCATAATAGCTGCCTCAATGTGGGTGTTTGTGTGGAAGACTCTGCTGAATTAAATGATATATTAGCTGCAGTTGGGCACCAGGGAAAGGAACTATACAGCACAATGTCATTTAATTGGGAGATGTTATGACAGAGTGCCTATCAATTTTCTGGTGATATACATGTTTACTTCTCAGTATTAATGTTGGAGGGACAGACCACATTACCGAAACGACACCTCAAATCAATCAATGCATTCATGTGGATGCGGAGTCAGTGTCTGGTTCTTCCTCAGTCCTTTTCTCTCTCTTTCTCTTGCACAAGTCTCTCTGCCCTCCATCATTGTGTGTTTATCTCTGTCTCTGCCCTGCTACCACTCTCTGTCTATTTTGTTTGTGGTGTGGGGGCATTATATTTATACTATCGCAGACAGATACCAGGTGTGTGTATCTTTTCCCAGCATGCTAACTGCTGTTTAAAGTGTGGTAAACTATTAGTTTTTGTTTTCGTCATCTTTATGATTAACTTTTTTGACTGCTGCTGACGGCGTGTGGCTGCATTGCTGTTAGAAGTTGGATAAACATCGTTGGCATGGGGCAGTTCACTTCACGAACCACTGACTAAAACAGTGACTTGTTTATGCTGTCACAACCCACTTGGCATTCACAAGGGCCCCATCATGTATCAGGAACCAGGGTCCTGAAAGGATGTGGTAAACGAGTGGGATGCGAGATGATGCTATTTTCTAGGTTGTTTATGTTCATGCACTGTGGTGTTTACTTTCAGTGGCATAAGGTAACGGGGTGGAAGATGAAGTGATGTTTGATTGCTTGAAGACTCCACTTCTCTGTGTGATACACTTTGTGAACTTTTCAAACAAACTCTGGAGTGGAAAAAAATGGAAATTCAAATGTGCCAGCAACACTTACAATACAGTACAACAAGGCATTAGGTATTAAGAACCAAATATTAAAAACATTTATTAAAGTAAATATTTTTTAATATACATATTTAACCAATGTATCACAATAGAGACAAATGGCAATCATTTAAGACTGGTGAAAATAAACATCCTTGGGATAGTTGAATAAACTTAGCCTCTATGTTAAGACTGTGTCTGAAGATCTAGTCTGACCAATTAGCAGTTAGCCAAGGACTAATCGGTTTTATTGTTTAGATTCAACTTAGACTAATGTACATTTTTATGTAACTGAACTAAAAAAAATTATGACCAGTCTTGAAGAAAAAAAATGAGATGACTAACTTGTAAGACTAGTCTAAACAATTTATGCAACCGGCCTCTTATTTAGCATATATATAAAATGATATATAATAGTACTAACATTGTAATACACACATTGTTTTAAATGTATTGAATTAATTTTTTCATATTAGTAATACATTCATTTATACATATATATATATATATATATAATATATATATATATATATATATATGTTTTCATAGTTTAGGCAATATTAGCTTTACAATAAATAAATGCACAAAAAAAAATCAATTGGAAATACTGTAGCATTCTGGAAACTTTGTATAGTATGTAAATCTAATCAAATTCTAATCTTGCATCCTTAATCATTTGGATTGGTATGCAAATTAAGATTCAATATTTAAACTACAAAATACATCTAGTTTTGCTATTTAGTTTCTATTCTCTGGTAATCAACTGCAGCCACACATGCTGTCTCTAGAACTTAACTTGTATTTAACCTATTTAACTTAAAATAGTCTTTTGAGTCATGAATGATTTTCTGAAAAATATGTACTTTTAAAACTTAAATGATATTGCAAGAAGTAAAACCATCAAATTGAACCTTATCGTAAACTCTTGAAATCTTTTGAAAGCGCATCTGAGGACATGAAGAACTCCCTGAGAGCCTGCCTCTCTAAAAACACAATTTTGTTTGCAAGCAGCACTAAAACACACATCAAACGCTCTTTGTATATACGTGAGTCGCTTTTTCCTGGGCGCAGCCCTGATGGTGCCTCAGATAGATATTACTCAAACCACACGGGCCTTTCTCCGTAATGAAAGAGATGCATTAAAACGCCCGCCTGTCTAGAGGGCCACCTCTCATTCTTTCTCCGCTTTCGCCTGCAATGTGTCCATCCCTTTTTACAGTAAGAAGATGGTGCATGCATGCAGTGAATAGATCAGGGCCATTATAGATGTTGCCTTTGTAGTCACTCAGCTTTATCGTGATGGGAAACAAAATACACAGACGGGAGCGGACGGAGAGCGAGAGATAGTCCCAGGCATGGTTTCTTTCTTTTCCTCATTCCCGACGGGGTGACAGAAACCCCCTTTTTCCCCATTCACTTATTAAAGCTTAATGGAAGGCAGCCGGACTGTCAGGCTGAGGCGCAGCGAGGACGTCTTGAGCTGGAAGCTCCAATTACAGACGAACAATGGCGGTGGAGCAGTCTAGTTAGAATTGGTCTTTCGGAAGGCAATAGGCCAAGTGCTAAAATACTCAGAGCCCAGGGACTAACTGCCTTGCTTTTGCCTCTTTTTTCCCCCGGGTCTATTCACTAGCAGTTTGATGTTTGTTGCTTATCGCTCTCCATCTCTGTGCACATCTTCTCTCGCTCGTCTCTCTCTCTGTCTCTCTCTCTGTGCCACGTCCTTTCATCTTCTGCTGGCTGTCTGTCTCCGGGGATGTACCCTTATTCTTTTATTCCCTGTATCACTCTATTGCTCTCGGTCTCTCTTTTCAACCTGTAAGCAGAGAGGCGGCTAATGAAATGCTAACAGGGTTCGGTTTCTTGTAGAGATCGTGTCATTAAAAACCTCAGGTGGAATATGGATTTTCTTCTAGCAAATAAGCAACCTTCCTGAGGTTTATTAATTAACTGGCCTTCGAGCAAAGGCTGAAAGAGTTTAGTGTGTTGAAAATAGGCTCTTATCAGCTGTGCTTATGTAACAAACACTTATTCATGCAGTAGTTTCTGCACTATGTTAGATACTGCTGTGTGTGAGCTTGCGTAGTGTTTCATGTTAGCACGAGGCTTTACATGCGAGCGTTTGCATTTGTGTGTGTGTGTGTGTAGCAGTGGCTTATGGTTCACTGACTTTACTCATTATCTTTTCTCTTTCTATCTCTGTCTTGTATTCTCTTGACTTCACTCTTGCTCTCTATCTCTCTCATACACACATACACACACATTCCCTTCTCTGCAGAAACACTGCAGGCTATTCTCTGTCTGCCAATCCTTTCTGGCTCTCGACATGTCAGCCATCTTTTGCTGTATTCAAGCCTCACTGTTGCCATTGCTTTGTGTTAATCATGTTGAAAAGACCAGCAACTCTGGTCACCAGCATATGTTGAGTTTTAGATGCTGGTATGATGGCATTCCTACAGGGAGAAACACTGATATTTAAATTGTTTTTCAGTGAGCTTTTAACCAAGTTGAACTTGAGAATCAAATCAGTCCAATTCATATGAAATGGATAATTTCATTTAAAAAGGCCTGACTCTTGCACTCTTCTTTCATTAAATCCCATTTTAAGTCTCAGCTTAACACAACTTAAATTTGGGTCTGTTCATCAAACAAAGCTGACTTTAGAAGACATGGAGAATAGCAAAATAGTAATACAAACTATTTTTATGATGCTTTTTTGGTAATTTAGGAGCTTTTTGGAACACTAGTCCTCATTCACTTCCAATATATGGAATAAAACTAAAATTCATATTTTTGCTCTATGGAAGAAATAAGTGATAAAGGTTTAAAACAACATCAATAGTTCAGCTATTACCTTGAAGGTATAGATCACCCAAAAATTTAAATTCTGTCATCATTTTCTCATGTTGTTGTTCATGACTTTTTTTTGCTTCTGCAGAACACAAAAGATGATACTTTGAAAGTCAATGAAAGTCAATGGGGTCCAAAACAACAGAAGACCACATAGACATTCATTGTATGTAAACGAAAACGCAAAAACATTTTTCAAAAGATCTTCTTTTTTTTCCACAGAACAAAAAGTTTGGAACAACATTCGGTTGAGTAAATAATGCAACCAACCTTGTCCAACCCTGAGCTTCATGAGAAAGCCCAGCGAAATCAGATCTAAACAACATTAAACTAACTGGCTCCAAGCAGAGTGTTTACAGAAAGATAGTAGTGAAGACATTTAAGGTTTCTTAGCTTACACTTTAAAAGCCAAACTCTCAGATCAATATACAGCCAGCAGGTTTCCGTACATCTGCACGTGTTCTCAATTAACTCTTCTACAATTTTCAATAAGAGAGAGCTGCATGCTCATGGCCTATAGCATTGCAATAAGGTGAAAGGCTTCCTGGCACCGGTTCAGAGTTTCTAATTCCAACATAATTGTGCACGCTACAGTCCACAATGTCTGACGATGATTAACGTGAGACTAAATAGAAAGGACTGTGCGAAATAACGAGGGGCGTTGAGCTGGGGGCAGGCTCAGGATATGAGCCACCCTACCGGAGCCCAATGTTAAGAGAAACGGTCTGCTGCTAAAACACTGTTGCCTATTGTCGCTTGCTCACCTTTTCCACATTCTGCAGACGCCGCCTAGTCAGCCGCAATTAATTGTAGTCAATTAGCACATAGTTTTTCAACATAGCTTTCCCCATTCGCAGCAACTGTTGCCAACAAACACTAATGAGGATGCAGATGAGAGTCGGTTCAGCTGTGTTAAATTTATCAAACAAGTACGGAAATGTGTACTGCATTGCAATACCACAGATGTGGCTGATGGGGGCTCTACTGTAACACAAGGTTTGCTGGTAAATTGATAGCCTCAATTTAGGGCTGAATGGCGAGAACTCTCAAATGAAATCATTAAAAAATATTCGACATTTCCAGCATGGGTTATAAATTCAGAAAGCGACCCGGTGCTATTAGTCTAGCCAATTTCAATTGCAAAGCAAGACATCTGCATCCACCACAATCACGAAACCTCCAATTTCAAGTTAATGTTTCCAGCATGCTGAAGACATAAATTCTGTCTGTCAGTGCTCCGCATATGACTGTATTTTACCAGCTGTTAAAAACACTACCTTATTTGTATTAAGTTAACACTCCTGTACTGACGGTTTGCCTCTATGATGGAGATGTTGAGTTTTCAGGCTCTGTCTGGCTGAGGTGGAATCATTTTTCCACACATTTACTGAATTAAGAAACTTTTCTGGGTCATTCGCGATCTGCTGTGGTGGCTTAAAATGTCTCCTTCATGCTTGTCAGACAGAGACTCAATAGAGACACAGGTCTCTGGCTTGATGAACTGAACAAAATCCTCTTTAGAATGATCGATACAGCTTGTTCGAATCAAGTGCGTGTGTGTGTGTGTGAGAGAGAGAGAGAAAAATGGTGTAACCTCACCTGTGGGTGCATGCAAGGTATTTCTAAGGCTGAGATATTTTGCTCGATGTTATTGTGTATCTCTGACACACACACACACACACACACACACACACACACACACACACACCTGTCTGAGCTATCACTTTCAGCCAGTCATGATGCCCTGTCAACATGCCTGGCAACCGCCACAGCAACATTCTCAACACCACAACAGGCGGCTTGTCGTGCTGCAGGCTTCAGTGGCAGTGCTGTTGTCCTTTTATGCTCCTGAGTCTCTCCCTTACTGCAGTCAAACACGCCAAGATTTCTCACACAATAAGGCTACGTTCCAATTGCCAGATAGTGCCCTGGGAAGTGCACTTCAGCATTCCAAAAGAACGAATTTTGTCAAGCTAAGTGAGCTATTCTAGTGAACTCTGCCTAGAGATGCTGTGAATTGGAACACAGCCACATATATACACTAATTTCCCTCTCTTGAGCAATCTTTTACTAAATGACACATTGTAGTAGTTTTTGGACCTTTTTGCCACTTCCATTGATAATATAGAGAAGAAAGGACAGGATATGATAGGAGAGGAGAAGAAGAAAACTGGAAAATGTCACAAACTAGAATCAAACTCAGGCTGATTGCATGAACACCATAATATGTATATATGAATAAATATATACATATATAGCTCATACATTTAATCTTCAGTATCTTATTTAATTACCTATAAATCAGAAAAAAATCACATGAAACTAATAATCAATATTTCAAATGCCACCTCAAGAAATGGGTTTTAAATATATTTTTAAAAATAATGTAAAAAAATGTTTATATATATTTCATTTCAAAATTAGGCATAAATGAAATATTTTTTTATTTTATCACCCATAAAGAACGTCAAATTGTCATTGTAATACACCCCAGACTTTCAAATGGAATGAATAACCAACATATAATCAATTAATTAAAATACCAAACTTTTTAATTACTATAAACAATATGGTGTTTATAGCTAATTGAAATCGGTACGGCTGAATTATATTGTTTTGATGGTTAATTGCTGAGACAGTACTTTCTAATCACATGTAATTACTTTAGAGAAATATGTCTAATTAGTTGAGAAAAACATCTATAAGGGAAAAAAACAGGCATAATTAGTTAAAATTGATCACGTAATCATTTGTGTGTTTTTGTGTGTAATAAAACTCCAGTTAATTTTCTTTGAATTTCAAATCCATTAATTACTCTTCCTGTCATTCCAATTCAACTTCCTGTGGGGTGTGGCCAATTCAATTTAAATTTCAACTTGTGAACTGAAAGGAAGCCCATTCTTCACTTCTGAATTTCCCCAAGTCCGGTACATGGAATGGCCTACCTCAGTGTAGACATACATGTGTGTGTGTTTGTCCATGACTAGATTAATGACCTGGACATGAAGGTCATGAGATGTTGTAGGCTACTTCAGGAGAACATGAACTGCCCCTGTGGGAGTGTTTGAAAGGTCTGGAGGGCAAGAGCACCCCATCAGTCTAACAAACATTCACTGTAACATCTAAGTCCTCTATAAAACCTATTACACCCACCCAAAAAACTCCAGAGCATACAAAACATGATTCACACCAAATGTGACACTACAAAACAACATCTGTCATCTTCATTCCAAGTAAAAGTTTTACATTGCACATCAAATATATTCAGTTTGACTGATTTTGACACTTTGCACAGCATTTTTTCCTTTATTGAGGACATAAAACTTACTTGATACTGACTTGAGTATCAAATCAGCATATTAGAATGATTTCTGAAGAACACTGAAGACTGGAGTAATAGCTGATAAAAATACAGCTTTGCCATTACAGGAATAAATTACATAAAAATAGAAATTTTAAATTGAAATATTATTTCAGAATATTACTGTTACTGTATTCTTGATCAAATAAATGCAGCCTTGGTGAGCAAAAGAGAATTACAAAAACATTAAAAAAATCCTGCCAACCTCAAACTTTGAACAGCAGAATACATGAGACATAACTATATCAATGTTTGCTAGCTGATACCAATTACAGCAGAGAAGCAAATTTGCCAGCGTGTGCCTCATTGCCTTTCTCTGCATGGCTGTCATCCCACTCTATAAGAATGACGCCACCATGCACTTCTTCGTGTAACATGGACTTCAATTAGATCGTGATTGCAACCCACTGTTTGCAGAGTCAAAACACCACCTTTCTCCAGGAAATATTTTAACAGCGGCGTAATTGCCTACATCTGTGTCAACTCCATGATTATACTCAAATGCTTTTGCAGCAACGTACACACACGGGAGAAAAGGGTAAGCGGGTGGGATATAGATGCAAAGAAAGCATAATGGGGCTTATGACTGTCTGCTCTTTGTACATGTACTGTAGTTGAACTGCTGGTTTGAGGAGAAGCCTCATTTTGCAGTCCATTCACTCGTAACAATGGTGGAGCGTGACAGTTCTCTCCTACACTGATGTCTCCCTCCCTTTTGATGCCTGGTTTAACAGCACTGACATTTGCTGATGAGTTTCTGAGCAAACAATGACTCCGTCGCTCCCATAAGTGAGCGTAGTTAACGTTTACCAGTGGCAGGTACATTTGGATTCTACCCCAGTAAGAAACTTATTCAGTGAGTTTCGGGGAAACTGGGGGAACTTTTTAAAGCAATCTGTAAGTAGTTTTCAGGAACCACAATCTGTCAAAGCCAAACTGTCTTTTGGCACAGATATACATAAAGTATAAACAGAATATTGTGAAATATTATTACAATTGAAAATAAATGTTTCCTATTTTAATATATTTTAAAATATAATTTTTTCCTGTGATGGAGAAGCTGAATTTTCCTCAGCCATTACTCCAGTCTTTAATGTCACATGATCCTTCAGAAATTGTTCTAATGTGGTACTAAAGAAACATTTCTAATTATTATTAATACTGAAAACAGTTGAGCTGCTTAATATTTTTGTGGAAACCACAATTTTTTTTCAGGATTCTTTGATTCAAATAAAGAACAGGCTTTATTTGAAACACAAATCTTTTGTAACAATTTAAATGTCTGTAACATTAGTTTTGATAAACTTAATGGTCCTTGTTGAAAAAAAGTATTTTCCTTCCAAAAAAAGTGACCCCAAACTTTTGAACAGTAGTAGAACAGTAGTACATATGTACTGTATGTATATTTTAGTTTTACTTCCTTTGGCATAATAATTCACTTCTGCTCGACCCCTCACATGACCTGCAATTTTACAATGAAAGGGATACTGTTGACGTTTAAGGAGCGTTAAATTAGCCGCTAATCCTGCAAGCGATATGGCTGACTTAAAGGTCATGACCTGTAAAGGGTTAACACCACATTGAGGTAAGATCAGGCGAGAGAGCAAAGGCTGGAATGTAAAATGTCATGCTATCCTCTCTCAAGCCAGCATTTCTCTCTTTATACAACATGTACTCATTCCAACAACAAACAAGTTAATCGTTTCAAGCACTGTTGTTGATTTCTGAGCACAGCTTTTGCTGCTAGTTTAGTCATCGGCCATCATTACACAAGAATTCACAACCTGGCATGTCTCCCCTAACGGAGAGAGAAACAGAAAGATAAAGCCAAAGAGATAGGCCCTCAAAATGCAGAATGACAAGTGGCTGTTGGCGGCCGTGTCTCGGGCCTCTAAGGGCAGGCCTCACAGGTCAGCTAATTTAAAGCATCTGATGTCTACATCTACTTTGATCAGCTTCCTCTCGGAGCATCAGGCAAAAAGGAGAGTTGACATTCTGAAGCAGATCGCTAAGTGCTTGGACAGGGCACAGGAGGAGCAGGCGCATCTCTAATTATGGTCCTCACACTGATGAGCAAACCGAGAGAGACGGCAGGAACTGCCTGATCGGTTACTCAAACACCAAGGTGAAGTGAAGGTGGAAGAAAGATACAGAGAGATATATTTGGGCAGATATATTCTCATTGTACACAAGTGCCCAGCAATGTGACAAGCTATGCACCATTTCAACTGAAATTTTCCTCTCATTCTTTCTAATTCCTATGCATGCAGCTTTTATGCAATCTCATATTAATTGAGAGACTAAAAAGAACTTTTAAAAACTCATTCGTCTCACTGCAGGATCACTTAACGGGTCATATGATGACGAATCAAAGTTTCCTTGCTCTTTTGAGATAAAAAGAGCTTGATGTACCATTAACATACAGTAACTTTTTCACTTAAAACTTTCTAAATAGTCCAAAAAGAGCATTTATTGAAACAAAAATGTAAAAAATGACTCCTTCTCAATTAAATGGTCTATTTTGCTGCAAAAAAGGATACTGGCACAGTGAAACAATTGAACTGCAACCCATTTTATTTTTCAAGAAGTACTGTAAATAAATAGAAGAATAGCAAACTGCAGTAAATGGTAAAACTATTTGAGTTACAAACCAGTTTATGATTATGATAACAAATTAAAATTAGAGGTAAATACCAGTTTGCAACATCAAGAATAACAGACTGTTTTTGAACTAAACTAAAATAACAAAGCAGTTGACATCTGAAGCCTTGGATAAGCAAAATGGTAATAATTTTTTCTTAAGACATGAAAATGTACATGTTATTTCTGAACTAGCCATTTTATTGTACTGCAGTGAATAGACTTTTCTGAAATGAAAAAAAAAAAAAAAGCTTGATGTACTATTAATATATTGGCAACTTTAAAGTCCCGAGCGGCAACCTCCCGCTCTCTCTCGTGAAGCCAACAAGGAAGTGACTTAAACTGTAATTCGTCAACTGGCCGCTAGAGGCTGGCTGCAAAAAAAACTTTACAGCAGAAAAAAACATGTTTACAGCCTGGTTCAAAAAATGATTTTGGTCTATATAGCTAATTTTGTGAGGGGGGTGAATTTTTTTTATAACTCATCCGTTTAAATTATATTAAGCCTTAAAGTTCTGCATAATTAAGGGCGTGGCCACTTGAGTGACAGGTGGATTGCCGCTGCTGTCACCACCATCGAGCTAGGTGGGCGTGGTTTCAACAACCAGCTCCCGCCTCTTTGCCCATCTTCGATTATCCGGGAGTGACGCGCGGTGACGCGCTGCCAAGATGGCACCGGCCGCCTCCGCCCACTTTTGAGCTTCAAAAACTATCTTCGGAACCCTACGGGTGACGTCACGGACACTACGTCCATGTTTTTATACAGTCTATGTAAAGTCCCCATAAAATCAAAATTAAAGTTTTTTGGGTGTTAATATCAATATGTTAGTCTTAAGGTTATCTATAAGGCAGTGTGCTCTAAAACAGTGACAAAATTTGCATTTAGAAGATACAAGCATTCAAAGCTTTTAGTTCGTCACTTCCGCCAAAACGGCTCAACGATTTTTTTGACGTCACATCATACTTCATCTTCTCATCAAATCTTCTGACCAATCAAACGCTCTCTAGAAGCCGAAGCGCCTGCCCCCTACACTATAAATATACGCTGAAGCTGCG
>NW_015549584.1:2243249-2257492 GCF_001515605.1 Sinocyclocheilus anshuiensis
CATATACTCACCATGGCTGCATTTATTTGATCAAAAATACAGTAAAAACAGTAATACTGTGAAATATTACTACAGTTTAAAGTCCCCATGAAATCAAAATTAAAAGTTTTTTTGGGTGTTAGTATCCATATGTTAGTCTTAAGGTTATCTATAAGGCAGTGTGCTCCAAAACAGTGACAAAATTCGCATTTATAAGATATAAGCATTCAAAGCTTGCAGTTCGTCACTTCCGCCAAAACGGCTCAATGTCAATGATTTTTTTGACGTCACATCGTACTTCATCTTCTCATCAAATCTTCTGACCAATCAAACGCTCTCTAGAAGCCGAAGCGCCCACCCCCTGCACTATAAATAGAGCTGAAGCTGCGGCTGAGATCGGTCGCTTGTTCACAGTGTAGTATTTCCTGTACAGTGAATGGCACGTAGTGCACAATGCAGGCGAGAGGGAATGATTCAGACAGTGTATGCTTTCGATTGGGGCAAATGAGGTCTGGTTTCACGTTGTGTCACGTGAACCGCGGCAGCGCGCACAGTCTGATCCGGACTTTGGCTCCAGTCCAGAGATGAGATCGCACGGAGCGGATCATATGCACGAATCGGCATATATTAAACACTTTTAAAACTACACAGCCTCAGCATGATTATGATCACTATTTTGTTTTACTAAGAATACTAAACAGTACCAAAAAAAAAAACTGGTGGAAATATGCTTCAAAAATGATCCATTCAGAACTAAATTACATCTGTTTTGCCAAAACCCCAACATTACTAAATAATGGATATGACCCCTCAAAGTGAACTGCAATTAGCAAAAAAGTGATTTATAACAATAAAAACTACCTAAAGCGCAAACAATCTCTAAGCTGACAACAAAAGTTGATGTCCATGTTATCTGTCAACTAGCCAGTCTGTACTGCAGTTTTACAAAGTACTGGTTTTTGAGAAATGGAGTGAGAATATTGCACTATTTTTAAACTGAGAGAGGTAGAAAGTGCGAGGGAATGAGAAATTGCTTCTGCCATACAGAAGGCAACGGGAGCATGTCAGAGAGTTATAGCAGCACAAGGCCTTTGGGAATTGCAGCAGTGACGGTTCTGTGACACAGGAGACATCAGAGCTTGCACTCTACATCACTCACGGCCCCGTCTGTGCACCCTACCCCACCCCAGACACCTGCCCTCAGTCACGGGCTCCAGCTTGTCTGACAAGACCGAGTCAGAGACGAGATGAAAATCAATTCTTCTCCTCTGCCCCCACTTCCACTGACCACTTTTCTGTCGTTAAGTAGAAGCTGTTAACATCAGCCATCTATACGCCCTCTCGGACATGCATGTGGACATCTGGGGTCATATGAAGTTCAGTTTCATCCAGGGGATCTCCATCACTGAGGCAGCCCCTCGAATCAGAGTCTGTGACCACTTCCCAGCAGGAGATGAAAGCCAGTCACCAGCTACAAACCATGATGGATGCAGTGCTACATCCTTTAAACTGCCCACTTCTCAACCCCTGGCCTGTGTCTCTCTGCACTGCAGGCCCAGGAGAACGGCACTCGAGGAGCGTGATGGATGTGACATGCGGTCTGCTGATCAAAGCCTTGCAGGCAAACACTTATTTACACAAGACTTATTAAGGATGAAGAATGAGACGCTGTCCATGCAAGTCCCCAGTCTAAGAGTCACTAGAGAGACACCCCCCTTTTCAAACCAGCATGAATTTACATGCTGATCAAGACTGGTTTGTGCTGGTTAGTGCTGGTCTAAATCTAAATGAAATAAGATAAATTTACTCAAGAAGCAACACTGCATAAGATATTAAGACTTGTTTTCTTAGATTATTTTCAAATATTATTTTGAGTATGAGTGTGTTTGTCTTGCAGCACTGGAAAATTATTCACTTGATTTTAACTTGTTTATACTTAAAATAAGTGGAAAAAAATATCTGCCAGCACAGTGAGACAAAAAACACCAGTACTGAAAACATGCCTTAATATCTAATGCAGTGTTGCTTCTCAAGTAAATTTATCTTACTTCAAGGATTTATTTTATTTTTTATTATTTACCTCAAAAATGAGCAAGCAGCAATTCCTCACAGCAGACTCGACTCACAATTGATTTTAATAAGTTTTGAGGTTAGCAGATTGGTGAGCTAATAACACAAATATTATACATTGGTAAAATAGTCAATTTTGAAAGAACAAATTACGATACATACAATACTGAATGAAACAGAAGTATAGGTATATGCAATATCATGAATAATAAAACAAAAATCATGAACAATGAAAAATACTTTTACATGATTTATTAAATTATACTTTTTACATAAACATACATTTTTAACTTTTCCAGTTGTATAAATGAACATTAATGTATTACGTATAATGAACATTAATGATGAAGATTAGTATATAGTATAAATTAAATGAAAAATATATAATTACAGATACAAGTAATTATAATTAACTAAACATTAATATAGACTTATAAATGCTGTAAAAATGATTGTTTATTACCTTAGTTCATGATACCCAATGCATTAAAGTTAATGAATTTAACATTCTCTCTCATTGAAACTGATCTCATTTGGCATTCTGGGATTGTGTTCAATGCAAAGGATATAAGCAATGCTGCTTTAGTATTTGGCCAAAAGAAGCTATCTTTGCATCGGGAGCATTCTTTAAAATTTTGTCCAAGTAGACAGCTTACTAGATTTTGGAACCAGACTAACATACGCTCATTTTAAGAAGATAAATTTAGCAAGAATATTGCAGATTCTCTTACATCACATTATTCATGCTGCTGTGACAAAGTTACTATGTTTTTTCCCGACTTACTGATCTTCTCCATTAGGAAACACATTAGCAAATACAGCAGTTGGCCCCACCACCCCATTACTTTCTGGCTTCTGCACCGCAACTGAAACAGGGGCTGGAAAACTTCAAAAGCTCCTGATGAGCAGATTAAAATCCAGCCAGGCAGACATGATCATTATGCAATATTTATACATCCGAGTGTTTGTGGCTCACAGCAGATGAGCGAGGTCTCCTGTGGTGGACCCAGGATTAACGTGCACCAATTTCTGTGCAGAATCAGCGGTGAGATCAAAGGTGTTCTACAGCAAGTGAATATTTCAGACTGAACGATTGATTTGCTGCGATGAACCCCACCAAGAGAGGCTCACCCAGAACTCGACGCTGTTCCAAGATGAACATAATCGGAGATGAAAGGGGAACTATAAATAGAAAGCGCGAGCTGTGATCGCCACGCACCCGAGCTGAGGCTCTTGCCGCAGAACAGTAGCTCAAAATGGGGCGGAAAACGACGGCGGCTGCAGGTCTGACGGGACGAGAGAATGGGAGGTCACAGCGTGAAGAGTTTTATTGTCATAATAAAAATGTTCTCTTACCGTCACAGTCACCCAAGTGAGAAGTGTTTCCGTGCTCGACGTCTTGCTCAAAGGGAAGCCTGTGGTGAAATGGGAGAAAGAACAGTAGTAGAAACATTAATCAGCAAACCACATAAACAGGCCATAAAACTGCACCATCTCAATTACAGTAATGCCTCTGTATTTTCTCTCTCTCTCTCTTTTTTTTTAAAGAAAAACACAATTTTTAATGTTATCTTGAAGGGTACTTCTAAAATGTCTTGGTTTTGTGCTCTTGGTTTCAATAATAAGTGATATTGCACATTAAAAGCTTGTACAGGATGTGTGCAGAAACTCAATCTGCGCTCATGATCAAGTCTTGCAAACAGAGGCATCACAGTGCTCTATTAGAGATGCTCTGTGTTACCTTAAAGCCACATTAATGAAGAAAAATGACTGCAGTCGGCTCACGAATGGCTTTCTTCCAACCGCATAAGTCAAACAGAGGAAAGGCCGAAGGCTACGCACAGCAGAAGCGTGCACCGGGGGACCAGCCTCTTTCCACTACCGTCGGCAATTAGTTAAAGCCCAGGACAACAAGGCAGCCAGGGGTCTTTTACTGCCAGGGTCTTTTTTTCAGAAGATACGCTTACACCCGTGTGGTTAAACGCTTTCTGTGAAATGTCTATAAAATATAATGTTTCTACAAACTGCAGGCGCAGAGCTATAATCTCCAGAACTCCTCTGAGAGAAGATGGCTGAGTTTTTTATACTACAGTGGTGAACCACCCCGAGAATTTAAATGAGCACGCAGATTCCTTCCCGCCGCTCTCCTGAGGATGAACATTAGCCGTATCACAGCATTGAGAAGCACATACAGACTGATAAACAGCCGACAGAAAGTCTCTGAACTTGTTTTGCATATCCGCTGTTTGTGTATATTAGCAAGCGGCAGTAATTAGAACTACTTATTGTTTTTTCTGCTGTGAAATTCAATTGGTGAGAATTTTTCAGTATTATGCGAGACAGAATCGATCCACAGGTTGACCGTCCTTGGTAAATCAAATCAGATCCAGCCAGAGAGCTGTAATTGCATAACGGCACTGAGGTAAAACGGTCTCCACGTTTTGATCTCAGAATACCGGCAGACAACCTGTATTTGCACACAGAACTCAATAAAACCATCTCTCTGAGGAGGGATAGATTTTCACAAGTGTACTTAAACAGAGGCAGAACACAAAAACTAAGATTTTTTTGGACGTGCTTTATCTGAAGATGGAAATCTTGTGTAGGTAAAAAATAGGTAGGTTATGTCGGTAGGTTCATTGCCAAAACTCACCTTGTACCCGCACGGAGGAAAGAGCAGGTGCTTCCTCTGGTCCAGCCGCAGTAGGGATCCCGTGAGGCGATGCAGTTCCTGTGAAAGAACAGAAACCAGCATGAATGGTACCCCTACGGCACCAGACAGTATATAGTTTAATTCCACTGGATTTCATCCAAGTATGATCCAGCTGGTTCAGTGCACACATTAGACGTGTGACATGTGTTAGTGCGCCTCACTGGGCTGCACCGATGGCCCAAGGGCACAGACACAGAGCACGGGCTGGTGACCAGTGATCACAGGACCACAAAACTATCCTAGAGCTGAGAGCTACAGTATAAACAATTGTTGGGATTGTACTAAAAAGGACAGACGGTTCACAAAGACACTAAATGATGTCACTGTTGATATTAAAGTCATATTTTAGGCATAGGTTTAAGTTCTGGATTATTTTAAATAGCTTTATTTAAAACATTACCAATGAGTCAATGGGAGGTATAAACTATACTGTGGCTTATCATAGAATATGGGTTTTATACAATGCAAAAAACACGTCTATAAAAATAACGCATATCTTACAGGAAATAAAGCATACACTGACCTCAATATAATCTGTTATTCACATTTCTCTGGTCCTCCCTTGTTTTTGATTATAAAAGCCATTCTCTTGGGCATTACTCAAAAAGCTATGCGCATGTGTCGTGCATCATTTCTTGCCAGGCTTCCTTAAATGTATCCCAAAGCTGAGATTTATTCATCAGCTTCGATTCAGATTTAGAATTTCCCAAAGGTTTTCAATGGGATTAAAGAACGCCTTCGCTGCATGCGTGGATTGTTATTGTGTTCGAAATTACACGTTCGATCTCCAAACAGATCCTAAATACTGGCCTTGCAAGTGCCAGAAACTGGAGGTTCCTCACAATTGCACGTCTTATTCAAGACTTTGGAAGTTATTTTGAAGCTGTCACACTCTGAAGTGATTTTCAACCTCCTGTCAAAATGCTCGCTAGTCTTCTTTGACCATCCCGGCGCTTTGTATTCTGCATGGTATCTGTCTCGTGGTGCTTTGCAATAATTCACAGACATTGTGACTGTTCAAACCCAGCAAACAAGTAATACGAAATTGACCAGATTCAGCGATTTTATATAATATTTAAAAATGTAAAATAAATAAAATACATTTCTAAATAATATATAATATTTGTAATACAATATAAATTAACATAAAAAATACACAGACTATTTTTTATATAACTTTAATATTAAAATTAACAAATTACATACTGAAAATATTTCAAATAAATATCAAAATGAATTAAAAAAAATTAATATATAATATTTATAATATAATATAAAACAATATATTATTCTACAAATACAAAATAATAATATTAAATTTCTAATTTGATTTATATACAGTAAAAATAACAGACTATATGATATGTCCTCATTTAGTGTGCTAACTAAACGTGTGTATGTGCCACTCACTTCATGCAGCGGGAATAGAGTTGACAGCGTACTACAGGCACTTTGATCACGCAAGAAGGGAAAGCCAGTAGGAGGCTGTGACTGATGCGGTCCAGCGTGAGAGAAAGCAGCTGCCTGGCCTGAGGAGAGTCCGTCCCACACCTGGAACACACACAGTCCAAATCAATTTGCAACAAATTAAAAGAGTGCAGTGAGAAAGTCAAACACAATTTACACCGAGAACACACTCAAACACAGTTTGATGCAGAATGACGTGACACCGAACTTACATTGCTAAGGTCTAAACAGTCAAGCCTAACACAGTCTGATAATGTTTATCTTAACACAATATAATGTTAACAAGAACTAATGAAGCAAATCCTACACAAGCAAAACCTCAAGCTAGCTATTGCATTTCTTTCGCACTATTCTTTTAACACATTAAACATTGGAGCTTAGTTATAAAAGTTCATTTGCCATCTTAAATCTTGAAATTTCAAACCATGTCCATCCATCCATTAAAATAACGGCTTGTTATATAGTATGTTTCTAATGAACTGACACTAACTTTCACCCTCTGAATGAAAAACAGGATGAGGCGTAAAGGGCTTCAGAAAGAAAACACGTGTCATATTAATGTGATATCACATTAATGTGTTTGTCACTTTGTGCTTGGCCCCAGTAACTAATCTGATTGATATCTAGGACTCTGGCAACCACCCACTCCTCTGTGCTTTACACTTCAAATTGGCACTTACCACTTAGAGTATCTCTCTTGCACCTGCCATGCTGGCTAGAAAACACATTTGTTTGTATATATACGCACACATAAATATGGATAAAGAAATGCTTACGATAATGGCCTCGATAGCAGCGGAGAAATCATTAGTACTTTATGCATCGGATCTGAGTAATGAGCCACACTTACCAAAGGCCATCAGAAACGACTTTTGCTTCAAAAAGTCATTTTCCTAATCAGTATTTTAATCGCATTTTACAGAGAAAAAAATTAAAAAGCTGTAAAAACAGATTAACTTGAGAAGCAAATTGATTTAGAGACTAGAAAAACTATGTTGAAAATATAACACAACCAATTAAAAATGAATACAAATAATTACATAACATGTCATTAATGTAATTATATATATATATAAATATGAAAATGTGTAATGTGTATATAGTATGTGTATATACATATATATATATATATATATATAGATTACAATTACAATTTTAGTTTTATAATCTATAATATAGATTATTATAGTTTATTTTATTTTTTGTTAATTCACCTTTTTTTATTTAGTGAGAATTAATCTCACTAAATTAACACATTTAATTAACACATTTAATTAAAAGCCCTAGTTGAAAATTGAGTTGTTTTAGAGACGAACAAAAATTAATGAATGAATCATTGCAGTCGTACTGCTCCATTTTTAGGCAGCCAAAAACAGTGACGAAAGATAGAGAGAGAGGAAGAGAACAGACAGAGGGTGAGATAAAGAGGTGCAACTGGCAAGTTTAAACTGATTTAAGAAGAAAAAAGCAGCCTCTCTTGACACATATGAGTAGGAGAGCAAAACAGAAGACGTAAGAGATGAAAATGAACCACTGCTATAAATAGATCACAGAAAACAAGCGAGAAAAAAAACTATTAGGAACAAAAAAAGACACAGATTCTTAAAAAACGGCAAGATAAAAAGGAAAGAGTGCATAAAAAGAGATTGACATCAATTAACACTAGCTTCCATTCTAATTATGTCATTGTCTTCGCTACAGTGTCTTGATCGATATGGATGATGACACAGGCATTTTTGAACCGTTTCTGTCGGTCGCGGACTCCCTGACCCTGCGCGTGTCAAACAATTTACCACTTCACCACCGCGTGATGAGAGATGGCAGAGGTTATGCAAGGCCAGCATGATCGGAGCCTGATCTGATTACTCCATCTACACTCCCCTGATTAGCTGGCTTCCTGCTGCGCTAGACACAGCTAGCACTGTCAAAGCCGTCACGCTCTCACATACACACTCCTGTTCTGATAAATTACACGGAAATTCATGATTCATGTTGATTCATGTTTTATTAAGGGTGTTTGTTTTGTTTAGCTAATTTGGTGTTTGGAAATTAACCTGATTTACCATGTTTTTGGCTTAGTGTGTAAAACGTTTCATCATTTTTTGAGCTAGAGAGTGTGTACAGTATGCAAGGAGAAACAGACTAAACAGCATTTAGTCTGTCTGGATGAAGACGCAATTAACACTTTATCCATGGAAAATGAGTGTTGCTTGCAAACTCCTGCCGCTTTCCACAAGAGATAATGACCAGCTAATGCTCCATCTGTTTACATGCCATGACTTGTGATTCTCTGCATAAAACAATCACCAAAGCGCGTGTTTCAGCATTAACCTCTACCTGTCTGGGTTGTAGCCTTCCAGTTCCTCGAGGAACACGTTGTTGCTGGTCACTGTGTTATCCCTGTTGGGGGTGACGAGGAATTTAAGGATGGTCCCTCGGCTGGAACCCAGAAAGAGGACTGTCTGGTTGCCATAAGGACCAGCATTTGTGTCTACCACCATTTTGTTGAGCTGGTATCTGAAAGCGACAGAAGACAACTTAATTAATTCTCAAATGAGGCTGAGAGGAAAAAAGGTATTAAATTGTAAACCAAAACCTCATGCCAAAATAACAAAATGCACAAATCCGAAAAGCAATTTGCATTGACAAACTGGCATATCTTGAGGAAACAGCCAAAACTGCTCTACTAGAATGATTCAGCTCTCTAAAATAGGACGATCTCCCAGAGTGTTTGAAATGACAAACAACTTGTCACTATAATCTTGTTGTGCCCTGTGGGATGCTGAGAAACCCCAGCTGCTGGAACCCCATAGTCTGAAGACTGAGATTGGACAGATACTAATGCTAGCAGATGTCACAGCTGGTCGGTCAAATGTTTAGCATGGATCTTAATGAAGAAAAGAATGATGGGGAGAAGTTAGCAGCTAAATTTAATGCACATTATGTGTTCCTTTGCTTCAAGTTTGTGAAGAATCTGAATGCTGAAGCTTGGTTGAAGTCATTTCTTGGTAGTCTAGAAGGTTGACCTGATAGCTCATCTAGAAGCACTAGTCCACTTTAGACCAATGACAAACCAGAAACCGGGGGCATGAACTGAGAAATAAAAGTTCCCTTGATTTTTTCACATTGTACTATAAAAACATCCTGTAAGTTTTAGAGCTCAAAACTTTCTAGCTAGTCTAAAAACAGCTTATATTGAAGCCAATCTGCAAAAACGTCAGCTTGTGGAATGTGCCACTCTATGATGTAAAAGTGCAACTAGACACTGCCTCTGCAGAAGAAGATCAACGCGTGCTTCTACAACGCTGCCTGTTTAGCCCCACCCACCGATTCACTTATGTAGTGTAAATAACAAGAGAGGCAAACGCAGAAATCAAACTATAAAGATGGCTCTGAAGACAACAGGATGCTGTGCAGTGCCAAGAACAAAGTCTTTGCTTTGCTTTGCTTTCCTTTTGATCAAAAAAAATCTTGATAACATTATAAGGGGGCCGCAGAGAACAGTACTAAAGAATAAGAAAATGCAGTTCATGACCCCTGTAACAGTAGAGAATCTGGTCTAGGACATCTGAGAGAAAGTTGTCCTCACCTGACCATGGTTCTAACAATCCATGGTCTCTGACCAAGTGATGGGACGGCTTCATCCATCAGCGGATGGGTCTTGACAAAAGTTAACATGTCATCAGGGAAAGAATTGGAGGAATTGAACTTGGAGCCTTGTACGGCACAACCACCCGGCCTGAGAAATTCACAAACAAAGCACATTATTATAAACTTTTTCACTGCAGGTTGGCATTTGAGGACATAAAACACTCTCTAGAGTTGTAAATGTCATTTCACTCAGTACCTCGGTTTGGGCACAACCTCATCTGGAACAGGTGTCCATATCGACTCGGGCGATTTCTGCTCTTTAAATCTTCCATCAAACACTCCGGCCAGCTGCTCCATGTCGAAAGCACACACTGCAGAGCCAGGAATACTGCAAAAAAAACAGCACAAATGTCCTTATTACGTGATATCCTCAGACCTGTTCTTTTTCCATGATACTGCTCTGAGCTGGAGGAGGCTTGCAACACAAAAAGGATTTCATTTATCACAAACATGTCGAAAAGACATCAGTTGACAGCCTTGAATAGATCTGTACAGTGGGTAGTTGGACAGACGTTTCAAGGCAAACAGAGCAGAGAATATTGTCCAGAGCTGTCACCGGAAACCTTGGGTGACTGCAAGCTCTTTCACTTACTGACCTTTTCCTCCCACAGAGGATCTATTCAAGAATGCAGCGGTACACAAACGCAACTGTGAGAAACATACTTGGGTTTCTCCAATAATAATACAAGTGGCACAATAGAAAGCCACATGATGAGTCAGAATTCTTCATAAGGTGCCTGTCCATAAACCATGTCCAAGACTCATTTATAGATGGTGTGCAAGGTCACACACACAAACACCATCAGGGTAACACACATGACACTAAAATGGCACAATAACCGTTAACTAAATAAAATAAAATTGTCTATATAAAATATAGTTGTATGTGATGTGTCATGCAGGGAATTAAAAAAATTCACTGATGCTCAAGAAGGCAACATGATGCATTAAGAGCCTGGGGGTGTAAAGTTTATCCATTGGATTAACAGTGTAAATTGCACTTGTTTGTTTTTCTGGGAAACCTAAATATCTTATGTGGTTTCTGAAGGGCAGTACTAAATGAAAAAATATGATCTTTAATCAAAATCCTGTTCAAAAGGTTTCCCTTCTTGAGCATCAGTAAGTTTTTCACCTTTTGTAACAGTTGTGTATGAGTTCCTCAATTGTCCTCATCGTGAAAGATGGATGTCACAATCATACAGTCACTGTTGGAAAGGGTTCAAATATGCAGAAAATGAATGTTTCCATGGATGTTAAAGGTTCTTCATTGAACCACTTATGCCAACAAAGAACCTTTTGTTTTAAAAGTGTGGATTATATGTAAACATCTGTTATGTGACACAGCTTATTCAGGCCAGCACTAAAAAAATAGCATGCAATCTCTTATTTTGTTAAAATTATTAACATCTTGAATAACCTGCAAGAGGTATGTAAATGTATGAGCAGAACTATTTGTTTTTTATGCATATTTTGTGAATTTCAGACATCTCTCGGTTTCTCCACACAGCATTTTTTGATGCAATATCTCAAAATTTGCATAAAAATATGTGGATGGAAACCTGGTTAGTGAGAGCACCTCTCTTTCCTCCTACTGTGAAACAGAGCTTCAATCTCTGAACTGTCCTGAAGTGATTTGTCTCCGGAGAAGCGACAGCTTTCAGCACTTAAAGACTTTCTTAAGAGAGAACAGAGAGTCATGCAGGGTGAGTCAGTTCAGTTCTCGTTTACGCCCACTCTCTCTCTCTCTCTATTTCCTCCTCAGATTTCCTGGCACTGACATACTTTGTAAGTACAAGCCACAGCTGTATTCTGTTGAATCCTTGACACAGGTGAGTCGTTCACTCCCTCTGCATCACTCTCTTGAGCTCTATATCTCTCACAATCTTCTCAGTGCTGAAACTCAGATGCAGACTGCACACAGTATCTTTATGTTCCAGGATTCTATAGGATCCAATAAATGACTCCGAGAGACTGGATGGCAGGTTAAGGTCCGGAAAGAGTGACAGCCACACAAAGTCGCCCATAGTGATCTGGGCTTTGTGGACTATGTAGGCGTGCTTGAGTGTGGCTTGCTGGGTTTGGGAGGGAATTAATGTGAGAGTCTGTAAAGCTTAGGGGCAGAAGCAAGGATAAACAGCTGTCTCCAATAGCATTGTGGGACACATCTGTCACGTCTACCGGTTTTACCCTGTAGTGGGTTTGTATGTGCGTGTGTAAAGCCATAGGCCAGATAGCAGCTGAGAATGAACTTCTGATTGACAGTGCTGAAACTGTTCAGATTCAGCAGACACAGTGACAGGACTTAAACATAAGTCAGGCAATTTTCTGACAAGACCTCATTAGGCTCATATCAGCCTGATCATCAATGTCATCAGTCTGACACACTGCAGACCCTCCAAAAGGCCTGACAGGTGAACAACTTGCAGCAGTGGCAGAACACGAACCCTTTTCAAAACAGAATTTCGTAACTTATACATCTTATGTATGTTTCTTATAACATTTCTTTCATATGCCAATTTAGGTAACACTTTACATTAGGGAACACATTCACAGCTTTCCCTAAACAGACTGCTAATTAGTGGCTTATTGATAGTAAGCAAGGTAGCGGTTGTAGTAGTTATGTTTAGGTATTAGCTAGGATTAAAGGATGTAAAAAGCAGAATAAGGCATTAATATGAGCTTTATAAGTACTAATAAACAGCCTATATGCTAATAAGCAACTAGTATATACTGAATAGTTCTAAAATGTTACCCAAAATTATTTCATACACAAACACAACACAAAAATTATTTTCTAAAACAAAGTTTCTGCTAAACTACTATCGTGTCTTACTTAATCTGTTAAATGTGCTATATTGTATTTGTTTTTGTTGCATTATATTATTAGTCCACTTACAGTGATGGTCAACTATCTTACAGTTGTAATTCAGCTTTACATGACAATTTTCTACTCCCAAACATTAATGTAAATAATTAAATAAAATAACTGTTATAACTGGTTTACCAGAATACTGAGTAGCTCCTGATTGTGACCTCAATATCATGAAGATTTCTAAATGACACATTTCAGAAGATTATTTTCCAAAAAGTACTAAATTTACTTGAGAAGCAACATTTCATAAAATATTAAGACTGACTGTATCTTGAATTTAGTTTTATTTAGTCTTACTGCATCAGCAGAATTGTAACTCATTTTTTACTTGTTTTAGGCAAGTGAAAAAATCTGCCAGTGTAGTAAGAAAATACACTCATAATAAAGATAAATTCTCTGAAAACAAGTCTTCACATTTTATATGTTGCTTCTCAAGTAAATGTATCTTTATCTTGATCTTTAGATATTGGAACTGGAAAATATAACAAAAATTCTCACTAAGAAGAAGATTTTTTAGCAGCATTGGCTGGGGAAGGAGGAGGGAAAATCCTGTTTTACATAATATGAAAAATTTGGAATGACATGAGGTTGAGTAAATGATGACAGAATTATTATTTTTGAGTGAACCATCACTTGAAACAAATCTGTACTATATATATGTCAAATTCAAAGATCAGTGAATGCAATCTGATTGAATTACTGTGTGGTCTGCTACAGCTAAACAGAAAAGTTCCTCTGTGTCTCTTTCTGTGCATCTCATCTTGGAGCTCTGTCAAAACACTTCTCCGCTGCTCATTCCTGTACTTGCTCTCCACCTTTATGAGCCTTCGCTGTCTCCACTCTCTCTTTACACGTCCCTCAGCTGCTTCAAACCTGAGCGTGCGCCTCTCCAGCAGATTCAGGCCATCTTTTATTTTCCCTTCAATCTAAACTCTGCATCCTCCTCCTGCATCCACCATGATCCACTGAGAGGATGATCTCACCTGCAGCCTCTCATTTACAACATTCTCACCCTATCTCTCCTGCCCTGCTTGGAGCCTCAGCCCCACACCTCGAAGCATCAGGAGCTCAAATGAGAAGCAAACACCTCTCTCCTGCTTGCTCTGTTTTTGTCAGAGTGAAAACTGTCTTTTGAAGAGAGAACTATTTTTCACTGTACATGTTTCTTGAGTTGAGATATGTAGTTCTTAAGCGATTCAAATGTTCTTGACCAATACTGATCTGAAGAACCTATATATATATATAAAGAGAGAACCACTGTACATGTTTCTTGAGTTGAGATATGTAGTTCTTAAGCGATTCAAATGTTCTTGACTCTTGACCATCTGAAAAACATATATATATATATATATATATATATATAATTTATCATTTGAGTGACCTCCATAAAAGTCAAGTTAAAGTAAATGTCTGTAATAAAATTAACATAATAACATCACATTGTCTCCTTATGAGACGTTACATAGCTTGAGAAGTAATATATGACCTTAT
>NW_015549584.1:2261030-2268248 GCF_001515605.1 Sinocyclocheilus anshuiensis
TATGTGTGTGTATATATACAGTATATATATCAGTTTATTGGTTTCTGGGTTCAAGCTTGATACCTTTTAAAGATGAAAAATGCATATGCCCTAGTGTTCTAAAGTTTTGGGTAAGAAAGACACAATTGCAAAAACAGCAACAACACCTAGAAAAGCAAGCCCTGGAAATCATCCTCAACACCCTAGCACATGCTTTGACTCAATGAGCTGTGGGGCTCATGTGGGCAATGCAAGTTCCTCCCTTTTCTTCCCAGTGATTTCCTTTCATCTACTACAGTCTACGTGCATAAGAAGTGAAAAAGAAAACTACAGCAGAGTACAATGGAGTGCAATAATGACACATTTTTCCATTCTTGGTTTCTGGAAGTATTGTTCCCATTCATTTTCTCCAAATGGATGTAAAAACATTCTTCAAACAGTTTCAAGCCATGAACTAAACCAACCACCTCTGAAATGAATCACAGCATTACAAACTTTGATTTGAAGCAAAAAAAGGACACCACCCTTCAAAAGTTTGGTGTCAGTCATATTTTTTAAGAAATTAATCCTTTTATTCAGCAAGGATGTATTAAATTGATCAAAACTGACAGTAAATACACTTTAGAATTGAAAAAAGACATTTTAAACAAATTTTGAACCCAAATCCTAAAAAAAGTATCAGTTCCACAGGAATATTAAGCATCACAACTGTTTTCAGTATGTCAGAATGATTTCTGAAGGATCATGTGACACTAAAGACTGGAGTAACATCTTTGCCGTCGCAGAAATAAATTACATTTTAAAATATATTAAAATAGAAAACGGTTATTTGAAATTGTAGTAATATTTCACAATATTACTGTTTTTACTGTATTTTTGAACAATTAAATGCAGCCTTGGTGAACATAAGCAACTTCTTTCATCAAAACATTACAAAATCTTACCGACTCCAGACTTTTAAATGGTAGAACATATGAAAATCAGAACAGAAAGAAAAGTATAAGACTACACTACATATAATGTCTTCTATAAAGGAACAACTACACATCCTATAAAGCATTACAAAAAATGCCTAACCCCAAGTATAAGCAAAAATAACCATGACACCTAGCTTACCTTCTGAAAAACTGAGCATGAATATTTAAAATAAGATTTAGAATTTAAATCTGCTCATGTATAAATAATCAGAATTTATGAGAAACTGGCAAAATGTTCAAAATCCACAGAATAGTCCTGTTAACCACTTTCTATTCAGCATGAGTCACTGCTTTTTAAGACAGTCTGCACTTTATTACTCTCCTTTTCATAATACTTAGACCCATCTCAACCACATCCCAACATACCCTCCTCTCATTCCCATAGTCCTCCCCTGCTGCTGCGTCTGCCACGCACTAACCAATCCCGGCAATTTGTCTGAGAGCTCTTTAACAGACCATACATCCTCCCGGCAGGCTGGCGAAGCCCTCTGCGCTGTTTATAGAGAACTGCAGCTGCAGATGGGAATGCTTGTACAGCTGGACGCTCCCTGCCACTGCACCTCGGTGCTCCATCTCTAACTGAGTCCGCCGTGGATCCGTGCCCTCAGGATAAGAGTGAAGGAGGCGAACCCTCACAGATAAGATTCAGTTTTTTCTTGTGAAGGAGAGGTGGGGGAAGATGTGAGCTATTATTGACCACCTCATTCATTCGTCCTTGAGCAAATATCTCCCCCCTCCACATTCATATACTCATCCCCCCCACAGTGGCCATTTGCAGACTGAGATGTTATTAGAGTTGGCATTTGCTGAGGTTTGGCCCCTGCTCTGACACAAATACATATTTGCATACTGGGAGTCCTGCCCTTCCTCCATCATTCAGAGGGTGCTCTATTGCACTTAATTTGTCACACACACACACACACACACACACACACACACACACACACACACACAGGTCTCATAAAAATATTATCCATCATGCATGCTCTTGCACACACTGTAGACATAGCTCACCCAGATATGAAATGAATTTTCAACTGAGGAAGAATCTGAAATTTGAGTCATTATTCACTCAAAAAAAGAATTGTTGTAATCATTTTACATTTAGATTACCTTTGCAGTTATTTAATATTAGTAAATGTTAATATTTAACAACACTAATGGATATAATAAAAATGTAAATGATGAAGGCGGCATTTATATAATAAAAATACAGTAAAACAGTACTGTGAAATATTACAATTTACTTTTTTTATAATATATACAATTTACTTGTTAATTAGTTCCTTTGCTTTGAATTCTGAATTTTCAGCAGCCATTTTTTCAGTCTTCAGTGTCACATGATCCTTCAAAAATCATTAAAATACACTGATTTTAAACATAATAATATGCATTATAATAATGTCATATTATTATCAATGGTGAATAGAGTTGTGATACTTAATATTTTTGTGGAATCCAAGATAAATTTTTGTAGGATTCTTTAATTAATAGAAAGTTAAAATAAACAACATTTACTAGAAATAGAAATCTTTTGTAACATTATAAATATCTTTACTATCAATTTGATCACTTTAATGCATTCTTGCTGAATGAAAGTCTTAATTATTAAGTATTAATTAATTATTTTTTTAAAGAAATTAATATTTTTGAATGGTATTGTACACATCCACACACAACCTTTATTAGAACATTTACCAGTTATTGGCTATAATTTAAAGAAATTCAGAATTTTAATTCTGATCAGGTCAGAATTTTAATATCAGCATGAGAGTGTGTAAATGACAGAATATTCATTTTTGGGTGAACTGTCCCTTTAAGTATTCACTCTCAGACCTCAATCACACACACGGTTAGGAACGTGCATACAGGAACCATTTTCTCTCAATTTTCTCTTCTCTGTATTTCCTCTCATAGTAATGACTCTTTCAGCGTCTTCACTCCCATCCTCTTGATAGCCCTCCCTCTTTTTGTGTTCTCGCATTCTTTCCTGTAATTATTTTCTGCAAACTCTGTCAAAACATGCACTTGCTCCCTGATCCCAAAAATATATGTTTTGTTGTTGCTTTCCTCTCTAAGTGTGACATCTTGGTGACAGCCTGTCAGCATGTGTACATCTATCCACATCAATTCCATTCCTCATTCATACATCAATCTCCATCTTCCCCTCCTGTTCTCTCGCAGCGCCTCTTTACATGCCATTAAAACCTGCAATAATATTCCCTGCAGTGTCGCACTAGTGTTCTATATTCAGTGGTTTTTCACCCATAATCCCACAGGACGACCTAAACCCAGAGCGATTGTACCTGTTTCCCAGCGCTCCGCTGTTGCCACCAGGCTGTGATATTTCCAGCTCAACTGTCTATCAATGAGGCTGCTAATGCACTATATTTGGGAGTTTATCTCTAGAGATTCATAGTCTGCTTGGAATCTGGTGGTTCTTAGTCTGGTTTAGCCACACTTGCAGTGCAAAGGTCTGCATTGCAATTTATTTTGACCAAGTGCTGCCCACTTTGCCAGAAAGAGGTCATCCGATCTATACAGTACTGTATGTAACAGTTGTTTTTTTTATTTTTGTAGAACAGGTTGGACTATGTACACTAGCATTAAAAAAATTTGGGGTTGGTAGGATTTGTTTATGTTTTTGAGCATTAAAGTCTCTTATGCTCACTAAAGCTGCATTTATTTAATCAAAAACACATTCGAATTTGAAATAACTGTTTTCTATTTTAATGTATTTTAGAATGCAAAGTATTCCTGTGATGACAAAGTGATATTTTCAGCAGTCATTACTCCAGTCTTCAGTGTAACATGATCCTTCAGAAATCATATTAATATGCTGATTTGGTGCTAATGAAACATTTCCTATTATTATAAACGCTGAGAACCGTTATGATGCCTAAAACGTTTGTGGAAACATAGATATTTTTCAGGATTCTTTGATGAATAGATGGGGATTTCTTTTTAATTTATTTTTCACAGTTTTTGTAGCAATGCAAATGTTACTTTTGATCAATTTAATGCATCCTTGATGAATAAAAGTATTTATTTCTTAAAAAAAAAAAATCCAAACTTCTGAACCATAGTGTAGGTATCTTGAAGTATATCTTGTTTTGTTTTATTAAATGTTTCCAACAAAATCTTTCAAAGATTGATTCCTCGCAAACCTTGGCAAATCCTGTGGCTAGTTCTTCTAAAGAAAAGCTCATTGTAGAAGCCTGGAAGCTTGCAAACACAACTTTTTCTCAGTAGAAGAGTGATAAAAACCAGTGCACCCTGACTCCTGGTAACTGGACGCCAGCCAATCAGAGAGAAGCTAGTGATTTCAGCCAGTGCCTGCCATTTTTGTGTGCAATATGCATCGTGGGTGGTTCTTTTCTCGTTTCTCGACTGCTGCCGAGAACTGGATTCGTCAGCGCTTGCTTCAGAAGACTGTGACCCACCTGTTGGAGGGTGTGGAGAAGACGGTGAGGATGATATCCCTGCCGTGCATGCGGATGATGGGACTGGTGGAATGCAGGAGGTTGAAGTAAAAGTGCGAGTCTCCTGGGATTGAGCAGTTCAGCCGAGCTTTCAGGAAGGACGTCCACTGCTTTTCCAGCACACGTTGTGAACCACCTTGATCGGCTTTGCACACGCGTGCCACACGAGAGACAACCACCTAAGGTCAGAGAAAATGAATTTAACAGATATTAATTATGAATTTTAAGCATTTCGATAATACACACATCAAACAGTACTGAATCCTTTTCAAAAAGCCCTAAATCTTTTAATCCTTGTGGATTTTATGCAGATTTTGGAGAGTAGCTAGTCTGTGTAAAATGGGTAAGCTAATATAAATTCATTCATGAAAATGTCAGCATTCCCTAAAACGGGTTCGCCTAGTGATTTCAGAGGAGCTGATTCCAAAGCATAGTGGGTTTTTTGTTCTCCTTTTGGAGGTCCGGCGGTATAAAATGCTTGCGCAAGCACAAATCTGTTCTTGCAGAAGTCTTGCATTGCTAATTCTCACATAAAAGGAACCCTTGTTATTCTGTCGATGTGTTTTTCTCAGTTTTCAGTCAATTATATGACGAATGGTATTTCAGTTACCCTGAAAAACAACAACAGAAAAAAAACTTGTATGTGTGCCTAAATTACACTCAAAACAGCTTTATAGGGCAGGATTATTGAATAAAACATTCAACGAAAAAACAGGGAAAAGGTCATAACACTGTCTGACTGGAAATACAGTAGTTAGTATTGACATTTGAATAATATTGCCAGACTGGACATACGGTAACACAATTTCAGATTACTCCCACCACTTGTTCCTGATCTATCCACTGCTGATCTCCCACAGGAAGATTTTACCCCTATTGTCTTGTTTGTAGCTCAGGAATTCTATATTTATATTCATCCATTTGGCAGATGTTTTCATTCAAAGTAACTTACGTACCAATGTATACATTTTATAATTTCCCAGGAAATCAAACCTAGGATCTTGATGTTATTAGCATCATGCTACTGTTTAAAGCAAGAGGAACTAAACTAAAATTCCTCAGGAGACATCAAAATGGACAGAAATGACAATATTTAACATACCGTAAGAGTATGGAGCTACGAAATTCAAAATTTTGAGTTCATACACTCTTAAAAATAAAGGTTCCAGAAGGGGGTTTCAATGCCATATAGAACCGCCATTTTGGGTTCCCCAAAGAATCTTTCATTTTTTTCTTAGAATCTTTTGTGCAGTAAAAAAGTTCCATGGATGTAAGAGTTTCTTCATAGAGCCATATATGTCCATAAACAATCCCTGTTCCCATTATAGGAATAAAGCTGCCTTCTGAATGCTTTGAATGCTCTTCTGAAACTCCAAAGCAGACACATGTGAAAATATTGGGGTCTTTTCCTCATGATGAAAACCTGAGAATCAAGAGACTACCATTATCTCACCTTCTCCAGGTAGTTGAACTCCATGGCCATCTCTCTGAAAAAGAAGTAGACATGCGGCCCCCATTCCACAGCACTCACAAAGTACGGCTCTGAAACAGACAGAGCAGGACCATTAGTACTTCCTGTTTAGGACAATTACTACTTCCTCAAATCACACGATTTTCAGAAAGGCCAATCTGACTGAAGTACATAGTTGAACTACAGGCTGCTTTCCAATAAGGTCATTATCTAGTCAATGGACATTCAAACCAAAAGAAAGAAAAAGTGAGGGCGTTTGGGGACAGGAAGTGACCCAGGACAGCAGGAGGGAGAAAGCACAAAAGTTTGAGTCAGGACACAGATGTGCTTTCTGCTGCATCAGTGGGAGATCACATCAAAGCACAGACCACAGGAGCAAAGGAAGATGGGAAGAGGGGGTGCAGTTTTACATCAGGTTGGCTGCTGACTCAGATGTGAATCCTCAGAAAGCCTCGTCGACCCTGACACTAATGCTCTATTCCAAAACCTACCCCAGAATGCATCGTGACAACCTTGGTGAAAAAAAAATCCAAGATGGAGGATGAGGCGAGAAAAATGTGTATTTATTTTGTTTATAATAACCATTTAAAATGTCACTGTTTTCATCAATAATTTACAATCTATTTGTATTGGTATTAATTATATAAATATATACATACATAATTAATATACATTCCACATTGGTTAAGATGCTGTCTTAGTAGGTAGTTGCCTATTTAGACAGTATGTCTAATAATAATACAAGGCAGCTCACTAGGTTTTGGAACACTAAAGTCATATGAGTGCAAACAAATGCTTTTTAACAATGGACATGACACACATTAATACACTTAACTCTCTCTAACATGCATTTTACATACACAAACAGAATTAATATTGCATCCACGTGCTGACTCTGCACAGCTTCCCCTTCCTGTCAACTAACGTTTGACGTCTTTGTTACCTCGAAACCATTTGGAGTCGTGTTTCACCGTTCGCAGAGCAGGATTGTCCCCCAGACTCCTGTAGATCACAGCATCGATGGCCAGAAAATCAGTCACTGTGGCAGTGTAAAGTGTAAAGATTGAAAAAACAGCACACAAACAAACTCTATATATAAAATCTTTCTCCATAATACTGTGTAGAGTGTAGAGATGATATATAATTGAACTATATATATATATATATATATATATATATATAAATGGCAAAATAATAAAAAAAGAAGAAAATGGCAAAAGCGCATACTGAAATTACTTAAAAACTAAACTAAAATTAAAATTAAAACTGAAAATATAAAAATAAAAACTAATTCAAAATATTAATAACT
>NW_015549584.1:2275771-2276882 GCF_001515605.1 Sinocyclocheilus anshuiensis
GTGCAAACAAATTCTTTTTAACAATGGACATGACACACATTAATACACTTAACTCTCTCTAACATGCATTTTACATACACAAACAGAATTAATATTGCATCCACGTGCTGACTCTGCACAGCTTCCCCTTCCTGTCAACTAACGTTTGACGTCTTTGTTACCTCGAAACCATTTGGAGTCATGTTTCACCGTTCGCAGAGCAGGATTGTCCCCCAGACTCCTGTAGATCACAGCATCGATGGCCAGAAAATCAGTCACTGTGGCAGTGTAAAGATTCCCCTCTGAAAAAACAGCACACAAACAAACTCTATATATAAAATCTTTCTCCATAATACTGTGTAGAGATAATATATGATATATAATTGAACTATATATATATATATATATATATATATATATATAAATGGCAAAATATTATTATTCATATTATTATTATTATCAGAATGAAGACCCATTTTCCATCTAACATCTACACCCCTGTGTGTAGAGGAGTATATGTTTTTACTTTCATACATCTGAGTTATGCACATTAGTTGGTAAATTGGTTAAAACAATAGTTATTTTTAGCTGTGTAGCTTCTTTGCCCCCTCTGATGGATCGGCACTGCCTTACGAACTAAAAATATGATCTCAATATACTTTTGTCAGTGTAATGTATCTTCATATATTAAAAAAATATTTCATTTCCTTTAGGTTCGTCCAGGCAGGAAGCAGTAAAGCCGTAATGCTGTGCAGGGAACATGCTGGACAGCATATGTGCATGATTAGAGTGAGAGATACACATAAATATTGTTCACAGACTGGCATGTAATTAAGTTAAAGAATAACAACAGGGACATCAGCTTTTCCGCGCTGCTGTGTATCTATATTTAGTCCTGTAATATGCAGGGACAGTTTGCAGTAATGTTAAAATGAAAAGAAAAACAAAAGGCGATGGTGGAGTCTCACCAGCAAACAGGGCCACGTTGGCATGTTTCGGGTCATATGGGCATCTAGCCATCCCACTGACAGTTTCCCCCACCATCTCAAGAGTGTCTCCCTGCACACACACACACACACACACACACACACACACACACACACACACAGAGAAAAAACACATTCAATAACTG
>NW_015549584.1:2276964-2299367 GCF_001515605.1 Sinocyclocheilus anshuiensis
ACACACACACACACACACACACACACACACACACAAAGAGAAAACACATTCAATAACTGGAGAAAAATGCAATTAGCAAAAATACAGAAATAGGTGAAAAACTGACTCTAGCAAAATAAATGTGTTTCTCTCAAATGTACAGTTTGCTAATACAAAAGCAGAAAGAGAAAAATACAAGAAGCGTAGGAATAACAGAAGGGGAGCTAAAACATATGCACAAAAGTTAATTTCAAAAACATCCACAGGCGATTTATAGCACAATTATAGTTCAAGCTTAAAATTATTCTCAGGCCATTAAAACTAACTATAAATAAACCTGTGCGATCTCCCTCTTTCTGTCTCTACCAAACTATTCTGTCTCTAGAGAGCCTCTTAAACTCTTGACAGGTGTAATGTTGCATTACAGGTGTGCGATAATTCTTTTCATTTGCTCAAATCTGTAATAATGTGTTTCAGAGCTGACAGGTTGAGTTTATTCGTGTCCTCAAGACTTTTTCATACACAAACTTTTATCTTTCTAATTCCCTTGATGCAAATAGCGGCAGGTGCTTGTCAAGAGTGGGGAAGCACAGATGTCACTTATGGACATTTTTATTCTACTGCTTTATTTTAATGTCTGTAATTTTGCTCGTATAAGCCATTTGGTGAACAATGAAATTGAAAACTAATTTCTTACGAAAACCTTCAAGAAGGCTGCATTTATCTTATTAAAAATAAAGTAAAAACAGTAACATTGTGAAATATTATTACAATTTAAAATAGCTGTTTTCTATTTGAATATATTTGAATTGTCAGCTGAAATTACTCTAGTCTTCAGTGTCACATGAAACTTCAAATTTCTTATTATTATCAATGTTAAAAACAGTTCTGCTAATTAATATTTTTATGGAAACTGTGATATCAAAAAAAAAATAATTTTTTCAGGATTGTTTAATTTTTTTATACAAAGCATTTATTTGAAATAGAAATCTTTTGTAACATTTTAAAATGAATTTAACGATATTATATTATATTATATTTGTGTGTTTCTTAATATGTGCATTTCTCGACCTGAAGAGTGGATCCTCACTCACACTTTCACACTTCTCAATCCTGCAGAGCGGATGATTAGTAATTATGTGTTTTTCTTCTTTATTCAGCAGGCATATAATTAGCGTGATTGGTTCAGAATGAGCGGATCTGATATGCGAGGCAGGCGCGGCAAAGCTCAGGTGCAGCATTTGTGGATGCGGTATTCAAGTTGATGCCGCAGGTGGACTAACAACTAAGACCCTGCATTAATGTGACTCACGTACGCTGGGGGCGACAGAGTCACTGGCCAGATGGATGGAAGGCAACACACACACAAACACACTCACACTCAGTGTCTTGGAATCAAACAACGTGCCCGTTGAGTGGCATTACCATTCTTTTCGAATAAACAACCACGCACGGAAAACTGCATCTAGACTGATTAATGACAGCTCTCTGCTCTTGAGGTAATCAGAAACAGCTTGGTGCTTCTGGGCATATTGACAGCCAGGCAGGTGGAAAAACAGAGTATAAACAAATGGCAGGGGAGATTCTTTCTGCTTGGGGGTTTTGAACAGATTCCCATCCAGGTCAGAAATGCGTGGTCACCCAATGAAGCCAGAGTCATTTAGAACGACGCTGCAAGCAATGCTCTGAAATGTACTGTGACGTTTTGAAGCGGAAAAAAAAAAGCAGCAAGGGAGAATGAAATAAAATATGTGTGAGAAATGTAATGGGCTGAAGAGAATAAATAAAGTATGAAAAAATGTAATGAGAAAATACAGACCCCAAAAACATTGCCAAAACATCGGGGAAATAAAAGACTAGAGGGTGTGGTGATTTTGTGCATGTGAAATGCAAGCGTGTTTCAAGCATTCAGTACTCACTTTATAATTGGCACATAACGGATTGAAGGCGTTGGTTCCGCAGATAAACAATCCACCCTGCCGGCTGAGCAGAACCTTCATGTAGTTACGGCACTCGTCCTAAAAAACAACATCATGAGAAAAAGAAGAAAGTCATTTGTCTCCTTAATCAAACTCTCATGAACGAATTCCCTCTTAGAATGACATCACATTTCTCAGCACTTTCAATTTTATTCCAAGGATTGCTTGCATCTGTACAAACAAATCACTTGGCAAACCAGAGGCATGCCACAGCGAGTCATTCGGCTAAACTTCGGTTCAATTGAACGCACATGTTTGAGCCCTGCACCTGTGAACGGCTTTAAGAGATGTGAAATAGAGACAGCTTATGTCATGCCCCCCCACGTGCCGCCCCCCACCGGCGCACCCCGCGTGTGCCCGCCAGTGTGGAGAGAGAGAGAGAGAGAGAATGAGGACGTGTGGAAGGAGCCGGAGGGGGAGAAGTAGGAGTGAGTGTTATTCCAGATGCTCAGGTCCTCACAGAGTTCTTGTTTTTCAGTGGAGAGGTGAGGAGAGAGAGAAAAAGTTTGTGAGAGAAATCATTACTAATTACTTACTAATGACTTATTTTCTTTTTTACTACATTTTTTATTTATTTAATTAAATTATATTAATTAAAAGTTTCTAAGTTTACATTTTACTCTTATTAGTTGTTTAAAAAAATATATAAAATGTAATTAAATGGCTTGTTTTTTATTTGCTATTTATATTTATTATTTATTTTAATTATGCTTTAGGAATACCAATGTACAGTCACTGCCGTGCCAGTACAGAGTAAGAATGAGCAAGAGGTGAAAGATAAAGAATATAGAATCTCTTAAAATTGTGACTGGCGATAGATCACGAACTAACAGCGTAACAGCTGATAATGGCACATTAAATCACATATATATGTCAGCCAACAATGCATGAGAGTGCCTGGCCTGTTTATGTGTGTAGATGCTTTTCTTATCGTAACGGGATTGTGTGTAGGTGGTGGGGGTGTTGTGATGCAGATGTATCCTGTGTGTGTGTATTTGCGTGTTTGAGTCTCTGTAGGAGCCCGGTGCACATAAACCACTGAGTCTTAGTAGGAGCCCGGTGCACATAAACCCCATAACTCTACTCATAAAACTGATTCGGCAATTCCTTCAAGAGTCCAAACACTTGGCACAGCTCCTGATCTGCTAAGCGATAAAGCACATCCCCTGGATAAACAACAACGGCCTTCTCATCCTCCTCCAGCCCTTCAATCGCCATCACCTGCTCTTTCCATTTTCATCCCCTCGTTTCATATTTTCAAAAGAGGCCTGATTCATTTACACACTATTCATTAGTCCATTAGGGGTTCTCTCTAGTGTTGGATGTCCTCTGTACCATCAACTGCCCTCTGCTTGGTGTTTCACAATGGCCTTCTTTCTTCATCCCTTTATTTTTCCTCTCCTGCTACCAGTCCAATTATCCCTTTATCCTTCCTCTGTGTCCTCCTTTAACCCACCCGTTCCACTCCCGCAGCATTTCTCTTCCAGACTGTTCTTGTCTCTGCTTTTTCAATTTTTAGTAATTTATTGGCATGACTGTTGCCAAAGCAACAACACGCACATTAACACAAAAGCAGTTGCTGGAAAAAAGATAGATACTAGCAACGGTAATAAAATAACTGTACAATAAGGAGTATAAAATAAAATGGTAACACTTTACTCTCACTATAAACTAGTTGCTTATTAGCATGCATATTAGTAGCATATTGGCTGTTTATTAATACTTCTAAAGCACATAGTAATTCCTTATTCTGCATGACCATATTTTAGATCCCTTAATCGTACCCCATAACAACTACCTTACTAACTATTAATAAGCAGCAAATTAGGAGTTTATTTAATCAAAATTTGTAGTTAATAGTGAGAATTGGACCAAAATAAAATAAAAATAAAACATAATATCTGACAAAGCATCCATATTTGTAATATCAGTATTTGTAATAAAAGAAGCATGTATAATAATATGAATTACAACAAAATAATAAAAGTGTGTGCAGCTCAAAAATGAATTTTGCTGCAACAAAATGCATAACTGTCTCCCCAAGTAACATGTATTTGGTCTTTTCTGCTAAGCTGGAAAAGTAGTATGAGGTTTGAGAGTTTTTTAGTGATTCTGTAAACTTGTCACAGTGAAGGAAGTGAAGGTCTTTGTCTCCAATTCAAATCAAGTTTTATTTGAACAATTCCATGAAAAAATGTCTTCTCTTTTCCTTGTCTTTCTACCCTGTACCTGTGTGCCATATTTATTCAGCTTGCAGGGCCTTGACTATCACTGCAAATTCTCACTGTTGGTGTCAAGTACTAAATTATTTATACCGGGTCCCAGATAAGTTTACCACCCAAGCTTGCATGTGAGAGAACCTTAGTCAAAGGGCGTTACATTCTGGCAGATGTTTTCTCTAACATATGCTGAGCTGAACAAGTGAATTCCTCCCTGGCCTCTCTCTTTCTCTCTTGTGAATCTCTAGACATGACATCCACACCAACTCCGTACATCTGCACACAGTACTCCCTACATTCCTGGATCACTGATATCTTTATATCAAAACGCATTCCTTCCAAATGCAGTCCCACAATAACACCATAAACCATCCACAGTGCCTCATAACGGGTCCAAAACCACATATCAACTCGAGATAAAAGCTTGAAACAAACATTTTCAACTGCCAGTGTTATTTTGGGATTATTTATATTTTATTATAATATTTATGAATATTTCAAATAAGCTTTTATTTAAGTTCAGTTTTCATTTAGCTGTAATTTAAGTTTTAATAACTTTATGTGCTTGTAATTTTTATTAATTTTACTTCAGTTTTAGTTTAGCAATTCAAGTTAAAGTCCCCATGAAATCAAAATTAAAGTTTTTTGGGTGTTAGTATCAATATGTTAGTCTTAAGGTTATCTATAAGGCAGTGTGCTCCAAAACAGTGATAGAATCCGAAGCGCTCGCCCCCTACACTATAAAATAGCCGCTGAAGCCACGGCTGAATCGGTCACTTGTCCACAGAATTTGTATTTTCTGTACAGTGAATGGCACGTAGTGCACTATATAGGGGACAGAGAACGATTCAAACAGTGTAAATATGCTTTCCATTGAGGAAAAAAAGAAGTCTGGTTTCGCGCTGTGTTACGCTAACCACCGCACCGCACACACACTCTGCTCCGGTCCAGAGACACGATAGCACGGAGCGGATCACATGCGCGAGTCGGCGCAGACCACAAAATGTATCGGAGCTATTTGAATTCTACACAGAATGCTATATTTTATAGCAATATGGATGAGATTGTGGCTGGCATACCCTGTCAAATGCGGCTTTACGGAGCTCAACGGCTCTAGCCCAAGCTGTGATATAAACGATCGCTATTGGCTATTTTAAAAAGGGGCGGGGCTGCTTGATATGTCCCGCCCTGTCTTCCTGTTTCAGTTAAAATGACGTCAACACAGAGTAACGCTGCGTGTTTCTAAGCATTTCAGGGGAACTTTAAACTTTATTTCAGTTACAAAGGCAATATTTGAAAACTATTTTTATTGTTTTAGTTAACAAAAACACTGTCAAATGCAACAAGCAATGAACAGAACATAATAATGATTGCTTGGTTTCTATTTTTGCCATCATTGCCCATTTGAATAACAGAGCACTGCTCAATTTAGTGTCACCGATGATTGCTTAAAATGAAGGACTTCAGGTTGGTTTGTCACTCCGAAATGCTTTTAACATGAACAACGCGATAGGTGTTACACAGCATGGTCAATTGACTGGATACTGCATAATTCTGCACATCTTTATCACCTGCGAGAGTAACTCATCTCCCGCGTGTCCACTTAACCACTTCAGACACTGTTCCTCATAATAAAAGGGTCATATTTACAATAAGCAAATCTAACTCTCAGAAGTTTCCATTACGTGCTCAACTGAGTCTGTTTCTCCAACCATGAGAGGAGCGAGAATACTGCAGAGCTTTGACAAGGAAAGAGCACAAGAAAGTTGGCAGGGACCTTTTTTTCCTTCTCTGTCTCTATATTTCCCGTGGCAAAATTGTCATCTGTAGAATTCTCTTTGTAATTGCAGTGACAGCAGCCTCGGTCAGACAGGGACCACATTAACAGCAGGGGCTAAATTAGTGCAAATCTGCCAGAGCATAGAGTATGGTGTTGTGTTTGTGTAGGATGTGTACTTTAGCTAGCAAAGGGATAGACTAGGAAAGGAAGAAAGAGAAGGACAAAAGTGGGGAGAAAACGATTGAAGTTTTGTGTATGTGTGAGAGAGGGATAGTGTGTGTTTGTGTTTTTGCTCTAGGGCTAATCTACGCCCCCTCACACACTTTGACGCTGATGGCTGGTGAACACACCATGGGCTAACATCAACATTGAGAGCAGGCTAACTAAAGCAATCATGGAGCTTAAGGCTTCAAAAGTGTGAGTGAGAGACTGAGAGTACTCGGGACTAGGGAACAAAATGTGCCCTAAAAGCGTGTTAAATGTGCAAAATAGATCTGTCGGGGTGCAAACCTAAATTAACATGACAAAAACATAAGACCAAACAGCAACAAACAGAATACTAACAGACAAAGCAAAGTAAGATGTGATTAGCTAGTGAATCTCACTAGGATTCGGAATCCAGCTGTTCTTTTAGATGAACAGTTTTCATTTTCAGAATTCATTTCTATTCATGTTTATTTATAGTGTAGATTCAGAGTTCATATGCAGCTTGGATCCTTTAGATTCAGAATTCAGATTCAAAGTGGTTCATTTATATTGAGAATATACGAATGCAACAAATTCAACTGTCTGAGAATTCAAATTCAAAATAGAATGGTCGACTTGAGGATGGAACACACTACATGAGTTAAAATCTAAGCAGTTTTTAAACTCTAGGCAAAGAAGGCATCATACACTTGCCAACTTTGTAAATAGTTACAGCCGAAAAACTAGGCATCATACACTTGTTGACTGAAGATCACAACACAACAAATTCACATAGAAACACTGCTAGGATATGCATGACAAATGAAAACGTGTTCTAAAATTGGCTCAAAATATCAAATGTTTTAATATCCTCCAACTGGATGTTATTATAGGCTAAGTCTAAAAAAAATCAAATCAGAGTATGTGCACATCATACACTTTGCATACAGTGTGAAAATTCAGGTTCAGAATACATCCCTAAAGGATTCAGAATATATATTGTAAAAGGTTTCAAGTGATTTTCTTTACACATAGACAGAATGTGTTTACTATTTTTTCTATATTTGGATCTGCTAATTTACATTAAAAATACACTAATTAAATTTCAACTGAAAATCCAAAATCAGAATTCAGAATCTACTGTATATTGTAAATGGTTATTTAAGATTCAGAGTACTGATTCTGAATGCTTTTTTACACATACACAGAGTGTATGTTCTATATTCTTTTTAAAATTATATTCAATTTTGGATTTTGAATCCAGATTCAGAGTGATTATTTTACATATACACATACGCAGAATATATTGTATACATTTAAAGTGTTTACTTTGGTTCTTTGTAGATTCTCAATTCAGATTGGTTCTCAAATATTACGTACATCCATGCAGGTGTGTGTAATTGGAAGTGCAGTGAGCTGCATTGGCACATTATCGGTGAAACAATCTGTCTAAGTGCTGTCAATCATAATGTGTTTAGAATTGGCACAGAATTTCTTTTCTGTATGCACTGGCTGCACTCCAGTTGCTTTGCATTAAACAAGCCCCACAGTCCCTGTGTGTGTGTGTGTATATGAACCTAAGTTGCTTTTGACACTTGTAGTGAGAGAAGAGACCGCATCTGCATTCATTGGAGATTCAAAATGGCTTCCTGCAGATCCAGATGAAAGGGGCAGAGATGTGAAGATTGAATTTCCCTCCCAATTACAGCCTCGTGGCCTCTTAGATCAGCCGTGCAGAAACATTTAATTACCAAAACCAATTACCCTAGTGGCAAATGTATCACATTGACAAACGCAAGGACTCACACAGGAGGACTAGAGGACGATGTGTATGGGTGTAGAGCACGTGTTTGTGCAGACGTGTGTATGTGTGTGTATCAGTGTCCACTCAGTGTGAGATCTTGGGCTCTGTTTAAGACCTTGTCTCGTCTCTCGTTCATCTCTGCATGACCTCTCATGTTTGCAGACTTATTAACTCTAAGAGGGCAATTCTCTCTCTCTCTCTCCTTTCCCTCCCAACAGTCCCTCTTTCTCTTGCCCTTAATCTCTCCTTTATTCTATAGCCATTTTAAAGGAAAAGCTCACCCCAAAATTAAAATGTCATGATTTACTCCTTCCAAATATCATCCTTGTCATTATACTGTTAATGTTTTAGTGGAACATGAAAAGAGAAATTTTGAAGAATCTTCAAGCAGAAAACAATTACACTAAAAAGTGCTCTGTATGACTTAGACACTATATTCCAAGTCTAAAGCAATATGCTAGCTTGGTGTGGAAAACACGCCAAAATTTAAGTTTAAATTACATTATTCACTGTCAGCCTGTCCACCAGTGAGCTATTATTTGAAGAACTGCTGTGATCAGATCACTGAATCACTTCAGAACCAAATCAATGAACAAACTGTTGTTTTGTGATGCTTCTTTTCAATGTACCAGCTGATCCATTTTACAAATTTGTCTGAAAGATTCATACACAAATCAGACTGATTTGTTTGCAAAGTGAGTGTTGTACCACTTCAAATGGACCCATCAGAGCGCAAACCTAAGTTAACACTACAAAAGAGCAAGACAAAAAACATCAACAGAATACTAACAAACGAGTAATGTAAGATTTGAGTGCTTGAGTGGTTCACTTACATTCAGAATCTAGATTTAGAGCAATTCTTTCAGATTTACTACTCGGATTTAGAGTGCTTTTTAAATTCACTATTCATATTCAGGTTCAGATTACAGGTAGTTCACTTCTTTATAAATTCAGAATGCACGGTAAATATATATTTATATTCAGAATTCAGATTCAGAGTGGCTCATTTACATTAGAATATACAGAAACAACTTAAAATGAGAATCCAGATTCAGAATGGTTCACTAAAGCTATGTTCAGAGACTTTTAATAAGTGCGAACAGCACAAAGCACACTGAAAATGATCTTTTTGTTTTTGATTCTGAAATCAGATATACTCTAGGTGTGATGTTTTGCAATGCAACCTCAGTTTGAAGTCATATCAGAATTAATGCATCTTATGTCATTCTAGATCAACATTTGTCATAATTCTACATAGATGGGAGTGTGGTGATCAGTTCACACTTGAATCTGATATTCACCATATTTGTGAACAACCAAAAAAAAAAAAAGTAAATTCAATGATCCAGTCACAGTTGTTCCACAGAGAAAAGTAAATCATGCAGGTTTGGAATACTAAATGATGACAATATTCTTTTTGGGGTGAACTGGACCTTTAACATCTTTCCTGTCCACCCTCACTCTTTCACTGACCCTTTTACTCCTCCCATTTATATGGGTCTTTCTCTCTGTCTTTTCGTCCATCCCTAGGGCAGACAGGTGGGACAGCAGCTTGCTTTCTCTCCGTTTCTTTGTATTTCTCATCTCACTTACTCTCTGCTATGCTTTTGTCTTACGCTCTTTCAGCCAGATTCAATGTCAGGTGTCACTTTCAGTATTAAATAAGTCGTTTTCTCTCTTTTTCACTTGTTTCTTGCCTGGAGGGGATTAAGTCATCCTTCACTCTTCCCACACAGACACCTTTCAATAAAAACTCCCTTACACTCTCATTGAAGTCAGACAAAATACCCAGAAAATATTCCAGAAGATGAAGCAGAAAGGGTGTGTGAAAGGAAGATATCTGCAGTGGTCATGCGTGGGCAGCTGTGGGGACTGCTGGCAGCTTTTGACACCCCTTTCTAATTTGCAAAGGCGCACAGCACAGAAAAAACAGATTTCCTGAAAATTTGCCACAGGCAGCTCTTGTGATGACACCTTAAAGTGTGAGCAGGGGCACAAATAATGTGACATGCACATATAAAAGTGTTCAACATGAATAAATGGAAACGTTTAACACTGTTGTTGATATGACTGTGTGTTCGTATGCAGTGGTGTAATGTAACGAAGTAACAATACTTTGTTACAGTACTTAAGTATTTTTTGGGAGTATCTGTACTTTACTTGAGTTTTTATATTCCAGCCAACTTTTACTTTTACTCCACTACATTTCCTAATTAAAAATCAGTCGTTTGAATGAATCGGTTGAATCTCAATGACTCACTCAACAGTCACACTTGCTGTCACCTACTGGCGGTTTTAATTTCACATTTAGACTATTCATGTTTTAAATTATTTCAAATATCAGTATTCAACGTTTTATGTTAAAAAAACTAAACATTAGGCCTATTTATGCATCTGTAACTGCAGTTTAAATGCATCCATGTCCCCTCTGAGATACATAAACTGTAAATACATCTAAATGCTATTTCAGATGCAGATTCCAAAAATGTTTTCTTGTGTTGGAATGAAAGACACTAAGTACCGGATGAAGTGCTTCTTATTCTTACCCAAAAACACAAAATGGAAGAAAGAGTTAAAACTGAACAATCTTGCTACTCAAGCAGTGTATGAACATTTTTTATATATATTTATTTGCTTCTTTTCCATTTTGCATATACTTGTACTTTTACTTTCAATACTTCAGTACGTTTAAGATTTAAAAAATACTTTTCATACTTAAGTACAATAAATATCACATACTTTAAGACTTTTACTCAAGTAATATTCTAAACGGTGACTTCAACTTCTACCAAAGCCATTTTCTAGTAAGATATCTGTACTTTTACTTGAGTATGGCTTTCAGGTACTTTATACACCACTGCATATGGGTCAGGTTTTGCCTCGATTGCAAGGACCAGCCCTTATGAATACAGCTCACTACGCATATTTAGAAATGTAAAAATGTAAATGTAAAATTAAAAATTAAAAAATTAAAAATGATCTTTTAAAAATAAATATGATAGCTAGCTATTACTGCCAAAAAGTCTGCTTAATCTGACAAAAAAACAAACCCTGAAAAAACTGTTCTCTAAATTGATAAATGAATTAATTAAAATATTGTTTTTATGGCTAGTCTACCGTAAAATGATATATATATTTCTCACATACAAACCAAATATGTGTGTCTGTTTGTGACAACATCCACTCACCTCATGTTTTCCTTTCATTCTGCAAATTCTGATGTCATTTTTGTTGGATTCCCATGTCCTTTTCTGTAACAGAGGGAGCTTCGGTAATGAGGGACTGTTCATTTCCAGCATAAAGTATGTGTGTATGTGTGTTTTCTGTTCTCACCTTGCTGTAAAACATCTCTTCTCCCACCACGTTGTCCAGCTCCACTCGGAAAAGGTCATCTCTGACACATAAGCACAAGGAGAGAGACAGAGCGAGAGATTGTGAACCACCACAGCACAGTAACACAACACTGCAAAATAATTTCTATCTTTATCAGAAATGTTTTAATCATCTAAACCTCTTTAAAATGAAATACATTTACTATTACAACATAACACAATTAGATTTACACTTAAAACAAGAAAAAATGAAAACGATTAACTAGGTGTATGCTTAAAACAAGAAAAGTCTCTTAAAGAGTCAAAGTCCTTAGCCTCACATACCGAAGCATAATATGTATTCATCCAATTTTGAACAAACTGATCACATTCTTGTCCCCTGATCGCCGTCTCAGTGCAAACACTCAGTTAAACGATTCACCACAGCTCGTCCTACATAATCACGATTCAGTGCATTGTGATTTGCCTGATTTCCCCTCCATAATTCATAACCCACCCCCACACTGCATGCATGTTGCATGCAGCTCCTCATCTTGAACACAGCATCCAGTGCTACAGCACTTCCTGCAACCACTTTAATAATCTTTCTATAACCTTGCGCTGTCTATTAAAGTCTCTATGAATCTGATCTCTTTTAATCATGGCGTGTTTGGTGTTATAGAGTACCGTGGTTTATGCCTGAATATTGATCAAGGTCTAAGAGCTGCTGCGCGGCCCAACGAGAGACCTGGAGAATTTCAAATCTTGTGCGTCTCTCTCTCTCTTTTCTGTCTGAAATGTTGTAATCTGTGAATTTGCCAAGCTCACAGACCAGCCCATGTTATTGCAGTAGTATTGATCTTATCTTTCACAGCCTTCCATCTGCATCACTGCTCTGTGGACACATCAACAAAAACGTAGACTGTGTATGTGTGTGTGTGTGTGTGTGTGTATGTGTGTTCTTGAAGAGAGTCTGACGAGACTGACTATGAATTATTTAATCACTCTCTGTGCGGTTTGTTAAAATGAATCCCCTTTGGCCATTCCCTCTCTGAGCAGGGCGGCCCCTAAGTGCCCTGGTTAAAATTATCATACACTTACACAGTACTTGCCTTATTTAGAGAGCACAAACTTTAAGCAGAGACAATCACCCAAGCGGCAAAGTAAAGCAAGGGGTCTGTTTGGAGTTCAAAGGTACTTTCACATTTACATGAATATAAAAACAGGCTTTATAGTTGCACAAGGTTACCAAACAACACAGATGGTTTGGACAAGACATGCAGAACATTGGCAAGAATAGAACAGATGGGGGCCAGTAAAAACTCTTTCTTTATCAGTACCTCCACTATCTCGTACACAAACTGTAGTTTTTATCTTCTTTCAAAATTTCCCCATGTAACTCATCTTGCATAGTTTCCATGTATATATTCTTATGTGAATTTAGTAATACTGCATAAAAATGCTGAATGGAAAAACCAAGATCATTTCCAAAATGTGCATAAAACAATATACACTTGCTTAAGGTGGATACTTTTTTTTATTCAGAAAGATGATATGCGCATAAACCAAAGGTTGTGTTCCCTTCTGATTTGAACTGAACATTTATTTTATTCCAGTTAAATTCCTAAAACAAACAGGATGCAGAATTACAATTCAAATGCAAGGAAGCAGAATTCAAATTAAATGTTTTTTAACAAGAAAAGCAATGTAGGCCTAAAGTCATGCATGGATGGATGGATGGGATTGGATTCTTCAAATCTGAATTTTGCACAACCCTAGCAATAAACTACAACAACTTCATTCACCAAACTTTGTTCTACTTATGCACTATTTTTTATTTACTTTCCAAGAGATTTGAGATTTGAATTGCAATTTTCACATGGCAGATAATATCTAAATCCCAGAGAGAGACCAAAATATCAGAAACCTGGCATGGATTCTTTTGACTTTATCCAGTAAGCAACCATACAGTACCATCTTATAGCAATCACGTGGCAATGCCACATAGTAATGGATTGTAACTTCTAACTTTCCCTATTTGATTTCATCTCACTCTATCTATCTTTCTGCACTCTAGATTGGTAGAATGTCTGAATGATGGAGTGCCTTTGGCCACCTTTACTGTATTACTACATTACGTTACATTTATGCATTTGGCAGACACTTATCCAAAGCGACTTACATTGCATTCATTGTATATTTTATCAGCTCATGCAGGAACGCTGAGGGATGTATTATGCAGTACTGTGTGTTTGGTACAATACTATGCCCTCATTCAGTGCTACAAATTTATGACCATACTGACAAGCAGAAAAGGGACCTGAGAGACTCAGGATCTCTCGTGGGGGACCCGACTATATTTAACATCAGCTATGAAGGAGACAGCTAAAAGAGAAAGTGTATTTGTCAATTGTAGCACTACAGGAGGTCTCAAACCGTTTCTTCCCGTGTCCCACAGCAGCCCTGACGGCAGCTGAGTCCTTCATTTATCTGCACCGTTGGAGGCTGTGCGCCAGTCAGGCGGTGTTTCCGTGACCTCAGAGGTCAGCCGGAACATGTCCCGCACTGTTAGTGACAGGTTCGAGGGTGAAATGTGTTGAGTTTCACTCCTGAGCCTAATTGAAAGACTTGACCTCTCGACGAGGTCAAACACTACGAGGTGGCTGAGGCTTGATTTAATGTGACTTAACCAGGTCGCCGCTGGCAATCTAAGTCGCCCTCCTCTAGTTACTCGGAACGTTAATTATTTACACAGATCACAAAAGAAACACCTAATTTGTCTTATGGGTGTATTTATTTATGGCTTGGACTGATTTTTTCCCCCCAACAAGTCTGAGGCTAGTTTGCATTCGCTTGCGTGGGAGTCCAGAAATTTCTGGAGGAAACTGAACGTGTTTAATAAAATACTTCAGTACTCTCATCCCTGACCAGGTGTTGGCAAGGTAATACTGTGAAGGGGTTGAGAGGCTGGCCACTTTCTTGGGGCATGTTCTTGAGCGGTTATGCTAATGCTAACAGGATTTAGCCCGCCTGCACCCCTTATCACACTTGAGCACGCCGTTGCAGACTTTATTCAGTCAATCCAGGCTGTCTATATCCTTGACTTGAAACTTCACTGACTCTCTCTCTCCCTTGCACCTAAGCAGTATTGCCTCCTTTTTATTTCACTCGATGTTGCCGTTGTTATTGAATGCTCCCTCTTGAGTCATCGGCTAAATAAATCTCCTTTTCCACAGAGGTCATTTTCAGTTGCTACAGCAAACACCTCCATTTATTTCAGACACTGATTGGTACACACAGTTTGCTGACTGCACAGAGCGGGGCTTGAATTTCATCGAATTACGTCGGCCACAGTGGCACCATGTTGGAAAGCATACATAAAACAGTCACGATGTTTTCGAGTTGAGCTTCTTTAGGCCAAAGACTTTTGCCCTTTTTTATGAGATAGCCCAGTCTCTGGGTGTCTTAAGTCATATGGCACTTTGTGATATATTTATTTTTGAGGTTTAATTTTTGACATGGTCGAGGGGGCAGGTAATTTCCTGACACGGTGTGGGTCTTTATTAGAGTATGATGCCTCCCCCTCCGGACCCCTACAACTTTTGGTAACTATCACCATATGTTTGAACTCTCCCAGTGGACGTGCCAGCCATTTTTGGGAAGCATGTTGCATAAACTCACAAAACACAGCTTATTTTTGTAAAGCGCCAAACCTAATGAAGTTGTATTTTTGTTTATCTATTCCTAACCCTGGCTCCTGTAGGCAAAAAATGCAGGATAGCAAAAACATCATTGACCCCGTGATCTTTTCAAAGCCCCACCCTGGCCTAAAATCCTGAAAAGACTACAGGTGTCCAGACTTCACATTTATAACGATTTTAAATTTATAACTCAGCATGCTTCTTAAAGGGATAGTTCACTCTAAAATGAAAAATGTAATTTACCATCTTGTCATTCCAAACCTGTATGTGTTTCTTCTGCAGACCACAAAAATAGGAAAAAGATATTTTGAAAAAGATGTTACCTTAAATTGTTACTTAAAATGTTTACACTTAAAATTTATTTTTTCTCTCATTGTGAGAATTATTGTAATTACAGTTCAAAACTGCAATAAATAAAATACTCAAAAAAACAATCAGCAAATAACTATCTTTATAACAACTTGATAAAACAAATAGTGCAACACTATAAAATCTGCTGATATTTGAATGTAGATGTATCCAGAAGTAGGAAAGCATCAAGGTAAGATCAGGGATAAAATAAAACAAGATAGAGTACAATTACATTAAAAAAGTCAATTAAAATGTAATAAAAAAATCAATAAATAAATATTTAAAAAATTGACATTATTCCAATTTACACACACACAAAATATATTTTGAAGATTGTTTTAACTGTTTTGACCCCACTGACTTTTTCCTTAACAGTAAAAGTCAATGAGCCAAAAATAAAAAAAATGTCAAAATATCTTCTTTTGTGTTCCACAGAAGAAAGCAAGGCATACAAGTTTGGAACAACATGAAGCTGAGTAAATGATGGCAGAATCCTCATTTTTGGCTGAATTATCCCTTTTAAAGGCTTTGGTAGCTGTTTAATTACTATCTACAGGAAGCAGCAATTCAGACTCTTGATCTTAAGAGAGATTGTTTTTGAATGTCACATAATTTACTTAAACACACATCTCTGTGCAGGTAATTACAGATGCTGATATAATGGTAATTACAGGGTACGCACATGCTAATCAGCATTATTTCACACCCTACCTGGCTCCGATGTAAAGGGTACGATTGACCTGCAGGATCCTCTGAATGTGTAAGGGCTCCTGTCTGAGTGATGAGTGATGGGGTCGTCCAAGAAACACAGGATACCTTCTCACCACTGAGGAGAAAAGAGGTAGATGAGACAGTGAGTGATAAAAGGAAAGGGTTGACAGAGGGTTGTATCATCTCTTCATTGCACTTATGGGTGTGGGTGAGGTGATCCGTTAAGGCGAGAGGCGTTCGATCACTCGTGAGTCACACTTGAGATAAAAATGTTGACAGCTGCCTGTAGTTGCTCTTCAGTGGTTTTCACAGATAACGTCTGTTCTCATCATCTGTCGGCCTAGTCAAGTAGTGTTGTTGCCAGAGGTGTAAAATAACATTTATCCTGAAACCTGTTATATGACATTAATAAGATGGTAAATTTAAATTTTAAACATTTCAAGTAACAAACAACTATCTGGTTTTGTAGTTGTTGGATATTTGAATGTAATTGTAGCTGGAAGTAGGAAAACATAAAAGCAAAATCAGGGGTAAAACAAATTAAATTAAATGTAAAATTAAATTTCAAAAATGGGGAAAAAGTACATTGAAATGAAAAATGTAAATAAAAAAAACACTTATTATTAATCATATTAACAAAAATAATTAATGAAAAATTAAATTCCATTATATGAAAATATATAGCTGCCTATATTTGTGTATATATTTTAAAGTATTATCCTGAAACCTGTTACCTTAGATTGCTACTGGAAATTTTTAAACATTAAATTCATTAAATTATCAAACAACTATGATTTTATATCTGATTTTGTTGTTTGATATTTGAATGTAGTTGTATCTGTAAGTAGAAAAGCATCAAGGCAAGATCAGGGATCACATTTAAAAAAAAAAGTAAAATAATGTCTAATTTAATTTAAAAATAGTTAAAATAAAAAAATAATATAATAATAATATAATATAAATACATGAACAAACAAATTTTTACCTAAATTTACATGATTACAATTTAATTATTCTTTCCTCACATTAAATATATAGATACATTTATCTTTTTGGGAGTTCTAACAAGCTTGAAAACCTTTTTGGTCACATATACCATTGCTCGCAATTTTGCGAAAAAGATCCAAAATTTCCCACAATAATACTTAATCATAATAATGAAGCACAAATATTCAAGTACTTTACATCCCTGTTTATTACTCTCCTTCTCTATCTGTTCCTCTCTTTCAATATGTGATAAGCCTCTCCCTAGAGCTTCCCATAGCTCCTCGTCTCTTTATCCTCCTACCCTGAGCGTTATAAACCCCCTCCCTTTTCTCATCTTTCAGATTAGATAGACCAGCATGAGTTGCAGGCAGGGATGCATGGAATCGATATTATTGATGAGTGATCAATCACATGCCTGCTCTGCATTAGAAAGTGAAAGCTGAGAGCCTGAGAGTGCAGACGGGCCCAACCCTGATCCTTGATGACTGCATGTGAAACAGAGACAATGTTACCTTCAGTGGGGATAAAGTTCAGAGGTCCCGGTTCCTCAGGGAAGACCGCACACACCAACCGCAGGAGCCAGAAGATCCCGATGAAAGATCTGGCCACAGTCGTCATGGTAGAGGATCTCCGGCACTATAACAGGAACATGGAGAAAAGAGTGAGGTGAGGTGGCAGAAGATTTAGCAGGATGCACACTTCTGTGAACTAAACTAGCACTCCGATGGATCCTAAAGCATCTCTAACATCACCCCAGAGATTAAGATCAGTAATTAAGTTATCCACCAATAGAATTTGTGCTAGTCAGCCCTAATGGTCCAGTCGGTGTGGTGTGTCACAGAACTGTCATCAAAGACACGGGACCCAGGACTGAACTGCCCGGACGTCTAACAAAAGGGCTTCACACAGAGCCAGGATTGGGGAGGGGGCCGGAGCACATGTGAGTGGGAAGCTCTGTTTAAGAACCTAGAGTGCTGTCTTGCTGTCTACTGCTACAGACAGCATCCTAACCAAAATAAACATTGAAATGCGCTAGGCACCAAATATATACCATATGGATTTTTAAAAAGACTTCATGAAAGAGTTATAAGCCATGAACCAAACCAACCAGCTTCAGTGAATCAAAACATCATAAACTTTGATTTGAAGCAAAAAAAAGAATTTGGGGTGAAAAAAAGGTATGGGACTGCGTACTTGACAGCTTTATTAAAGAGCAGAACTACAACGCCATGAAGCATTATGACAATCTGAATAAAAAAATGACATATATACAAAAATATTTAAGGATGTTCATTATATATTATATATATATCACTATATATTGACTCTATTATACCATTGCAAGTGCTTCATGGGTGGGCATGATTTGCTTGTTACAATTCTTTGATTGGTGTAGACATTTTTGGAAAATCATGGGTCACTTGGTTTTTCACCAGGAATTCTACTGTTAAAATTATTTTTTTATTTTAAAAAAGTTTAAATAATGTGCATATAGCATTGATTAACAACCTTGAAGCTCACAGTAGGTCTAGAGAAGAATTTTGAATAAAGTAGTTCATAAAATTATGGTTAAACTACTGATGTCACATGGACTGTTTTAACGATGTACTTACTACCTTTCTGGACCTTGAACGTGGTAGTTGTGTTGCTGTCTATGGAGGGTCATATCTTGAATATATCTTGATTTGTGTTCCAAAGATGAACGAAGGTCTTATGGGTTTGGAACTACAAGAGGGTGAGTAATTAATTGATAGAATTAAAATTTTTGGGTGAACTATCCCTTTAAAGTACTGCCTACTGTAGGTACCAAGTATTTATTTATTTTGCATATAACTTTGTGCGGCTGCATATGTGTGTACTTGAGAAAGTTACTGCAAGCAGAGATGGACTTTTAAATTGAATGCCTGAAAATAGACAGGAACTCTTGCCCTCTTGAAAAAAAGACAGCAGAAAGAGAGAAGATGTGATGGAAACACAAATGTCACTAAAATTAAATTGCAATGCAATCTATGTGGAAAATTACCCCTGCACTTCAGAGAGGCACAGAGAAGCTCTGGAGAACTGTCACAATAGTATTGTCTGTAATAGTCTAACGTAATGGTACTGTCTGATAAAGAGATTTCAATGGACAGATGATACATGTTATCTTTTACTGGTTTGAGATACACCAACACCATTTTAATAGTTTGAAAAACATACAGAAAATTGCTGCATCAAGTCGATACACACTTCAGTTTTCCTCCATGAAAAATTGAATCAAATCCTTGTGTTGTTCCAAACTGACTTTCCGTCTTCATTGAAACACAATGAGAATATATTTTAAAGAATGTTTACACTGTTTAGTCCATACAAGGAAAGTCAGTGGGGTCCAATACAACACTGGAACCCATCAACGTTCAAAAATAAATCTTGTTTTGTGTTCTGCAGTAGAAAGAAATGCATATAGGATTGAAACAACATGAGGTTAACTAAATAATTAATTTTTATTTTGGGGTGAACCTTTTAAAACTTCAATAATACTTATACTGGGTTTTGATTAAGCCAGGGGAACAGATCAAGACAATTGAACAACAAAACAGAAAGGCATTCTCAACAGAACATAAGGGTCAATAATGGAAAACCAGAATTTATGAAAAGGCACAGCATGCTTTTCATACCTTTTAAATGAACTGTACAATGAACTGTTGTATTTGTTCAAAAGAACGACTGAAAAACCTGGGAAATTATAAGGCCAGTTGTCATGCATTTCTGATAAATTTTCCACAGTGGTCAGTGGTTTCAATAGCATGAAACTCAATATATGAATGAGTACTCAGCTCTCTGCTTGAGTGTTAACAAGCTGAGAACATTTGCTTTGAAACTTTAGTGGAAATGCTGTTAGTTACATTCGCAGTGCAAACATAAACAAATCAGCGTCAGTTGAGCTTTTCAGCGCCAAAGCGTTAAGATGGCACGTACATGTATTAAAATCTGACAGCCTCAATTTCTTTATTCAAAAAAAAAAACCTTCTCATTTTCCTGTGGCTAAGCGCCAATTGAGTTACACAATGCAAAGCAGCCAGCTCTCATTTGTCAGAGCGTGGCCTTGTTATCCAAAACGCACACATGTACATATACACACACAACTACATCCATTGTGGGTCTATTTCTATAGTGAAATGGCTTGTGACGTTTTATCAGGGCTAACTATCTTTCCAGGACATTTCTAGAATTCCTGCTATTGAAGTCTGAACAAGGCCGCCCCACACACTAATAGTTCAATACCCAATGCAGCAAATTATGCCCAACAATAGGCTTACAAGAAAAAGAAAAAGAGAGAAAATGAAAAGAGGCCAAATGGGGAATGAAGGCAGACGGAACAGGATAGCTTAAACTAGAAGACGCTGCCATAAGTTGGTATCGGTGATTCTATTGTCTTGCTACAATTAATCATTTACGAGTATGCGCCAGACCTCACGCATTTAATTAGCATAATTAGAAACTCTGAGCTATAGAGTTTCAGGGGACAGCAAGCTAAACAGATGCAGAGGGGGTGAAGTAAATACAAGCTTGGATATAACATACACCATTTCACTTTTAATTACGGCAAATGTCAATTCATGTACCATGGTTGGTCCACTGATACCGTACTAACGTTCAATGCTGTCCTAATAAATAAAGCTAATTCTTTACCATCAGAGATGGGAATTTTCTTGATTCTGGTTCAGATTCCTCTTAAAGAATCTAGCTCCTTAAATGGTGAATATTTGTGGATGCAATCCAGTCATTTCAATAGGAAACCATGCAATTGGGAATTTCACAAGAGGGTGAAATATACCGCAAAGGGTTCAAATTGGTTACATGCATTCACTGCATTGACCAACAGAATTCTGCTTGGTTTGAAGGTGAATTCTGTGTGAGCTTTATACATCACTACACTATAACAGACAATGGACCTTTTTCGCAGATATTATACATCATATGACCACACCAAGTTACTTGTTCAAGGATTTATGATACACTGGTTGTGCCATATGTGTCTGATTCACTACAAAGAACCAACTCATAGGAGTAATTTCTTCAGGGATAAAATATACTGTATGAGTGTTGTATGAGTTTTATTTACTAAAAAGAATCGATTCAAAAGAGTCATTTGCTCAGAGATGAGATGCACTGGTTGCACTGTCTGCATCAGTGTTAATTTTGACAGGCATTTTTGATTTAGTCTGAGTCTTTATCTTGAGACGAAAATGCTTAATAGTCTTAGTCACATTTTAGTCGACGAAAAGTCATTGCATTTTTGTCAACTTTTAGTCATTACTTTTAGTCAAACTGCAGTTACCAACATTTTATTTTGGTAGCTATTTTATATGTAGTCTTCAAACAAATATAATCATTAATTCTTCTCTCTTTAGACCAAATCAATTAAGCTTATGAGAAATTTGAGTCAAGGATTGAATTTGGAAAAACGTGTGATGTGAAATAAATGATGACAATTTTCATTTTTGGGTGAACTATCCCTTTTATCCCTTCAGTTGTGAAAAGGGAGCAACTTATAAAAATTATAGTTGTTCGTATAGGCCTATAACATACATAATATATATAATCTATAATTTTTGAAAAAGAAGCAGAATAAGACAATAAGACAAATACAAGAGATACAAATTAAATTCATTTTTTCAGATACAGTAAGTTTACTTAACATATTTATTTGTTACACATCTTTTGTTGGTTAACATTAATGATATGGATAGGTACTTAACTAGGAATGCTGTCCCTTTAAGACAGAAGGCAAGCATGTAATACTGACACGTTCAGATTTCACCCACCTGTTTACGTTCACTTAATCCATAACCGACTGTATTTACGTGAGATACTCTACACGATAGACATTTGGACTGCTGTGTGTGTATTTGAGCACTTAGAACTGATCGGGCACTGTATATGAGAACTGAAGAAGTGGAGCGTGCGCGAGAGAGAGCACTTCTATCAGCGCGATTCTGCCTATCCCGCCTTCACTAACTTCAAGTTAATTGACAACGAATTGTGACTCCCGGGAAAAACGGGACGTCTGGTCACCCTATCCCTACCCCTTCAGGTGCAGAGGCCATTGTTTCAGATCGCTAGTTCGCATTTTGGTAGCCTATCCATCCACTGCGGCTGCCATACTGAGACTACATATGCAAACGCCCCTTATCCGATTGCAATCCAATGACAGGGACGCACATTTTGAAGAACAAGACAGTAGCCTATAGGATGTATTTTGAATGTCCGGTAGTCCTCAAATAACATTATAGTCCCGTCTCGTCTCGTTAATGAAGACGCGGCATAAATTTCGTCATAGTTTTTATCATCAGATATTAGTTTTAGCTCTTCAACGTCTCGTCTTAGTCACAGAAAAAATGTTCGTTAACGA
>NW_015549584.1:2299766-2311388 GCF_001515605.1 Sinocyclocheilus anshuiensis
TGAGATACTCTACACGATAGACATTTGGACTGCTGTGTGTGTATTTGAGCACTGAGAACTGATCGCGCGCTGTATATGAGAACTGAAGAAGTGGAGCGTGCGCGAGAGAGAGCACTTCTATCAGCGCGATTCTGCCTATCCCGCCTTCACTAACTTCAAGTTAATTGACAACGAATTGTGACTCCCGGGAAAAACGGGACGTCTGGTCACCCTATCCCTACCCCTTCAGGTGCAGAGGCCATTGTTTCAGATCGCTAGTTCGCATTTTGGTAGCCTATCCATCCACTGCGGCTGCCATACTGAGACTACATATGCAAACGCCCCTTATCCGATTGCAATCCAATGACAGGGACACACATTTTGAAGGACAAGACAGTAGCCTATAGGATGTATTTTGAATGTCCGGTAGTCCTCAAATAACATTATAGTCCCGTCTAGTCTTGTTAAAGAAGACGTGGCATAAATTTCGTCATAGTTTTTATCATCAGATATTAGTTTTAGCTCGTCAACGTCTCGTCTTAGTCACAGAAAAAATGTTCGTTAACGAATATTTTTCGTCATCGTCTTCGTTGACGAAATTAACACTGGTCTGCATGCATTTGATTTGCTAAATTACTGGCTCATAAGAGCCTTTCATGCAGGAATCAGACTACACTGATTATGCTGTAGATTCAGTAGTGGTGTTGCAGTGATGCTGAAGAGTAGTGGAGGAAACATTTTCGTATTTTTCGTGTTCCTCTTTAATCAGAAATGAATGGCCTGAAAAGAATGGCATTGTTCAGCCAACAAGTAGACCTGCCTCTATAGAGTTTCCCCTGTCAATGTACAGTAATTACGAACGTTTGAGAAGGTAATTATCTGAATGAGGTCATTAAGATACCGTAAGAGGAGCGTGGACGGGACGGTAGTATCTCTGACCGACCATTGAGAAGCTGTTACTTAAGATAACAAATCACTTAGTTAATCAATAATAGTTTGGTAGCGTAGGCTGCTTAATGAACTCTGATCTACTGCCAATAGTCTCAGGAATGATTGGTCAATTGAGACCAGAGAGCAAAAACAAAGGAAGTGGCAACTCCAAGCTGGAGATCATGAGCAGAATGAGTATCTGGAGAGCCGCCCCCATGCTAATGTCAAGCTGCATACTCTGAATTTTAAGGACGTTAAACCTGGTTGAAATTCAAATGCTTTGTGTATGAATAAGGTATTTATGAGACCTATTCTCTGCCTTCAAAAAGCACAAACGTTCAGATGATAAGTATTCTGGGTAAAGGAAGAATAGCACTGATTTCATTACTTACCCCTAAGGGATTTGAACATGATAAATCATCTAAGGATTTGAGAGCAAACTTCATTTAAGTGTGTCCCAGATAAAAAACTGATAATGAGAGTAGAGAATGGCATTAATGAGAGAAGTGATCAGTAATAAAGGCATGAATTAACGCATGCATTATCAGCCCCGAATGATCACAGAGAACAGAAATTAAACCGCTATCCGACATTCTCTTCTAATTTGTGAATCTGAAGGTAAGGAATGTCTTGGCACAGTTGAACAGCTACAGCATTTCATAGTCTATAACGGATTAATTCACTTACATAAGGCCCCTACAGAGAGCACATCCTGTTGAAAGCAGCAGCAATAGAACAAAGTCATGCAGGTCTGGAACGACATGACTGAGTAAATGACAGAATTTTAACTTTTGCATGAACTACATCTTTTAAGATTTCTCTTTTTTTATAAATACATTTTTATTTTGGGTGAGCTATCCCTTTAAAAGAAGGTGGCAAAGCAAAGCAGAGAACAAGAGGGAAAATAAAAACAGCAGAAAGGTGGGGAAAAAGCAATTTGGATGTAGTATCGGAAGACGAAAGTTGAATATGCTGATAGAGGCCAAAAATGCCTGGAATGCTTTCAAAGCAGTGAAACCGGCAGAACCCGGAGCCAAGAGGAGGCTGATTTCTTTCCTGAACATAACCTAAAATACTGCTCCGGTGACCCGAGACGGTTAACCTCCGTCTCTGACCCCAGGGGGAATGGTTCCAGCTAGCCAAAAACCATATCAGAGACCAGCAGCCACGGTCTGGACTGCCATTCAGTATTTACTGCCCTCTGTTTCTGGATAGCATGATGTCCAATTCACTCTCCTGTTCTGCCACAACCATTTTAATAGGTTGTTTTCCAGACACAGTCAAAGTCCCGAAGCCATTCGTCAGGGCAGTTTAAAGCAGCCTGGTGACTCCTGCTTGATTTTTGTATGGTGAATGAAACATGAAATTAAAGATCTACTTAATGGTCTATTCACGTCAAAGACCTTGTGTCGAATTATAAAGATACACAGCATCATTCCATAACTCGTGACAGGGAAAAGAGACGCACACGTTTTTCCCATGGAGCAGTAATCCTGATTCTGAATTGATGGAGTGTGGCATCAGGTTGAACCAGCAGAGCAGCGTCTTCTCATGCAGAGACACCCTGAGCTATTTTTCACTCACTGCAGACATGAAAAACACCCAGACAAATACAGCAATCTACAAAAACGGGATGAATCGGTCTAGTGCTGCACTGTTGCACACACACACACACAAACATCGGGAAACAGGGAGAACCGTAGATGCTGCTTAACAGCTTTGGCGAAAATATACGAGAGCTAAATGAACAAACTGTGCCTAAGCTAACAGCTGGAGAAATTGGCTTTTCTCTAGGTCAGGCGCCATTCCAAGACGGTGGAATCGTCTTTCACCATTAAAACCACAGGTTTCATCTGAGCTCTATTCACTTATACGGGCTGTTGGTTAATCAGTACTAACATTTGATGCAAAATAGAGCGTACTGCTGCGGTTGACCCCCGAGTTAGTTCTCGATACCCCAAAGGAATCATACTACACCAGTTTTGGAGAAGAAGTCTCTTATGCTCACTGAGGTTGCATTTATTTGATTAAAAATACAGTAAAATCAGCAATATTGTGAAATATTATTACAATATAAAATGACTGTTTTCTATAGGCCTATATGTTAAATTCTAATTTATTCCTAGTGTGGCAACGCTGAATTTTCAGCAGCCATTACTCTATTCTCAGAGTCACATGTGTCTTCAGTGTCACATGTTCCTTTAGAAATCAATCTAATATGCTCATTCGGTGCTCAAAATACATTTCTTATTATCATCAGTGTTGGAAACAGGTGTGCTGCTTAATATTTTTGAGGAAACCATGCTTAATTTAGGATTCCTTGACAAATAGAAGTTAAAAATAAAAACATTTATATATAAATCTTTTGTAAAATTATACATGCCTTTACTGTCACTTTTGAACAATTTAATGCATCCTTGCTGAATAAAAGTATGAATTTCTTAAAAAAAAAAAAAAATCTTAATGCCCTTAAACTGCACTATATAAATTGAAAATGAAACAGATTCAAGAACCTGGAACTAACTTTTGTACTGTATGTGGGTTCTTGCATATCTTACAAAGGATCGTGACTCTATTCATAACATTTCAGGCTAGATATTGAAAATAGGGAGTTGCGGGCAAAAGTCCTGTGTTTTAATTCACCTCGAGGGCAGTAATAAAAGTGCTTTTAATGGCCAAACATCATCATAAACACATCAGACGCAGTACAACAGACTGTGGCAAGGTCGACCTCTCACCCGGCTGAAGGCTTCATGCTCTGTAAATCATGTACGTAACGGACGAAATGGAAACAACTCTACGTCGTTAAAAGAAAGAAAAAAGACTGCTGAAAGATTAAAGCTATCCCATCCATCATATCCATTGCCGTAAAAACAAGCCAAGCAAAAACAGGGAGGCGATAATCCACTGCACAGTCGTAAATAAAGCGAAAAAGTTCAGGCTAATGACTAAGACGACTTGCAAGGATCACAAAGTTCACGGGTTGACAAGCTTTACTTGCCTGAGACTCCCACGGGGCTGTGAATTATACCTAACAAAAATACCCCGCAGAATCCTAATATCTCAATTGTGCGCATCACAAGCTGCCAGGGTTTTATTTTTTATTTATTATTATTATTTTGAAGGAGTCGGAAGAGGAGGAGAAACGGAGATGAAAGAGAGGGGGGAAGATTACTAGGAGGAATGAGAACAGAGAAGGAGAGATAGGCAGACGTGTGCATGAGTGTATGTGTGTCACGCTCGTCATGCAAAATTAACGTCTTTAGGGATGATGCACGCTGCAGTAGAGCGGCACTACTGAGCTCATACGAATAGAAATACATAGAAAAACAATAAACATCTCCCCTCATAGCATATGGTTCAGCAGAGCATCTTATAAATATCACTCCTCTGGGAATTAAGTTTCAGTTTGTTGCCTCTCGTTAACTTTACTACACTAATACATTACATGCTCTAGATGTAGAGAAAGCTCACTAAAAATAGGAAACATCTGGTTCATATTCTTCTCAAAATCACAAATATTTTAAATAAAGAAAATTAAGTCTTTTATTAACAGAATTTTTTAATTTTTTATATAAATTTTACACATTTTAACACCTTTCATATACACCTGAAGCTACAATAATACAAAAATGATTATATATCAGTTAAATAGTAAAATTGCAACTATAAGTACACACTGTAGTAGCCTTTGTTGTATTGAATTTAATAAAAATTTTGATAAATAATGTCCATGCATAGTTCCCTACTACGCATGTGCAGATTTCAAGAAACACTCTGTAAACAATGTCTTGATGATCTACTGCATTTGTGAATTGTGCATCTAGTGGATAATTTTCCATCCCATAATGACATAGTACCTGAGAAGCCACCATATTTAAAAACTCAAAAACAAAAACGGCAGAAAACTGTGAGAGGAGCAACTCTTTTCAAGTGCTTCAAGAAATTAGTTCCACAGGCCAAAGGACAATGCCTACACGTCTAGGAATGAGTTCTGAATTCTGTACGCAGCCATTGTGTCTAGACACATCACAATCCAAAACATTGTTATGGTCCTAAAACTGGCTTCATTTTTATTATGCAAAACCTTGTTTCTTTCTTTTTTTCTTCTAATTTGGGGGGTGAAATATAACACGGATGTTTCTCCATCAGATTCACTCATAAAGCAGCAGTCAGTGAGTGAGTTAGTGTTCAAAGAGCTTGTTTAAATTCCAGATGCAGCATATTGATGAGTATGGGAGCGCTCCTATCTCTCCGTTTCTCACTGCTTCAGGCAGTCTTTACAGCCAACACACCGATCTGTGGACACATATTTATTCAGTTCATCATTTGTCCATCTGCTCTTCTTCTCTCTCTTCCTCTCTCTCCCTCGTGGCTTGTTTGTCAGTACCCCCTCCTTCCCCTCTCTCTCTCCTCCTTCCCTCCAGTCTCCCCTATTGCCCAAATTCTCTCCACAAAATAAGCTACCTGCTCACCCAATTCACTGAGATAAATTTCCCACCCAATCCAAAGAACCATACAGGTGTGTGCATGCGCATAGGTTTGTGGGGGGAGGATGTTGATCTCTCGTTTTCAGGATGAATTTATGTCAGTTCTCCATCAGTGCACAACGATACATGGCATAGCAGGGAAAACATTCACAACGCATGCCAATCAAACCCATTCTGAGCCTGCTAATTATTGAGTATACAAGGTGGCGGCACACACAGACATGCGCATGCACATGTTGTGAATATCTGCATGTTGCAGGCTGCGCTCCAAGCACAGGGCTGAGATGAGAGAGAGAGAGAGAGGGGTCTGATTCCTCACCCAGGCTGACAGGCATAATAATCAGAACGGAGCATTACCAACCAGCCCAACTATACATCTCTCTCATTCGCTTACTTTCCTTCCTCTAGTCTCATTTCCTCACATGTCAGGGTAGTTTTCTCTGCTATTTTGCATCCATACCCTGCTGAAAAGACTAGCATATGTTGTGCCTGGATGCTTTTCTCTGCAATGGTATGCTGATGTTTCCAGCAGGCTTCTTAAAGTTTAAAATGAAAACCCTGTCATTGTTTACTCAAACTCATGTTGTTCCAAACCTGTATGACTCACCTGGAACACAAAATGAGAAATTTAAAAAAATATATATTGGTCTGTGCTTTTGTAATAAATAGGGACTGAGGCTTTCTAGTTTCAAAAACCATGTAAAAAGTATCCAAAGTAGTCCATATAGGACTTGTGCACTATATTACAAGTCTTCTGAGGACATTCTTTCTATGAGGAACAGGAATTTAAAGTCAAAATGAGGGATTCTGAACAGAATATATTGTTTAATAATATACTGTATTTGTCTAATTTTAAAAATGGTAAAACTAAAATCAGTGTTATTTTGGTATTACTATATACTATTATAGTGTTAAACATAATACGCTTAGTTTAATATTTTGAATCGGCTTTTATTTTTAATTTTCCATTTTTCTTTTCAATTTTAGTTGCAGTAATTCTGCACTTTTTTATTTTTATTAATTTTGTTTAGAATTTAGTTTATTTGTTTATATCTCTATTTAGCTTTATTTTCATTACAGTTTTTAGTAATTTTGGTACTTCTTATAACTTAAGTTAGTAACTAATAACTTATTTCAGTTAGCTGCCAAGGCATTTCTAATTTACATTTTAAGTTTTTCATGTAATATTTATATTTTATTTAATTTCAGCATACCAAAAATGTTTCGTTAACAATAACGACACTGACCAGAACCAGTGAAGTGAATTTAGGCATCACATCATTACAAATGAAAATATAAATTCTGAGATTTGCTAAAGCTTACATTTATTAAATCTATAAGGTTAGTGTTATTAAATTAGTGTTTTTAAGTATTAATTTAATTGAACATTACATGAAAAAGTTAATCTAATCTAAATGTAAAAATAGGTGGAATAAACATGTACAATTAAATATAATTATCATCAACAAATGAAAAAAAAAAAAACTACACTACAAAGAATACAAAAATAAAAAATACAAGCTACAAAGTACCAAAGCTCAAAAGTTCCATGCAGACACCAATTCACTGCAGCCATACAGACCAGTACAATTAATCAGAATCATCTTTGGAATGACGTAAGGGTGAGTAAATGGTAGAATTATCACTTTCAGGTAAATGAATCTAACCAGCACCCAAAGAACGCCACTTAACCAGTAAAAAAATCATGCTGGTCTTTGAGCAGGGTATGCATTCATTGCAAAGCCTCTACATTGCTTTCTCTTTGCCATCTCAACGTGGCTTATTTATTTGACAGGGTGGAGGTTGCACATTGTCGTTTTAGCTGAACATGGGAAAACTTCCTCCTCTCTTTCACTCCCCATCAGTGTCCTCTCTCACGACTCCTTATCAGACCTCAGACAGCCTGTCTGTGCAGCACTCTTTTTATGGAAACACTGTAGAGAGGGATTTCTGTGGAGGGTGTGCGTACAGCATCCTGAAAGCATATCAAATGTGAATGGTGTATGTGCGTCTGTATAAGCACTTTGAGAGCGCACGTTTGTGTTGTTTTGGATTGATCTGTACCGGCCTTTCTTTTGAATCAGATCCATCGAAGGGGTGGGGGGCTGCAAATTAAAAGAAGGAAAGATGGATGGAATAAGGTTTGATGTTTACTGAGTCCGTTGCTAAGGAGATGAGAAATGAGGGACAGATTTAGTCATAACAGAGGCAGAGACTGATGGAGCAACCAAAGCCATTCAGAGAGAGAAAAATAACACACTCTGATGAAAAAGAAGCAGAAAGAGAGAGAGGAAGGGACAGAAGACAACAAAAATAATGGCAAGACAAAAACAACACGGGGTGGCAAGCAAATAGGGGTGAAAGCTTCCTGTATTCGTGAAAATACAAAGTGCAGAAGGACAAAGAAGGAGAGAATGGGCAAAGAAAAAGAGAAGAGAAGGATTAACAGTGTGAAACCATTATGCTGAAAGAATGAAAGCCTAGAGCCCATTAAAAGCGATGACATGGATGTGTGTGCGCGTCTGGAGGCCTGAAATGCAACACTGGCACACAGATAAATACGCTATGAGATGGAGAGAGATGTAGCCTTGACCCTGCTGACCTTTTCTTTTGCTTCACAATATCTGGTGTTTACTTGCTCCCAGGTGAATCGTTCCACACACCCATAAAATCTCTGACAGTGTCTGAAAAGCAGAGCAGAAAGTGAGATTTTTTTTGTTTAAATTGTGAGCCGGTTTTGTTCCTCCATTCATACGTTGGCCTGGAGCATCCACGTTAAACCCCGCATAATGCGGGCCCTGCTTTAGTTCATGTGCTCAACTTGTATGAGAATGGTTTACAATCAATAAAGCCTTTTACCTCGAAGCGTGTTACGGCTTGCCTTTCTCCCGACTGGCTCTTTTGTGGTCTTGCTCAAGAACATTGTGGAAAAACATTGTCAATAGCCTTGAAGAGTGTGAGGTCACTGAAGGGAAACATAACATCCTTATGTGTCAAGCCAAGCATGTCCTACATGATATGCTCAGAGAGCGGTATGGAAGGGAAGGGGAGGTGGGCTGGAAACAGCAGACTTCCTCAGAAAGTGCTGGTAAAGCCACATGAGGTAGTTTCCTACCCGTATATGATGAAGTCGACGTGTTTTACTGTAAAAGGATACAGTATGTGTCATCAATGTGTGTGGGAACTCACTCAAGGGTATTGAATAGTATTGAATTACATGCTGTTCAAAAAGGCACACTGGATTCACTCTCTCATCACTGATGAATGGATGGATGGTCCACTTCTAAACCTACAGCACAAAACACAGCCAACAGTACGGTGTGATTCACGAACAAGCTACTGTGATGAGTCAGTTTGCAAATTAAAAAAAAAACACACTACAGTCTGATTTCCAAATAAATGATTCTAATTAACTGTTTTTTAGTGAAACCATGCAGAATGACTAGTGTGGTTCTTTTCCCGACTCTTATAACCCAGGCCTTTTAAGTGAAACAAAACCATAAAACATTATTACTATAGTATGATTCCTGAACAAATTACTCTTACACTGAACAAAATTATAAACGCAACACTTTTGTTTTTGCCCCCATTTTTCATGAGCTGAACTCAAAGATCTAAGACTTTTTCTATGTACACAAAAGGCCTATTTCTCTCAAATATTGTTCACAAATCTGGCAAAAACAAAAGTGTTGCGTTTATAATTTTGTTCAGTATAAACCATTGCTTTTTAGTGTATCAGAACCATACTCATAATAATGTGTAATCATAATAGCAGTGTTTCTGAATTCATTTTGAATTTGAACAAATGATTCTTATGAGCAATTTATTTTTTTTTTTTTGGTGAATCAAAACCACACAGCATGACTAGAGTAATATGATTCCTGAACAAATGACTCTTATGGACAAGCTCTTTTTAGTGAATCAAAACCATTCAGTTTAGTTTAACTAATTTTTGAACAAATGACGGAGTCTTTTTTTTTAGCGGATACATACAGCACAAGGGTAGTCTGGTTCCCAAATGAATGATGCTCATGATACAGTTCTTTTTGGTGCATGAGAAACAGACATTGGCCACATTCAAACAGCAGCAGAATACGGTTGTCAGTCCTGTATTTGAGTCCTTAATACGGCTACGTTCACACACAGTACGGTTATTTACGGGTGTGACAACTGCATTCTGTAACCGAACTCACACTCGTAAATTTTCAGGATTCACAAGCGCATTCTCGGAACACACGCGCTGTGTAAACGGAATAGGACTGGACAGCTAGTTGTCTGTCATGTCATACAGTGCGATAGAGCCAATCTGCTGCACAAACGCGCGTCTAATGTGTGTTACATGCTTTCATGTGTGGTTTCGGTAACTTACAGTGACAGAGAAATGAGCTGTGTGTCATCTGAAAGTTTTAGATCTAGTTTTCCACCGGAGCCGCTCCCGTCAGTTTTGTGTTCTGCGCGCGACTCAAATATGCTCTGCTCTCTACCCAAATAAAAGCTGCTGTCGGTTAATGAAGATTTGAGGAAGAACTCACAGCTCGATTGGACTCATGTCATGTCAGAAGTAGGGCTGACCTCGACTAAAGATTTTTCTAGTCGACTAGTAGTCATTCATTTGAAGCATTAGTCGACTAATCGCACGTTTATTAATAAACCAATAAATCATATTAATGAGCCTTTAATTGCCTACATTGCCTAATAACCACTCAAGTGCATGCATAAAGCTTGCCACAGCACCGGCAGAAGTAATGATTATGAATGTGTCAGAGAAAACAGCAAGGAGGCAGCATTAACATTTTAATAATTCATCGATAAACTAGCTTTCTTTGTTTTCGGTTTAAGAGATGAAGTCGGCGAAACTGACTCGTCATCTCCGCAGTAGTAATGCGCCTGTATGCATGTTTCATATGGATTAATTAGAAAATATTTGTTTTCCATTTCAATTGGTTTATTTGAAAGTAGACAGTCAGTCTATTATTATGTCAGTCTCTATAGATATATTTTTTATGTCTGTAAGGCAAGCATACACGGAGTTTCGCGCTCAAGTTCACAGAGATCGAGACGGCATCCTCCTGTTTGCTTTCATTATTTTACAAAAGTGCAATGATTTGTTGTTATTGTGAGTGCACACAAATAAACGTAGTCTTTACAGATTCGAAAGGTGTATTACTCTTATCTGTTAAGTGCAAGTGAGCGCACCGGCGCCTCCATCTGTCCTGCAGTGAGCATGTTCAGCTTCCACACTCCGCACAGACACTTAGCACACATTTCTCTAGGTTAACATTAGATTGAGCAGTCATATAAATTTGCTGCTACTTGCATATTTCAGATGATAAGCCATATTTGAGGTCGATGAATGACAGGCGAGCATTTGGATGTCCTACCCAATGTACTGTATTAGCCTACCACATAGACCAGCCGTTAACGATCTGAGTGACTTCGCCAATGTGTTTTTTTATTTATTTATATTTTTTTTCTGCGACTAAGTGACTAATAAAATTTTGGTTGACCAACCCTCTGGTCGACTAACGGTTAGTCGACTATTAGGCAGCAGCCCTAGTCAGAAGTGATAAAACTTTTAGTATTATGGACGTCGCCATCTTTGATTTTACTCTGGTCACTGTCGCTATGTTTACTGGTAAGGAATATGGGCTAAACTCCCGTTGCACGTTCATACAGACAGTATTCCAAATGCTACTGTAAGCTTCTGTATGAACAGGATATTTCGAGACTCACACTTGTAAGTAAATGCGGTTGTCAATCCCAAAAACTGAGTGTGAACGTAGCCATTAGGGCTGTCAAAAAACATCGAATTTCTAATATTCATCGAATTTAAAATAAAAATCCACATTCGAATGCAAAAACGTTGCATTCGAATTTTAGGTGTGCGCTAAGGAGGCAGCCTTATCAGTGGTGCAGTGGTGAGATGCGATGACGATGTAAGTGCCTTTGCATTATAATAGGCTTGTTTGAGATGAGCAAAATCTGCCCAGAACCGATCACCGGTGATCACCGCGAGATGCATGCCAGTTAGAAAAGTGTCCGAGTTACGTCCGACTTGCTCTGATGTCATGCCGACGTGTGCCAAAAAAATCTCTCGACGGCAAGACGTCTGTGTCGGATTGTGCAGTCTGGCGCAGTTGCTCTCCACCGACTGCGCTGATCAAAAGTATGATGGGAAACGACTGACTGACGACACAGCTTAATGCTCATTGGTTCAGACAAC
>NW_015549584.1:2311979-2318988 GCF_001515605.1 Sinocyclocheilus anshuiensis
ACCCAGCACGTGAGTGAGAATAACGCGCTATCTGTCTTTGATCTCGTAGGTATCTGTTCCACTTCGAGAGGGCAGAACTGTCCGTCTTGACTGCGCTTATTTCACTCCTCCCCTCACTGCAGCCACCTACTCTCACCTTCATTTCAGGTGAGACGAGGCGCATCTCAAACAAGCCTTTTTGTTTTTGTTAACCTATCCAGTTGAAGTCACTAGATGCGGCGCTGCTGCGTTGTTAATTACAAATATTGCGGGAAAAGAGAACATCAATGCAGAGAAGGTCTCGTTTACGTCCAAACTGAAACCAAGCCGTTCACACAGAACGCATATTTCGCGCATTTTCTAGAGGGACATCTATCACCGTTGCACTCACGTCTCGCACAAAGGTTGTTTAGAATGCCATGTAAAATTAATGCAAGATCAACTTTGAAAAAACGTATCTCGAGACTTTATGGCGGGTTTTTTCCCCATCCCACTGCAAGTAGTGTTTTTAAATGAAAAATGTGATTGGTTTTCGGCCCTTTGTATTAAACTATGCATACATACATGATGCTGTTTTGTTTATAGTGGTTTAAGCAACTTAATTATAATTGGTTTATAAACATTATTTTAAACATTATGCACTTTTTTCACAGATTATGCTTTGAATAAACGTGCATTAGTAATATTTTGCTCGATGCGCCCTCTTGTGGCCTCAGAAGAGAAGTCAAAAGCTTTTCTTCACCCTAACTGAAATTATGCATTTTAAATTCGAATATAATTCAAATTTTGATAATATTTAAGTAAAAAATTTGAATTTAGTTTTTCAGGCATTTTGACGGCCCTAGTAGCCATTGTAACTTCATAGTAGCCTGTTCTTTTTTGTAAATGAAAGCCAGTTTAGTCAAACTAAAGAACTGACTTTTATCATGATTTGTCAATGGAATTGCTTTTTTTCCCATCAAAATATTTCTTCTTCAAAATTACTAAAAGTCACAGAATCAAAACTAGAATCTTTAAATTCCTAATGATTCCCACCCTAAACTGTCACAGTACTGCTTTGTAACAGTTTGTTATGTTTGGAACGCGCAAATAGGACTGCACTCATCCAAGTGTCAGAAACAATAACAAACACTCAAGTTGCACAAGTTGCTCGATAAACACAGGTACAGAGCGACTGAAAGTGTTTTATAGTTGTCTTCCTTAAAAACAGCCCCAGTGACACCGGTTTAAATGGCGACGGAAGGTATGTTTCGCATTCATGCCAATTAAACCCGAAGCTTTGTGCAAGGCCTAGTAAGCACAACCGATCAAACAAGCTCACACGCTTGTATATTGACATTTTGGGGAGGTTCATCCCTGTGGCCAGGGGCTAAGAGGAAAACCCAACCATAGCGACAAAAATGAATCAATGTGGGGGGTTCAATTAAATAAGACATATCTCTCCCGTTTGTTTATATTCAATATCGTCCTCTCTGAAACGTACTCTGGTAATTGGCAGAGCCAGAGCCGTGCAGATCCGGCTGTGTTTGTGTGAGGTTTAAGAGCGCTGTTACTCAATTGCCCGCTATCTGAAGGCCTCCGCCGTGGACTACAGGGAGCAAATAATGGACTCTTTTCAAACCCAGACAGTGGTAACATGAGAGGAAGACGCATCACCCTTTAGAGAGAGAAAGAGTTGAGGAGGTCATAAATGAATTTTTGGAGGTAGAATAAGACGACAGGGAGATAAAAAGCAGAGAATAGGGAACATAAATGGAGGGCTCGATGGACTGGACACTGGGTTGTAATGCTGCCTTTCTCCTGCTCTCAAACAGAAACAATTTTGCTCACGACAAGATAAGGACAGGCTTCTCCAAACCTTCATTAGCCTCAAACATATCTGTACCTCTTGCTCTTTCTGTACAAAGACAAAAAGCTGTAGCAAATAAGAGGTTTGGCATCAAATGCAAGTTAATGGCCTTTGTTTTATGGCTAATGGGAAGCATACATTTGCAGTTACGTAATTAAAATAATGGTTTATTAGGACTAAAACGATCAGTCTGTAAAATTAATTCATACAGTAAGGAAACTAGTATTGAATGAAAGTTGAATGATTGTACTTCCATTGTGGTTGAATGAAAGTACTTCGGGTATCATGGGGATCACCATTGAACAATGGAGGCAGAGAATAGGCCTTTAAAGAAAATTTAAAGCTTTTAAAGAAAAGTTTAAACAGGCCACAATTATTCTTCATAGTGGTGTGCTTGCTGGTGGACTGCGTAGCGGTAGCTGTTTGCCTTCTCTTAATCTTAGCGGGCGATGTGGAAAAGAATCCCGGTCCAACGAGAGGCAAGTGTGGCGTTTCAGACACGATGTTTAGGCCGGAGAGAACGACGCAGCAAAAAAAAAAAACACTGTTTGGAGCAACAGGTGGCTCTGAACTAAGAGAATCCCACACACTTACGCAAATTGAATCCCTTCAAAAAGAAGTTATGGACTTAAGAGAACTTGTTGAAAAGTGTGTAGAGACAGTTGAGAGACTTGAGCATGAAAATCTCATGCTCATGAGATTTGAGCATCTTTTATGGTATCCCGGAGTTGGATCGAGAAACATGGGAAGAGAGTGAGAAAAAGGTATGGGACCATGTTACTGAATATCTTGATCTAGGCAGAGCCAAAAACGTTGTGGAACTCCCGATTGAACGCGCTCACCGTGTTGGAAAGAGATCACATGGAAGACCGAGGCCGGTGGTGGTCCGTTTCACCAGGTGGAAGGACAAGGAAGAGATTCTACAGAAAGTACAACAGAAAGCACGGGAATGACGTGAACGAAGTAACACTGAAGATGATGGAATAAATGGCCGAATTAGGGTGTCGGAGGTCTTTAGTGCTCGGGTGCGTGAGATACGGAGAAAGCTGGTAAACTACATGCAAACTCTACGTCAAAATCAACTTAATATACAGATGTCAATTTGTTTTGATAAATTATTTGTGGACGGTAGAGTTTTTACTTATGACACTGAGTCTGAATGTGTGGCTGAAATTGGACTGAAAAATGAAGGAACATCTGACACTCGTGTAAGGTAGGATGATAGCCTCGGCCCAAATGAACTCACTTAAATTGCATGGAATGTTCAAGGGTTAAAGACTAAAGTCAACAATAGTGAGTTATTGGACACCTTGCGGGGAAACACTATTATTTGTTTGAGTGAAGTTTGGTCACAAGATGAGACTGATTTTTGTCATTTATTGGCTGATTATACATGTTTTTGTCTTGTGCATAAATTTTGACATTGTCTCGTGTGTAAAATTTTGTTCATAATATTGGAGGTATCTGTGTGTATGTACATGATTCTATTGTGAAATATTTTTCTCGGATTTGTGAACAAGCAACTGACTGCATATTTTTATATATTCCGACAAAAGGAGTGGACTATTTGATGATAACATTGTTCTTACTTTTACTTATTTCTTCCCTGAGGGATCTAGTTCATATAGAGACAGAGAAGAGAAAAATGGTATTAGTTCTTTGGAAAATGAAATTCTAAATGTGTTCGATCAAGTTAGAGAAGATGTAAAGCTAATTATTGCAGGGGACTTTAATGCTAGAACTGGTAATGAATGTGATTACATTGAGTGTGATGATTCTGAATGTATAGTATGTGGTAGTTATTATATTAATGATCATTTTGAAGGGTATAGAAAATCAAAAGATAAGGTTAATACATTTGGTCGCTGTCTTTTAGATATGTGTCGTAATTTAAATATTCATTTTGTAAATGGAAGAACTGGGAAAGATATCGATGGAGAGTTTACATATATGTCAGTAGCTGGATGTAGTGTAATTGATTATTTCATTATATCCAGTGAACTGTTTACACATATTAAAGATTTTAGATTGTAGATATTTCTGATCACTTACCACACTGTAAAATCCAATAGTTTACCTTACTTAGATTTAATTAGTTATCTTTACTTAGTTGTTATACTTACTAGGTTTTATTAAGTTACAGCTACTTTCAAGGCAAATAAAACAATTTACTTACTGTTTTGAGTGACACTTACTTAAAATATTCAAGTAGCCACAAAGGAACCAATGATATTAATAAAGCAGTGAGAGACAGCAGTGCATTAATATGTTGCTAATGTGCAACATAACAACAGAAGAAGAAGAAAAGAAAACGAGTCTTAATAGACTTTTCACCCATTTCCTCCATGTCTGCAGTTATCTTTCACTAGTTGCATTCACTCATTTCCCAAAGTCATCTTGAATGTTGAATTCTCAATACAATTCAATACAATTCTCAATTGAGAGAACATCACATAAGCTAACTTCATAAATTGATGTTGATTTTCCTAAAATGTTTTTTTTTTTAAATCACCATTATAGTGATTAGCGTTCCCTTTGGTTGGGCACTTGGAACTTAGTTTATATTACTATAATTTTCTTTCTCTTAATGCAGCAATGCATCATGAAGTCAGAGCTATTTGACTTCAAGGAAAGGAAAGTAATAAATAGGTTGCTTTTAGAGAGTTACCTATCTTCTAATTAAAGCATTACTGTGTTTCTTTTGTGTGTTTTTTAATGAACTTTTACAAGTTTCATTTTTCATAAATACCTTGAGATGCTCTTAATTGGGTTTATATGATCCTTAAATAGTGTGTGGTAAAATGCTAAAGTCACACACAGACTTAAACATGCGGCACGTGTATCACAACAATGGTAACCATTCAATTTCATTTATTTTCATTAATTGTAACAATAACCATTTTATTTGCTTATTATACACCATGAGGTTAAGTAGTGTTGAATCAAGGACAAAAATGACGAAAAATCACAGTGATGTAAGACCCTGGACAAGATTTAAATGGGGAACTAATGGTGAGAGGCAGTTTTTGCAAAGATTATCTTATTTATTGAATGGAAGCTTTTTAGGTGCTTTTCTACTGCAGTGGAAGAAGATACTAGCAGTAGGGCTGGGCAAAAAATCAAATGCGATTTTCATGCGAATCTCGTCAGTAAAGCCGCTTCTGGTGATTAGTAGTAAATCTCCAGCACGCATGAAAATCACATTCGATTTTTTGCAGATACTAATATAGCAGCTAAGATTTTGACAGACTGTTTATATGAAGCAGGTAGATTTCTAATTAAAAAGTCTATATTTAAAGGTAAACAACCACAGGGGTGGGATGAAGATTGTTCATTTCAGAAATCTGTAAAATATAGTGTTTTAAATCAATTCAGAAGAACAGGTAATGTGGGGACTATGAACAATTATATTCTTGAGAAACAAAAATTAAAAAAATTATGTAAAAAAAGAAAAAACAGTATAATTTAAATATTTTAGGTAATATACTACAGTAAAACATGTAAGTAAAACAGCAGCTGTGGAAGAAAATGAACAATTAAGGAAGGTCTAATAATATACAGTCTAATAATATCGCACATGACAAGTGCACACATGATTCGCACATGATTGCTCTTTGTATGAGGATTTTACTTAGGTGATCTTGTTCTTGTTGGTGATGTTTGTATTGATGTGTCAAATGTTTGTGATTTGGGGTATGCATGGAGATTGGCATTGTATATATATCATGGAATGAAGAAAAGACTATCTGCCATGTCATTATGATTTTGTAGAACTATGGGCCGAGAGGTCATGTATTCCTGTAATAAATTTGAAACTGAAACTGAAATTGAATATATATATTAACTAATCATCCATTAAGCATTATATAAGGTTTGTTAATGATTTATTAACGAAAGTTATTATAAAATGTTACCAAGTAGCCTTATCTACTTCTTGTCTAATTATTGTGGGATTTGTATAGGGTGAGGGCTATTTGTTGTGTACACGAGGCCCTAGTGGAAATATTACAAAAGGGTAATGTCTTACCTCCAAGCTACACTTGTTTTTGGCCCCGGTAAAGGAATGATCATATTCAGTCCTCAATTTAATAAATACAACAACATTTGCCACCTAACAAATCAATCTGTGCAGTGGTAACATTGTTAGTTATCATATAACACACAACAACTCAGTTATTAGCAAAGGTTGAACAGTCGTCTTAGTTGGGTGTATTCAGTATGTGTGGTTTTTCTATAAAACATAAAATACAGAGTAAATATAAATATACGTCTTCTTCTTCTTCGTGTCCTACAATCTTATATGACATCTTTCCAGTGTGTAGCACAACTGATGGCGTGGTAGCTGGGCTCGGCTAGGTCATGATCTGAGCATTGTGGTGCTAGGCTGCACTGCATGAAGTGTTGCATATTTTGCTCACTACCGCACTCGCACTTGCTGGTTGGTTGCCTTTCATCTGTCTCTGCAGTGGTCCGTTCCTCATTGCTGATAGCAGTTCTTCTTATATCTGGAGGTGCTATTCCGGCCAAGACATGTAGGCAGGGTGTGGGAGTAGTTTTTATACAGCCAGTGAGTATCCGGCATGTTTCATTGCGAGATGTGTCAATCTTTTGTGCATGGCATGATCTACTCCAGGTAGAGCACGCGTATTCTGCTACAGAGTAGCATAGTCCCAGAGCTGATATTCTAATTGTGTTTGGGTCAGCTCCCCATTTACTGTTGGTTAATTTCCTGAGAAGATTATTTCTTGTGCTGATCTTTGATTTCAGTCTGATGATATGCTCTCTATAGGACATCGTACGATCTAGGGTGACTCCAAAGTAGACTGGGTAAGTCATTATGATTTTGTGGAACTATGGGCCGAGAGGCCATGTATTCCTGTAATAAATTTGAAACTGAAACTAGTATTGCTGTTGTAAAACTGACAGCATGAGGACACCATGAAATATTTCTTGTGCTGAAATATTTCCTATAGACTTGATTGGATGGGACATATCAAAGCGTATTTCTCTCTTTTTTTTTTTTTTTAAATAGTAAATAGACATTAGTTTTTAATATCAAAGCCACGAACAATTTGCTACTAGCTAATCAATTGCAGGGACATGGATCACTTAAAGGGGTCATATGATGCTGCTAAAAAGAACATTATTTTGTGTATTTGGTGTAATGAAATGTGTTTATGC
>NW_015549584.1:2318998-2320687 GCF_001515605.1 Sinocyclocheilus anshuiensis
TTTGCAACTTTACAGATCTTCTTTATGCACCAAGAGCTTGTAACACTCCAAAGAGAAAGGAAAAATTGAAATCACATCGTATGACCCCTTTAAAATTATTTCTTGTTTTAAAATATTATTTTAATTTATTCATATATATAATTTAATTTATATTCATTTATTTATAATATAAATGCATAATATGTATATAATTGTATATATAAATAGTAAATATTATAAATACTATATTTAATGTAATATTATAATATTAGGATAGTAATTAAAAAAGTTAATTAATTAATTTAATTAACTGAATATTAACATTCAGTTTTTCAATATAAAAAAAGTTTGGTATCTCTGCTGTAATTATGACATTGTTGCTTGTTTTCAGAGGAAATATGAGGGGCCTTTGAAAATTGTGTTGGAAAAGAGAGGGCCTTCAGGTAAAAAAAAGAATCAAATCACTGTAAAGCTTCTAACTGGACAAAAATCATACAAGTTGTGCAGGATAAGTAGTCAATATTTTTGCTCAGTTTTCCTGCAATTTTTAATGCATATATCTGCTAACTGTAAATGTAGTCAACATTTAGGAGTACACTAGAATTTAGATGGTCTCACTACTAACAGAATTTAACTGAGTTTTTCCCATCTCTGTCTTTGCGTCAAGCTTAAGGCATCCACACTGCTACTGGGTGCTATGGCAACAGGAGATCCCCCACCATTCCTATCAGTGTATTTACGACAAGATTTTCCTGCTGAATCTTGTAGAAGACAATGAACAATAACCTCAAGTCTGTTTCAAAACACACTGACTCAGTTTGCCACCATCTGAGCCAAAGCAAGCAAATATCATGGTCCCATCAAGATGATCCAGTTCTTTGAGGTCTCTGAGGTTTAATCACGTGGGGCTAAATATACTTTAGTCTAGACTAATCTGAAAGATGCTCAGGCTCACAAATAGGCTGTGCTTCCTCACATGCATTACAGTTAATTGTGCCATTTACTGCTGGCTCATTGATGAAAACATCATTCTGGCTGGATGAGAGCTATCAATGAGGCAGGAGACGCTTTTGATAAAGTTAGCTGCCACAAGTACACAGCTTCTAAATATGCTAATTAGAATGAGCCAGCGTCAAGTGTTTGTTTTTCTGTTTGTTCTTGGCAGGATAGGGTGGTAATTAGGCTATATCATAAGGGATGAATTTTAACAATTTCAAGAGAAAGGCTGCTTAATGATTAAAGAGCATAAAACAATTGCAGTGTGATTTTATATATATATATATATATATATAAAAAACTTTTCTTACCCATATATATTTAAAGGGGTCATATAATGCTACATGCACTTTTACAAGTTGTTTGAACTGAAATGTGTGGAAGACGCAGTGGATTATGTTTGTTTTTGAAGGGAATGCGCCCCCAATCTACAATCTACGTCTATGTTCGTGCGAATCATTCGTGATCCAGCTTCACCTACAGAAGACGTGAATGTAAGGTTTTATTAACAAATCTTTGCAAATCGCCTTTCCTACTGTGCTAATTAGCAAGTTTCACGATGAATGCAGCTAAAGTAAACACTCTCTTTGAGAGCGGCTCGGAAGAGAGGGGCAGGGTCAGCAGAGCTCATTAACATTTAAAGGAAAATGCTACAAATCTGCATGCTCTGAAAAGAGCTGTTTTTGACAGGGTAAAAAAAGGTGTTTTTTACAC
>NW_015549584.1:2321059-2330442 GCF_001515605.1 Sinocyclocheilus anshuiensis
TGGCGGGCTTCGTCGCCATAGGCTCGTGCAGCTCCGCTGCCGTGCCATTGGTTCGTTTTTAAAGCCCTGCACGAACCAATGGCCGTGCAGTTTCACTGCGTGAATGAAATAGGCTTCAGTTGAGGAGAAAAAAGGCTTTTTCCCATATGCGTCTTAAGCAAGACGCAGTACTCGTTCCCGTATCTCAGGGAACCGAGGTTACATTAGTAACCGAGTACGTTTTTTTTGTTGTGTTTTTTTTTTTACAAAAATCTGACAAAATTTACTTTATGGCTTTTTAATTTATGGTTCAAACAACAAAAATGCAAAATGGAAAAATTTTAATAATTTAATTTATTAACTTTAATTTAAATAAAAATAAACTTTAATGTGAGTTTGTTATATATAAATATACACGCAGCCTTTCCAACCAAATGTCAAGACCGTTAAGCATAATAATATTCATAAATATTATGCAATCATAAATATGCTTAAAAGAAAAAAAAGGCCAAAGGAGTATGAAATTAAAATAAACAATTCAACCCTGGTACAATCAAAGAGCATCTCTGCAATATGTCGGTATCAACTTTCAAACCCAAAACTACGCCCTTGGTGAGATCTGAAAGCTGTCAGTTGTCATTCCTCTCAAGTGCTTACTCACAGAAATCAGCTCTCTCCGTAACTTCTTTAATGCTTCTCCCCTTTTATTGCTCCTCAGATGATCGGAAAAACTGGGACTCAGTCATAGAAAATCCTGTCAGCCCCTGATCAGCTTAGCTGTAAACCCCAGAGATCCATAAGGCTCTCCACATTCTTCACAGAGTGCCAGCCTCTCCATCTCTGCTGCTAAATATGACAAATCATTTGTCCTGACTCAACACTTTCTCACACCATCCTCCTCAGCAACACTGTTGAGATGATATAAGAGATGAAGACCAGCCACAGCGGAGGGGGTAAAAAAGGCAGAGTAAGGAAGATTCCTCGCTCTGAGAAGAGGCTCACGCTAATGAAGGCTGTGTGGGATGATTTGGCCTTATGATTGTAATCAGGCCTTGTGTCAGTGTCTGAAATGATGAGGGCAGAGAGATCATAGAACACTGGTTAATGGAAAAACCAAGAATTCACAGATTGTAGAGCATGGTTCCCTTAGAAAAAAAGCACCATGATATTATAGATGAGAACTTTCTTAAAATAGATTCCTCTCAGTACTTACAAGGAAGAAATATAAATAAAATACAATGCCATTGCCAAAATGGTGACATAATTTCAATAATACATTTAAAGTGCATAAAAAGTCTATCCTGTCATAATTTACTCACTCTCATGTTGTTTCTTTCTTATTTATTACATTTCACACTCCTCAAGTACAACTTCGTATAATCTGTGTTTTTTTTATACACTAAAAAAAACTGACTCATAAATCATTTATTCTTGGAATCTGACTACACTGGTTGTGTTGTGCTTCCGATTCATTTGGTGAATCAGACTACACTGATCGAGCGATGTGTTTTTGATTCATAAATGGGAACCAGTTCCTAAAAGTTATTTGTTTGAGAATCAATATTGATTGTGCTCTGTTTTTGATTTACAAAAAGGAACCAGAAAACTCATAAAAGACTAATAACAGTCATTCTTTTGATGCACTGATCTGCACTGCACTGATAAGTTTTGGACCGTAGATTCAGAAGCATGCATTAATAGTGCAGGAAAAAGGATTTGACTACGGTGTTCAATCTACATCAGCCATTAACGAAACTGAACGTGATCCAGTATTTAAAGTAATTTAACACAAAAAAAATAAGGAAATAGTTCTCAGCTCCCAATCCGAGATTGCATTATCACATTTTTCTATAAAATACCTTACGGTACCATGCAAAAACTATGTAACGCTATGGCAACCAAATATCCCATAGTACCACTGCATTAGCATCTGATACCACCTTTACTGCACTCTTTTTGTCATATACACACCAAGTGCTAGGATTTATATTCTCTGCGACAATGCAAATCACTGTAAAGTACAAGGAAATGTGGTTTGTTTATTCTGTGGATTTTAGGTATTTGAGGGCACATTCTGCTGTGCTTGGCTAATGGTAAAAGCTTTTCTCCCTCTATTATCTCATCCCTTCACCTACACGCACACACTTCTCCTTAGCGTACTTATCTTACCCTTCCTTTTCACTCTTCTCCCCTCGTCTTTTCCATAATCCATAAGAATAATCCCACCCACAGCCAAACTCCAAAGCCTGAAGTCTAGCTCCATCCTGGTCTCAGAGACTTAATTTACAAGTCTAATCAGATATCATGATAATTACAAATGGCATTTGAATAAATCTGTTCAATGTTTAACACGAGCTCTGCGCTTACCGTGCCCAGAATGTTTAAACACAGGCAAAGAGGAGTAAATACTTTCCCGTCTGTCAGAGTCACTGGGATTTGTGAATCAAACAGAGCTGCGTTTATAGCTCAGGGCAAAGCCCAACGTCAAGGACCATAGCTTGGATTTAGGGAGGTATCTGGAGGCCCTTTTTCAGCCTGACGGAGTTAGTTAGCGCTAGTTAGTAGGGTTAGCGTGACTGACATCACCTTTGGGGGACAGGTTTAAAAATAGACACTGAGGAAGGCACTCAATAGGAAGCTAATTAACATGTTCTTCTAGTTAGTCTTTCTCCACTGACGGCCATTCAGAAGCTAAGTTACTGCCATTGAGATCAACGGGATAGCTTTTCGCAGGCATTTTATACCTTCTTTCATTGACCCTCACCTGAACTCTGACCCCAACAACTCCCATAGTGCCAGTAAAATCAGCTGTGAAATGCACACTCTTACCAACGAAAGGCTCCGCAAATTCTTCCATACTGCTCTTCCTCTCATTTCCCCTCAGAGAGGGTTTTCTATTGATCATTATATTTCCTCTTTATCTTTAATCAAAAGGCTTCAGAAACTCTGATGTTTAATTAATGAGGCATTGAACGCAAGGCCCACTCACTGGCTCAGAGAACCAGCTTTAATTAAATATTCATGAGCTGTTGCCTGCTAATTATAATGCTATTAATGTTCCTACTCAATAAGGATGACTCAATAAGGAGTTGAAATTCACGAAGAGGATGGTAACGGTAATGATGAGCGTGAAGATGATGATGATAATGAAGGCTAGTAACTTTCACCACAATCCATACAACCCATCTGGAAAGCATCTGTGGCGGAAAAGCACTAAAGCTCTGCTCAAACTTTCATTCGATGAGGGAGTACTGGAAGAGCACGAGTCTAATTAAAGGGAATAAAACATCAGGGATGGTGTTCAGCTCCGTATCACACACCCGCGAGTATCAGGCATGTGAGATGCTCAAAGGCAACCCCTTCCACCTCTAAATGACAAATGGAGAGGAGGACGGTGACTCTGTGGAATGTGCAGATAAATGGGGCTGTTCTGTTTCTTTCTCTCTCTGTCTTTCTCTGAGTGAATAGATTAACGTGAGGTGCCTGTATGAGTCTCTCTCAGATTCAGACATGATGCGTGGCAGTGTGAGTGCTGTAGTCGTGCCGCAGAAAGATGTGAATATGAGATGTGTGTGTAGGCAAAACCAAGACTCACACCAGCCTCTAACCAAAAATACGATACTGTATGCATCCACTGATACAGAAAACAATCCACACAACCTAGCCACAATAAAAAAAGTTGCATTTGACATCTAAAACATAAGCAAAAAATTTTAAAATAATACATTTAATTTATTTTTTTAAATATAAAAAATACTAAAATAAAAGTTGATCAATTACAGTTCTACTGAACAAACAAATGTAATGCAAAAATATATATAAAAATAATTACTACAATTAAAAATGGTTAAATTAGAAATGTACTGAACAAAAAACGAAAACTTTTAAAATGCAATACAAAAATACAAATATTTCTAGAAAATATAAAAATAAAAACTGACCAATAATAATTGTATTGAACAAAAAAGAAAATGGTAAAATGCGCAAAATATAAACATTTCTACAATATACGAAAATACATTATTATTATTATTATTATTATTATTATTAACAACAATAATATCCGAGTAAAAATGTAAAGAAAATTTAATGCAAAAATAAAAATGTCTAGAAAATATAAGAGTACATAAAATAGGCTACACAATTATATAAAAAATATACAATACGAATAGAAAACGTCCGCTCAGCTCCACTCCACTCACTCTATGCCACTGGACATGTACGGTTACAGAAACAACCATAGACTCATATCTCTGTAAAAATTTTACAATGCATGAAAGAAAAAAATAGAAGTTATCGGATAAGCATTTATCTCTGCTTTCATTCTCGTCTCGCTCTAATATAGACGGAAGGATTTGAAACTCTATTACCTCAGCGTATCTCTTTGTCAACACTCAAGGTTTGTACACAGCGGGACGCTAGTTTGTACTGATACTTGAGTGCACTTCAGATTTCCTTTCTGAACATGCATACTCATGTCTCAGAGGGGAATTTAAGGGCTTTCATACCAATCACTTAAAAGTCTGGGAGTTTTAAACAAATCCTGAGCAATTTGTAATGCTTGACAGAGGTTTAGGCTGTAAAATAGGACCCACTTATCATAATCATGCAGTGTAAAGTTAAAGGAATCAGCTGTGATTTCTATCCTCTCACTAGAATTCTTTTCTATTCTTGACTCTTGCGCCATCCCTCTCCTCTATCTTGCTGCGGGTGAGCAGAGGAGAATCTAGCGTAGATTAAATTGGCCTGTGCTTCAGCCCGACCGGCCTATGTGCCAAATGCTCACTTCTCCCATCTCTCATCGCATCCTGAGATAATAACCCTTCCAAACTTTCCCTCTCTCCCTGCTTTCCTCTGCTGGTGACCTCCTCTTTCTCTCCTTTAGCCCGTAGCGCTCTCTCCATCCACGATATGCGCAATCTCCGCCTTCAATCTCCTTATTTCTCTGCCTCAAGCTCTTTTTCACCCATATCATATGCACACACAGGCCCCAATGGGCCCCTTCCCATCATGCACCAGCACTCCCCCTCTTCCCCGTCCCCTCACTGCAAATCTGACCTTGGCTTCATGGCTGAAATGGAGCCTCCGATAAAATCGCTAAACCTCCGGTCCACCTCATAATCTCAAATTACACACTAATGCCTCATATGGTGGCTTCCCAGAGGGACCTGTTTGGGTTTGATTGAATGTAAGTCTGTGCGCATGACTATTTTTTGTAAGGAGGGGGAGGAGTCTATAAAATCTACCACTAGAATGACAATATAATGTTTTTGCATTAAAGGAATAGTCTTCATTTTATCACTCATGTCATTACAAACCTGGATGACTTCCATGGAACACTGAAGGATATATTGGGCAGAATAATAACGGCACTTTGCAAAATACTTAGAAACCACTTTGGGATCATAACTAATTTACTTATTCATTAAAAAAAAAAAAAAATCAAAATCAAAATACAGGTAAAATACCTGTGAACAATAAATAGATTTTCTTAGAGAGTATGGAAAAACAAGTATAGAAAAATGTTTTTTTTTAATATTTATTTATATATAAATAAAATATTCAGATATTCAGCAATATTCTCAAATATATGCAGTAAGTGAAAATGTAGTGAAAAGACAGCAACAAAATTGAAAAGTTGAAATGCAGCCTGATGGCTTCAACAGAAGCAAATAATGCTGTTTTAAAACCTCAGAGCTCACAGTACAGGTACATCTCAATAAATTAGAATGTCGTGGAAAAGTTCATTTATTTCAGTAATTCAACTCAAATTGTGAAACTCGTGTATTAAATAAATTCAATGCACACAGATTGTGTTGGTCCATTGTGTTTTTTGAAAACCGACGTCACTTTACTTTAACCCGTTTACCAAGAAATTTTGGAGCACTTCATGCTTCCTTCTGCTGACCAGCTTTTTGAAGATGCTGATTTCATTTTCCAGCAGGATTTGGCACCTGCCCACACTGCCAAAAGCACCAAAAGTTGGTTAAATGACCATGGTGTTGGTGTGCTTGACTGGCCAGCAAACTCACCAGACCTGAACCCCATAGAGAATCTATGGGGTATTGTCAAGAGGAAAATGAGAAACAAGAGACCAAAAAATGCAGATGAGCTGAAGGCCACTGTCAAAGAAACCTGGGCTTCCATACCACCTCAGCAGTGCCACAAACTGATCACCTCCATGCCACACCGAATTGAGGCAGTAATTAAAGCAAAAGGAGCCCCTACCAAGTATTGAGTACATGTACAGTAAATGAACATACTTTCCAGAAGGCCAACATTTCACTAAAAATGTTTTTTTTTATTGGTCTTATGAAGTATTCTAATTTGTTGAGATAGTGAATTGGTGGGTTTTTGTTAAATGTGAGCCAAAATCATCACAATTAAAAGAACCAAAGACTTAAACTACTTCAGTCTGTGTGCATTGAATTTATTTAATACATGAGTTTCACAATTTGAGTTGAATTACTGAAATAAATGAACTTTTCCACGACATTCTAATTTATTGAGATGCACCTGTAGAGCTGTCTTTAAAAGTTTCGAAGTTGTAAGTTAAAAATCAATTTGACTATGGAGAAAATTAACAGGCTTTTTACTTTGATGCAGCCGGATCAGCTGAATGTCAAATCGGCTGAAAATCATCATCCTTGGCTTTCAAATGTCATTCACATTCATCTATTTAAAAGTCAAGTTAAAATGGCAAAGAGGTCCAACAATTTTGGTTTGAGTTTGAGTGAATGAGACCTGACAGATACTTTAGTTTGTCTGTATGGAAAAAAGCTGCACAAACATTATTTTCTGTGATCCACACAAAAAAATAGCCTAAATAAAAAATTATGAATTTGCTCTCTAATAGAGTTGTGCAGGTTGTATTTTGACTGTGCCATTAGTCACCCGGTGATCTTCGCCAGCACAGCAGGGATGCACGCAAGAATTATGAACCGAAAGCTGCAAATTTAAAACTGTGGCCTTTTTTTGTGTGAGAACCAAACAGTGTTTCCAAACGCCTTTTAAAAGCATCTGAAAGACGATTTTAGCGGTGTGCTTTATTACAAGGCCAAACGTGTTAGAGTAATCAGGACATATCTGCTTTCTCAGCACACAGGCACAGAGACGGAGAGTGGGCCTCTTGCGCGGTCAGTCACACACACATACACACTGGCAGGCCGCCGGTTAATGGCGGTGAGGTCGCTGTCACTATGACGACCTGGTGACAAGCTGTCTGTTCCACTCTTAAACAACCAGACCTGCAGTGAAAGGCACAGCCTATAGTTAGTGTCACTCAGCTTTCAAAAGCGCAGGCGAGCTAATGTCCATAATGCTGAAAGCCCGAGTATGTGTGTGTGTGGATATAGGAAGGGCCAGGGAAAGGGATGGGGATTTGTTTAGAGGTTCTCATAATTGAGGGACAGGTTCTTTATGTATAGCTTTCTCTCTCTCACGCTCTCTCTCATTCTTTCTATTATCGGCCCTTTTCTATAAGCACACTGTACAACCAGGCCACAGTGGGCCCAGGAGAATACAAACAAATAGAAAAGGTTGTTTGATTTGGTAGGCTACAAATTCTAATTATGAGCAGAGGCGCACACACTTTCACATTCATTTATATTGAATGAGGGGAAACCATACAGTTGTATTGTTTTCAAAAATGGCAAATTATACAGTTACTGTACTTAACAGTTAGTTCCTCCTTATTGCTCTCTGTATGTACACTCACACACTCATACATATTAATAATACATTTATATTGTAAATTAGCACATTAATGCAGGCGATTATTTTTTTTAGAATTTAACAGCGTTAAAAATATTGGTAACACTTTACATTAAGGTTCCCTTTGTAAAGGGTTAATAAAGGTGTTAATAAATGACTAATAACTCACTTACAAATGCATTATAAATCATTGATAAGCAGTTGTAAATGCATGAGTAAAAGGGTGATTTTAATGCAATACCTGCCAAATAGTGAGTCATTTTAAACTCACGTTATAAATGCTTAACAAATATATTTATTAATCCTTATTTCACTCAAAACCAGATTTCTGATTTATTTCATGATGCAGCAAAAATTTATTATTATAGCAAGACTGAAGGGTGTTGTATTTATGGTTTTCTCATTTATATCTCATGACTTGTGTCACTTTTCTTACAATGTTTCTTACCAGAATCTACTCTGTACCTTACCCATGATTCTCCGCAAACGTTCATGATGCCTATCCACAACAATGATCAGAAGCCAATATTTTTTTTTTATCAAGATGAAATTATAAAATCTTGTTTTTTATTTTGGGGAAAAAAATAGTAAAAGCACACCCATGACTTGATGACATATTAATATTGAAACTGCAATAAAAATCCAATAACAGCGGTTCACAGGTGTTCACTTTACATTAAGGTTCACTTTCACAGGTTACTAACGTTTATAGATCATTAATAAATGGTTCACAGGTGTTCACTTTACATTAAGGCTCGCTTTCACAGGTTATTAACATTTGTAACTCATTAATAAATGGTTCACAGGTGATCACTTTACATTAAGGTTCAATTTTAGATGTTATTAACGTTTATAACTCATTAATAACCGGTTCACACATGTTCACGTTACATTAAGGTGCACTTTCACAAGTTATTAACGTTTATAAATCATTAATATATGGCTCATTACATTAAGGTCCACAGATAATATTGGAATTAAAATGTTCAATATTAATATCTCATCAAGTCATGGTTGTGCTTTTATGATTTTTCCACCAAAATAAAAATCAAGATTTAATAATTTCATCTCGAAAAATATATATATTGGTTTCTAATCACTGCTGTGGATAGGCATCATGAACTTTTGTGGAGAATCATGGGTAAGGTACAGAGTAAATTCTGGTAAGAAACATTGTAAAGAAAAGTGACACGAGTAATGAGATATAAATGAGAAAACCATAAATACAACACCCTTCAGTCTTGCTAAAATAGTACATTTTTGCTGCATCATGAATAAAATCAGGAATCTGGTTTTGAGTGAAATAAGTATTAATAAATATATTTGTTAAAGGGGTCATATGATGCTATTTTAAAGATCATTATTTGGTGTATTTGGTGTAACAGAATATGTTGACATGCTTTAATGTTCAAAAAACACATTATTTTTCAAATAGGTCGTCCATAAAATGCGTTGCACAAATTCGAACATCTGGGTTGTGCTGTTCTGTTGTAAATAAATCTTAACCAATGATTCCTAATTGCATCTACTTACGGAAGGCCAAATAAAGTGCTTTTGCTTTCGCACTGAAACACACACTGTCTCCCTGACATGGCTACATCAACACTACTGCTGTTCCTGAAACCACGACTTCTTTCTTTGCGTGCACATTTGGGCGGCATTATGCTAATATTTCCACATAGTGACATAGA
>NW_015549584.1:2331578-2338780 GCF_001515605.1 Sinocyclocheilus anshuiensis
GAGTTAAAAATGGCTCACTATTTGGCAGGTATTGCATTAAAATCACCCTTTTACTCATGCATTTATAACTGCTTATCAATGAATTATAATGCATTTGTAAGCGAGTTATTTACAAAGGGAACCTTAATGTAAAGTGTTACCAAAATATTTAACGCAGTTAACTCAGGGGTTAAAGCTAGGGTTGTCCACCTTATTCACATCCCATGCTGCTTCTGTCCTTTTATTTCTTGACAAGAAGTACGTTTATTTAGATGCAGAACATCTTTACGACCACATCAAACAGAGGACTTTTCAGACGCGCAGTCCACTTCATATTAAAGTGTGAATGAAACTACGAGCATGCATGTCAGATCCGTGTCATGTTCAGCAGCGGCAGCTCTTAAAAGTAATAGCAGCCAAATAACCTAATAACCCAGCTGCTGTGATGTCTGTTAATCAGGCATCAATAACTTGTATATGTATATGTATATATACATACATATATACTGTATACACACACACACAGACAGAAGGAGAGAGGTTTATTTTTGTCAACCAGAGCTCTGTTCTGTGCCCATGGGGGCTTTCTGTTCTTCCATAATGGCAGGTCTGCACCTGTCTCCCTGTCCACCACCCCGTGTTCACGGGCACCCAGGTCAGCTAAATATAGCCCCTCCGTCCCCTAAATCCACTGCAACCCTGATCTCCCGTAGGTAGAGTGCCGTGGATAGAATTACACACACATACACTATGAGATACTATGTCAATGTACTGGAAAGAAATACCAGTCTGCTGTGCTGTGCTGTTAAAGTTGGTGTGGGACATGCCGTTTGTTTATAAATGAACTCGTTCACAGTCAGTTCAAGCGTGGAGGGGTTGAACGGATAGAAATTAGGTGTTTGATTGAGACTTTTGGCAGTAATCTGCACAGGATCAATAACAGGGGAAGTTGACTGATAGAAAATCTCATATGTTGGTGAAATGGACCATGCGGTCGAGTCGAGATGACGTTCCTAGATAATAAAAGATTCCATAGAGTGATTACGAAAATGTCACAGAATTCCTCTCAGCCAGTTCCACCTCTCGTTACGAGGCAGCGATCAAAGTCTTGCAGAGTGATGGATGATCATTATTACCGGTGGAAATAATAATGAGATCGGCCGACAGTGTCAGACATTTCATTCTCGGAGTGTTGGGTCAGGTGAATCGTGATGACAAACATCCATCATGAATGCAATGAATTCACAGATGCAGAGCTGCGTCACATCTGCGCTGCCTCATTTCACAGGTTACCATGTGTGTGTGTCTGTATCCATGCTGATACAAAACATAACAATATGAATACTTTCTATGGCACTGCATCTTTCATACAGCACCCCACCCCCAACCTACCCCCTCCCAGCTGTTGCCGTGGAAACTGCTTGCAGAGCAGGAGAGAACTATTCTATTACTGTTAGGGGGGACAATTCCTAGCATCTTCCTTCAGCAGACAAACCAATAAAACATGACCTAGCAGAGAGAGAGAGGGAGATGACGAGACAGGAAGACAGAAAAAGTGCACTGTAAGGTTGCTTACGTACTACAGCTCATGTTACGTCAGATAATGCTGCAAATGAAGATGGTGCATCACAAGGATATAGACCGCAGGAGTGTGTAAAAAATTACGGTTGTCATGTAACCAAGAGTTGACTTTTTCTGCAACGTTCTCTGATCCAGAAACCACTGAGAATTTGAGATAGAAGCGAGCGCTTGCATTTTTTGAATTACAAACAGACAGACACCTAGAGTTGCAAAAACATACTAAATTTTCTTCTAGAAAATCAAAATAGACTTTTTGGTAATTCCTAATTAGCAATGGTGGCTAAAAGTAACAAGAGCTTCTTTTTTTTTTTGAAAGAAATCTCATGCTCACCAAGGCTGTTTTTAATTATTTGATCAAAAATACAGTAAAAATGGTACTATTGTGAAATATTATGACAATTAAATACATATATTTTCTATTTTAATATATTTTAAAATATATTCCTGTGATGGCACAGCTGAATTTTCAGCAGCCATTACTCCAGTCTTCAGGGTCACATGATCCTTCAGAAATTATTCTAATATGCTCAGTTGCTGCTTAAGAAACATTTCTTATTACTAATGTTGAAAACAGTTGTCCTTCTGACTGTGACTTTTTCCAAATGTTTGGATTAATGGAAAGTTCAAAAGAACAGCACTTATTTGAATTTTCAGAGTCTTTCCTGTCACTTTTGACCAATTTCATGCATAACTGCTGAATAACAATGTCCATTTCTTTCAAAAAAGAAGAAAATCTAACTGGCCCCAAACTACTGAATGATAACATGGAAGTAACTTCTAATCACTCATCACTTTATCATGTCATGCTTGGATAGGACGCAGTGTAAAAATCTGTTCACACGGTGAAAGAAACACAGACTAGGTTAGAATGACTTTGCCATTAGTTAGCAGTAAGTCTGTAGCCAGTTATGACAGTGATGATCACAACCAAGCCCCTGCTGACAGCCTGAGGCTAAGAGACCGGCACCTCCACCAGTGCTTGCGGAGCATTTTTACAGACATTATTCTCTCCCCTCCTCCACCTATTCCTCCTCCTTTCACTCCACCTTCCACAGCCAGCCCCCTGCTGACATCAGTATTGGATTTATCAGCTCACTTCTCTCATCCCTGAGCCAAGATCATCCATCTGCCCTTATCATCCTTCCCAGCATTCCTCAGTGCTCTTTTCTGTTATTCCCAAAAGGCACAAGGTAGAGTAGGTGTTCATGACATACAATACCAAGATTTCCATGGAGAAAAGATGTGACAGAGCCAGAAATTTTCATGTGATTGGGCTGGTCAAAAGTTTGGAATAATTATGATTTTTTTTTAATGTTTTTGAAGGAAGTCTCCTATGCTCACCAAGGCTGTATTTATTTGATCAAAACACTGTAAAAAGTATTAATTGTGAAATATTATTATAATTTAAAACAACTGTTCTATTTTAATATATTTAAAAGTGCAGTAATTTATTCCTGTGATGGCAAAACTGAATTTTCAGCAGTCATTACTCCAGTCTTCAGTGCCACATTATGACTGCTCAGAAATCATTCTAATATGTTTTGGTGCTCTATTATTATAAACAATTCTTATTATCAATGTTAATTTGACATTGATAAATTGATAATGAATAGAACGTTCAACTAACAAAATTTTAAAATATATATATAAATCTTTTGAAATATTATAAATGCCTTTACTGTCACTTTTGATTAATTTAATGCATCCTTGCTAAATAAAATTATTATTTAAAAAATCTAACTATGAGTGTGCATCAGGTTTTCCAACAAATAACAGGCAGCACAACTGTAATCTTTATTATTCCAAACCTTTAGCCATTAATGTATAATATAATATAATTAGGGATGTAACGATTACTGGTTTGATGATAAATCATGATAAAATTCCCCACGGATAGTATTACCGTTTCATTTTTTTATTATCATTAAAACCGTATTAGATTACCGCGATTTGAACAACTTAGGATAAATAAATACTGTCCAGCATAAAGCACAGTTTTAAGTAACAGTCTCACGTGTGCACAGCATGCAGAGTAGTTTAATTTTGAGTGAAAACAGGGCGGAAAGCTGGGAGGTTATAAAAGAGTGCTAAGGGAATTATACAAATGAATATATGAATGAATTAATTAGTGGTCGACCGATATATCGCCATGGCCGATATTTGGCATTTTTCAAATATCGGCATCGGCCGGTAAGTTTTTCTGTTTGGCTAATGTGTTCGAGGCGGAACTTTTATTTTGACGGCGCTGAGATTGCAGCGCCTGAACACACAGTGCTCACATTCTCGCTCTTGTTCGCTGTCGTCATTCAGTTCTATCTAATAATCAGATAGAACTGTTAAACAAATGAATTAAAATGTATACAAAAAAGTATTATAACGATTGCTTTAATATTATTAGTAATAGAAAGGCAAACATTATAATACTACACACACACACAGACAGAAGGAGAGAGGTTTATTTTTGTCAACCAGAGCTCTGTTCTGTGCCCATGGGGGCTTTCTGTTCTTCCATAATGGCAGGTCTGCACCTGTCTCCCTGTCCACCACCCCGTGTTCACGGGCACCCAGGTCAGCTAAATATAGCCCCTCCGTCCCCTAAATCCACTGCAACCCTGATCTCCCGTAGGTAGAGTGCCGTGGATAGAATTACACACACATACACTATGAGATACTATGTCAATGTACTGGAAAGAAATACCAGTCTGCTGTGCTGTGCTGTTAAAGTTGGTGTGGGACATGCCGTTTGTTTATAAATGAACTCGTTCACAGTCAGTTCAAGCGTGGAGGGGTTGAACGGATAGAAATTAGGTGTTTGATTGAGACTTTTGGCAGTAATCTGCACAGGATCAATAACAGGGGAAGTTGACTGATAGAAAATCTCATATGTTGGTGAAATGGACCATGCGGTCGAGTCGAGATGACGTTCCTAGATAATAAAAGATTCCATAGAGTGATTACGAAAATGTCACAGAATTCCTCTCAGCCAGTTCCACCTCTCGTTACGAGGCAGCGATCAAAGTCTTGCAGAGTGATGGATGATCATTATTACCGGTGGAAATAATAATGAGATCGGCCGACAGTGTCAGACATTTCATTCTCGGAGTGTTGGGTCAGGTGAATCGTGATGACAAACATCCATCATGAATGCAATGAATTCACAGATGCAGAGCTGCGTCACATCTGCGCTGCCTCATTTCACAGGTTACCATGTGTGTGTGTCTGTATCCATGCTGATACAAAACATAACAATATGAATACTTTCTATGGCACTGCATCTTTCATACAGCACCCCACCCCCAACCTACCCCCTCCCAGCTGTTGCCGTGGAAACTGCTTGCAGAGCAGGAGAGAACTATTCTATTACTGTTAGGGGGGACAATTCCTAGCATCTTCCTTCAGCAGACAAACCAATAAAACATGACCTAGCAGAGAGAGAGAGGGAGATGACGAGACAGGAAGACAGAAAAAGTGCACTGTAAGGTTGCTTACGTACTACAGCTCATGTTACGTCAGATAACGCTGCAAATGAAGATGGTGCATCACAAGGATATAGACCGCAGGAGTGTGTAAAAAATTACGGTTGTCATGTAACCAAGAGTTGACTTTTTCTGCAACGTTCTCTGATCCAGAAACCACTGAGAATTTGAGATAGAAGCGAGCGCTTGCATTTTTTGAATTACAAACAGACAGACACCTAGAGTTGCAAAAACATACTAAATTTTCTTCTAGAAAATCAAAATAGACTTTTTGGTAATTCCTAATTAGCAATGGTGGCTAAAAGTAACAAGAGCTTCTTTTTTTTTTTGAAAGAAATCTCATGCTCACCAAGGCTGTTTTTAATTATTTGATCAAAAATACAGTAAAAATGGTACTATTGTGAAATATTATGACAATTAAATACATATATTTTCTATTTTAATATATTTTAAAATATATTCCTGTGATGGCACAGCTGAATTTTCAGCAGCCATTACTCCAGTCTTCAGGGTCACATGATCCTTCAGAAATTATTCTAATATGCTCAGTTGCTGCTTAAGAAACATTTCTTATTACTAATGTTGAAAACAGTTGTCCTTCTGACTGTGACTTTTTCCAAATGTTTGGATTAATGGAAAGTTCAAAAGAACAGCACTTATTTGAATTTTCAGAGTCTTTCCTGTCACTTTTGACCAATTTCATGCATAACTGCTGAATAACAATGTCCATTTCTTTCAAAAAAGAAGAAAATCTAACTGGCCCCAAACTACTGAATGATAACATGGAAGTAACTTCTAATCACTCATCACTTTATCATGTCATGCTTGGATAGGACGCAGTGTAAAAATCTGTTCACACGGTGAAAGAAACACAGACTAGGTTAGAATGACTTTGCCATTAGTTAGCAGTAAGTCTGTAGCCAGTTATGACAGTGATGATCACAACCAAGCCCCTGCTGACAGCCTGAGGCTAAGAGACCGGCACCTCCACCAGTGCTTGCGGAGCATTTTTACAGACATTATTCTCTCCCCTCCTCCACCTATTCCTCCTCCTTTCACTCCACCTTCCACAGCCAGCCCCCTGCTGACATCAGTATTGGATTTATCAGCTCACTTCTCTCATCCCTGAGCCAAGATCATCCATCTGCCCTTATCATCCTTCCCAGCATTCCTCAGTGCTCTTTTCTGTTATTCCCAAAAGGCACAAGGTAGAGTAGGTGTTCATGACATACAATACCAAGATTTCCATGGAGAAAAGATGTGACAGAGCCAGAAATTTTCATGTGATTGGGCTGGTCAAAAGTTTGGAATAATTATGATTTTTTTTTAATGTTTTTGAAGGAAGTCTCCTATGCTCACCAAGGCTGTATTTATTTGATCAAAACACTGTAAAAAGTATTAATTGTGAAATATTATTATAATTTAAAACAACTGTTCTATTTTAATATATTTAAAAGTGCAGTAATTTATTCCTGTGATGGCAAAACTGAATTTTCAGCAGTCATTACTCCAGTCTTCAGTGCCACATTATGACTGCTCAGAAATCATTCTAATATGTTTTGGTGCTCTATTATTATAAACAATTCTTATTATCAATGTTAATTTGACATTGATAAATTGATAATGAATAGAACGTTCAACTAACAAAATTTTAAAATATATATATAAATCTTTTGAAATATTATAAATGCCTTTACTGTCACTTTTGATTAATTTAATGCATCCTTGCTAAATAAAATTATTATTTAAAAAATCTAACTATGAGTGTGCATCAGGTTTTCCAACAAATAACAGGCAGCACAACTGTAATCTTTATTATTCCAAACCTTTAGCCATTAATGTATAATATAATATAATTAGGGATGTAACGATTACTGGTTTGATGATAAATCATGATAAAATTCCCCACGGATAGTATTACCGTTTCATTTTTTTATTATCATTAAAACCGTATTAGATTACCGCGATTTGAACAACTTAGGATAAATAAATACTGTCCAGCATAAAGCACAGTTTTAAGTAACAGTCTCACGTGTGCACAGCATGCAGAGTAGTTTAATTTTGAGTGAAAACAGGGCGGAAAGCTGGGAGGTTATAAAAGAGTGCTAAGGGAATTATACAAATGAATATATGAATGAATTAATTAGAGGTCGACCGATATATCGC
>NW_015549584.1:2338988-2339506 GCF_001515605.1 Sinocyclocheilus anshuiensis
GAAAAATGCTTTGTCTTCTAAAGTATAAGTATGTTTTATAAGTTGTATAAGTATAAGTTTATTTTACACAATTATTTTTAATCCATGTTCAAATGATTTCAAATTTCTTAAATATTAATTAAAATAAATAAAATTATATCGAATTTATATCGGCCACCCTGCTTTCCAAGATATCAGTATCGGCTGTCAAAAAACCCATATTAGTCGACCACTAGAATTAATTATATGAATGTACCTCTGAAGGTTCTGACTGTCTTCAGAAAGGATTCGATGGCATTTTGTTTTCATGTTTTTCTGTTTGGCTAATGTGTTCGAGGCGGAACTTTTATTTTGACGGCGCTGAGATTGCAGCGCCTGAACACACAGTGCTCACATTCTCGCTCTTGTTCGCTGTCGTCATTCAGTTCTATCTAATAATCAGATAGAACTGTTAAACAAATGAATTAAAATGTATACAAAAAAGTATTATAACGATTGCTTTAATATTATTAGTAATAGAAAGGCAAACATTATAATAC
>NW_015549584.1:2339530-2366244 GCF_001515605.1 Sinocyclocheilus anshuiensis
TCGAATCTAGTTGAGATCTTGTGAAGTGTGCATTTGTATCCTGCATGATCGCGTGTTCTCTGCGTGACGGTAGGTCCATGCAAATTGAATGCGGACGGACAGGAGGAGAGTTCTGCTTGACTGGAGACACGCGATCGACAAACTAAACTCATGATTTCAAATTATGCTGTGCTTTATGCATTTGCCCACTCTTTTTATTATACTTTTTCAAAGCTTTATTTCAACATTTACATCATTGGTAATGTTATTGTTTTAGTGATTATGCAAAAAAAAGGTCATTTTATATGTTGTTTGTTGATTTTTAAATATAAAACTTGAAGTGATTTATGAGTCAGTACTTTTTTAACATAATATAATATAATATAATATAATATAATATAATATATCAAAAGGCTGATATTTGAAATACCAAAAGGCAGTTCCTTTGTTTTTGTTTCACTATTTCCAAACCATTAATATATTCTGACACGGGGCAAACCAGTAATCAATCTGGGCGGACCGGTGCCACCTGGGCCCTTATGTGTCCTCACCCCTGGAGGAGAAGAGAGTAAGAGGGTCAAGCAGGCAGACAGACAGGTCTGGAGGGTTGGATTAGAGCCTAGGGAACAGTGAAGATGAAAGCAGAAAGGATCAAATGTTAATCAATATGCAGCACATGCTTTCTGAAGGTTCTTTAGTGTCGCCCTTTTGCATACGTGTCGGGCACCACATTTGGATAATCCGTTTTGTTTCGTGCATTTGTGTGTAATGGGAGACTGGGAGAATAGTACAGATAAAGTGGTCTCTGATGTCTGAATTAGACAGGTTTTCAAAGCTTGTCTAAAACAGTGTGTTTTCAGCAAATTTGCTCTAATACTGCCACAATGTGTGCGTGAGGGTTTATTTAACTATAGTTTAGGGACAAATTTGTCCCCAAAACTAGCTAAATCTGACAAAGCCTCATTTGGGGATATCCTGGGATAGCCTTGTTTTAAAAAATTATTCATAAATAAAATAAATTATGAAAATTATGCTGTGGTTTTCATTCTGAAAATGATGTATACGAGCAGAGACTAAAGTATTTCGTTTTCTGTCCTTGTTTTCCTTAATGAGAACGACTGTCATGTGTTCTGCCGTCAAGCTGACGCTGAAGTCATTACTATAACGATCAATGTAGATATACAGGATATTGATGACACTGTCTGAACAAACAGATTTGGTTTCATCACTTGCAAAATAAGTAAGGAATGTCCATCCTAAAGATCGAACATGAAAATAACTCCATTCCATTTACTGTGTAAACAAAGCCTAAGTAAATTTGTGTGTTTTGGAAAGGAATTGAGAGCGCAGGAAAGACAAGAAGAAAAGGAAAAGATGATATGTGAAAAGAGGAAAGAATAGAAGATAAAACACACACTGAGGTCATAGGTGCGAAATGATATACAGAGAAAGGAAACAAGAGAAAAAGAGCATAATGAGCCTAATTTGAGAGAATAGATAAAGTGAATTGAGAAGGGCATTGGTGACACTCAGGTCGCTTTTGTATCCAGAGGATCTGTCCTTCTTTCAACATATTCTCCATTAGCTTCACTCAGATTGTTCGTGTGTGTGTGTGTGTGTGGCATGTGTGTGCACAGTGGTGGAGCCATTTCATTATGTGGATGAAAGTGCAATCCATCCAGAAACTGGATAAAGCCTACGTCAAAGAGGAAATTAATGGAAAATGGAATGGAATTGTTAATGCCATATTTAATTAAGTTAAAGCTACTTTATTTCCAAATAATATCATTTAACAATGTCACTATTAGGGACCAGCCATTATAAAATTCTGGCCAATACAATATGCCAACAATTATATTAATGTTATGGCCAAAAAGTTTTTGAATGAATGAATTAAATATTTTGGGGCTATATTAATATTAATTAATACTACTGCATGACATATCAAGGCTACAACAGTTAGTTATTGGCTCAATCTGATAAAAGTAAAACAATTAAAATAAAAAAAATAATGTTTAAAAAAATGCTTAAATGTCACAAGTGACTTTCAAAAAATGTATTATGTATAGCATTAAAATATTTACTAGATTTAAAAAATTTAAAATTGAGATTTGCCAAAGATTAAAGTGAACACTAGACAACAAGAAAGGTAATCTAAATTTAAATCTAGGGGAAATGAGCATGCACAATTAAATCCAATATCATTTAATGATGATGCATTTTTTATTTTTTTTAATGGCCGATAACTGATATGGATCACACTGAACCTGAACAACACACTAGAAACCATATGTTCCAAGTGTCAACTGACTGTGCTGACTGAGAGTAGATAAACAGAAAAGGTTCATGCTGGCAGTCTGGCTTCCTGCGTCTATATGTTTGAACCAGATCTCTAAATCTGATCTCTGGATGTAAGTGTAAGTGAATCTTCGGTGCTGCTTCTCCCTCTTCCTACACCCTAGATACTGACACATACACAGACACATCAGATTCCCCAGGCACAGCCTTGGCTCTCACCATCTCCACCAGCCTGTCTCTCTCCACCTCGTTGATCATCCACCACCCTGGAGAAACACGGAGGTTTCAACCTCACATTGAGTTGGACCGAATCGACTCTCCTCTGGGGCCCGTCACAGATTTTAAGCAATCTTATACCACCAAACGGGGACACACAAACTCACACAGACACACAACCCCATAATCACACACTCCACAGGAATCCACAATGTCTCAGTAGTGAGCATAAAGTTCTACCAGAATAAAGCACGCACATCCACCTCTTGGCAAGGATGATAAACGGGCAGTATGGAAGTGGGCATGAACTGAATACAAATGACCGTTTATGTCCAGTAAACACCCTCGCTCTGTCTCCTTCTGTCTCAGCATCATTCGCGCATCGCTCAGATTGAATCACCGCAGGTATGTACTAACATTTCCTTTCCCAATCCTTCACTAAAAAGAACGGCTAAACTTTAGTTCTCAGTTTGTTACAGAAGACACATTTGTACTTGTCACTGGCAAGTTCTTGGCAGCAGCTTTATCAAGGTACAGCCTTGTTGAGCGTGTTTTAGTGGCTTTTAATGCCACAAAACAAGACTATATCGAAGGTGTCTGTGATTCAGATCTAAGTAAACCAAGAGTGGATCAATACTCTAATTAAGGGACATTAAAGGTTTGGAAACAGCAGGAAAGCAAGTTTAAAGCCGTCCGAGTTTTTATTCTTTACTCAAAGGTAGAGAAAACACACTGATGGCCATACAATGCTGTTCAGTCTATGAAAACCACATAATTCTTGTCAGCTGATAGCAACCAGATCAATTATAAACTGATAAAATACATTTTATATAAAATAAGAAAAATATATATTTTTATATATACATATAAAAATAATGTCATAAAGAGATATAAAGCATCAAAAGAGCATCATTTAATAAAGTATGATCTGTCTATCTATCTATCTATCTATCTATCTATCGGTATAGGCAAGGATGGTAATATTAGTGCAATACTGTTTATTGATATTAATTTAAAATTGGAAACAAAAAGCTGTAGCTTAACGAATAAATATGGAATTCACAACTGAAGAAAACTTATAATTCTGACCAATACTGAAAAGCTGCTACATTTCTGAACAGTAGGCTACATAAAATAAAAACTAACTGTGGCTGGTTCCTTTACATGTCAGTCAAAACTTTTTTCCCAGTTGATTTCCAAATCAGTTAAGCACCCACCCACAAAACCCATTACGTGTTTGAAAACCAGTTCAAACACGTAATCACCTGCCAAGTAGTTCAGATGTAATGGATTCAGTTCAGAGTTATGAAAAATCATGTATTCATTAGCTACAAACACCACTGCGACTAACATATGAAAGTGCAAAAAAGCTACAGAAACTAGAGTAGAAAAGCAAAAGGGAATCTAAGACCGATTCATTTCACAGTAGCCATTCCTCAAAAAAAAAAAAAAACCTCAGACCACAGTAAAGAATTACCACAGCCGTCTGTCTCTTTTGCTCTGCGCGTTGTTGTAATGGAGTGTGGTGAAGAAACCATGAGGTCAGAATCATCATGCAGAAGATCAAAGTTTTCTCTGAATACTCATTGCCTGGGGCCCTGCCAGTTAACCAGAGCTCTCTTTCTCTCGCCCCCTCGTTCCTTCTCTCAGGTCAGCTTAAAGATTGAATAAAAAAGAGCCTCTGGCAGAATCACCCCATTCCCTTTCATCTTTCTAAAGTATTGACTAGGGATGGTCAGGACTGTCAACTAGTCGGCTAGTTGGTCAACAACTGATGAGTCGATTAGTGATATTTCTTTCATCAGTTTTGGAAAAAACTAAGGAATTTAGATGTTTTTTTAAGATATGGTTTTTAGTGTGCCGTATTTTAGCATGCTATCAGTCGACAACTAACATTAATCTGCATCCTTAAATTCATCCCCTTCATCTCTGGCAACAAAATCACCTCCTTTGACAGTAAATTTTGCTTTTTTACTGTATGTTGCACTTTTAAAGGGACAAATCATAATGGGATCCAATGTTGTTTTGAATTGAGCCCCAATGATTTTCAATACAAGGGCAAAGACAGTTTAAATATTCTAATTAATATTTTCTTTTCTTGTGTTCCGAAGAAGAAATAAAGCCATACAGGTTAGGAACAACGTGGGTGAGAATTTTCAGTTTTGGGATCTTTAAGATACTGTGTGACATACAAAATAGTTTCTAATTGGTGGCCCTAAACCTGTGTAATCATACTGGGCTTCCTTAAAACCAACTAGTCATTCAGACAATCCACTGACAAGTCAATTCTAAGAATATGTATTTTTGCACATCCCAAAAGTTGACACAGTATCACAAAATGTCACTCACTCACTGTTATTCATTCTTTTGCACACTCTCTAATTCACATTCTTACTCTCTGGCAGATGTGATGGCTTTTCTGTGCAAAAGTGCTAACATAAATGATAAATAGTCAGAGGATCCCAGGTGAAAAAGACGTAGTATTAAATGTATTAAAAATATACTTGAAATTCAAGTAGTATGTTTATAATACATTTGTATTCCCAACATGCTTATTTGAAGTGCAATCTGAAAAAGCACAATTTAAATATATTTCTTTTTCACCTGGGATGTCATGAAGAGGTGAGATCATTTTTCAAAGTCTAAACCAACATTCCTCATCCCCTTAAGATAATATCAGCATTAAACTTCTACACAAATGTGTGAAGATGTGTTTTGATCTGCTTGAAATTGTGACACTCACATTTTTAAAAACTGCGAGGCAGTTCGAAACACATCCCGAATGTTTTCAATGTGGAAATGTGCCAAAATGTTCCTGTCTGGGATTTTACACAGCCAGCAGGAGCCGAAGGTGTGACTAGCAATAAAGCAAATGGAAAGCACAAAGTGTGTCTGGTCTGAACATCACACACACATTCACATTAAAATAAACCTGGACAGCTAGTTATCTTTTCCATAGGAGCCGATTTAAAAGTAATCTCTTTCTCGGTCGCCTCTCTGATCCTTAAAGTGGGCAAAAGCAGGAACAAGGCTTTTTTTTATGTATCCTAATGCATTTTTCAATAGTTCAGCCATTTAAATGCTAATGCTCCCATTCAGGGCCGTCTACATTGAATTTCCTTAAAGACGTTGCCGGTTATCAAGTGGCAGGAGTAGGAAATTTGCGCTTGGTGGTCCATGACCCCTGTCTTTTATCTGTAGAGAGAGGGAAAAAAGAAAGCTGACACCTTATGCTCTTCACCCTCTGAAACGGTCCATCTCTCTGATGATGAGGCATGAGCGCAAAGGTGGATCAGCAGTATAAACACAACCTCCGACCCTGTTTATGTTATCTAGGCCTAACGAGGAGACCACCAGGCCACTCCAGAGACCACTCAGGACCACCAGGGATAACAGCCATGTGATTGAGCCACTCCAAACTGAAGACTAGAAAAACACATTTCAAAAGACATGACTGTTTAAATGATTATTAAAGTTTGAAAATACTTGTTTCTTTAATTCTTTATACTAGTTGTCTATATCAGGGATTTTCAACTTTTTTAATGCCAGGAGCCCTAAATATAATGATCCAATTGTGAGGGCCCCCTCTTCGAAAATATAAAGACAGCTATACATTTTCATGTATAAAGACCCATTTATACTCTGTGGGAAAATATGTGATATTATAAAGACACTGTGTTGTTCGCAAAAAATAAATTGTTTTTTTTTTTACTGTACAAAAGTTGAAGCAAACTGAATTAAAATACTGACTTTGTAAGTTCATCTTTTTTCTACACACTATTAGAGTCATGCATAATTTTCAAAAGTCCTTCTATAGCTCTTTTCACAATAAATACTGTTATAGAAGTTTTATGGTTAACTATGCCAGGCCTAAAAATGAATAAAATTAATATATATATTGAGACCCTAGAAACCTCCTACAGCCCCTCTGAGGCTTCCCGGATGCGAATTTGAAAATGTCTATTATTTCCTGAAGGTCAAAATAAATGCACATCTTTTTTTAATTTGGCTGATTAATTGACTGTTTCTTTGCATCAAATAAGCAAGTAAGTAAATAAATGCACATAATAGCTTTCTAAAAACTGAAAATTAAAACATGTCTATGATTTGGTCTTCAGGAATTTTTTGACTGACCAGTTGAATAGCTTTAATAGCTTTGTCAAAACCAACATGTAAAATTAAAGCATTTGGCTTTATTCATGAAACAAAAGCAGAACAAATTTATACCGAAAATAGTTCATAAATCCATTCATAGGTAAATTTCACACTCATTTCAATGGGACCATTTACATACAAATGGTTTTACGATTTACTAATGGTTTCACAAAATTTGTTCTGCTTCCATTTAATGAATAAGGATCATGGATTGGCTAAAAATCAAATCTCTCATCAGAAGCTGAAGTCACGCATTACCCTAAAATAACCTAACACTATGCTGAGTCACTCCTTGACTCACATCCCTTCATTAATGGAAAAAAAAAAGTGTCAAAACGTCCAGGTAGAGCCACAGGAAAGGCAGTGCTTCCTAAAAACCCTACCCTTCATTGTGCTAAGCCACTTTAAGGCTCAGTTCTCTTTCCTTAATCAGCATTCCTTCAGTGCTGATAGGGAGAGTGAAGGGAAACAGTATTATTCCACCTCACTGTGCCAGTACCAACAGAGTATTAATAGAAGAAATCCAGCCAAGTCATGGAGGACTGCAAACCACACACACACATAAAGCAGGGCGGTCCAACGCCGCAGACCCCTGGGCTTCATGCCCCATCAAAGAAACTCCTTCCAGTTAGTGTATGCATGTGGAACCAAAGCTTTTCCTCCTGCTTATACTGACCCAACTAGAGCAAGGGAAAGATGTCATGTGCAAGGGCCTTAGAAGGATCAAGAGAGAGTTAGAGAAGAGACAGACAAGATATAGAGATATACAAGGTGATGTCTGCTCTAACAGTGTGGTAAATCAATGGTAACAAATGGTCTCTGTATTTGCACCTGGTCACATCTGCGTCATATTGGTCGGCTGAGAAACATATTGAGTTTCCGGGAGTGACTTCAGGAGGATAAGGAAAGAGAAAAACGGGGAGATGAGGAGATAAGGATGAGACCGCTGGGAAACAGAGAGGAGGGCTGTAAAAAGCCGGTGTTCTCCGTTCTCTCGTGCATTAGAATTCATTACGCTGCTCCTTATCGCATTTTACCTCCTCTCTCCTCTAAATTGCCGTCTTTCTCTCGTCTTCTTCATATCTCTCTCATCTATTTCTCTCACCTTTGCTCTCCCTGTGAGTAGTGCTACACGATACAGGACCTTAAGTGGGCCCCTCCCATCACAGGGCCCGGGACAACACTTCTCCCGGTTTTCCTGGTTGCTCTTTTATATCTCAGGAGTAGGGCTGGGTATCGAGTTCGATACTTTTTAGGCACCGACCGAATTGCCTCGATACCATCGAGTATCGAAAAACGTCTCGTCGTTCGGTACCAAATTTCGATACCGAAGGGGTTAATCTCATCACCATCAGTGAGCCAATAAAGGCCCGGGTATACTTCACTTTCCGCGTTCCGTTCCGTCTCGCGCTCAGCCGCGTCCGCACAGCTTTCATTACACTGGTGCGTTTATGTTTTAAAATGAAAATTATCCTCATCATACTGGCGTTTCCACTGTGTTTCAAGACGGCTTTCCACCATCTCCAAGCGACAGACCGGTCATTCAGTCATTCATTTCCAATGGAGAGTAGCGCGGGAGCTGCATGGAGTTCCGATCATATGCATCGGTATCGATATCGAACATTTTTGAACGATACCCAGCCCTACTCAGGAGTTCTCAGTTATGTCTTTGTCTCAGATTTTTCTTCAAAAACACCTGAGAAAATATGAAAATGCAACCAGATTAAATAATTGCTAACATACAGTATAGAAAATATTATTAAAGATGGCACTAACCTTAATATTGCATGATATATCAGGACCATAACCACAGACAAAAAAAGCAAAACTAATCCAAATCACTAAACAAAACACAAAATCAAAATACCAAACAAAACAAAACACAGTCAACTAAAACAAAAAGCAACACAAAACCAAACCAAAACACTAAACATACACAAAATCAAACAAAAAGTCAACCAAAGCAAAAAGCAACACAAAACCAAACCAAAACATCAAACAAAACAACAGACAAATCCACCAAATAAATAACACAAACCATACACACAATAAAGTAAAATAAAATAAAATAAAAATATCTTTCTTATGAGCTTCCTCCATGTCTCTCTATCTTTTTCTTATCAGTTCTTTGAGGTTGCCCCGTGTCAGGGTTTAGAATGATAGCTGCAATCCGTGTACAATTTACAGCTCTTGGTAAATAATGACAACACTTATCATGAGTAATAATGCTGTTTGCATAGCTGGCCAGCTATTTTGCAGACTGAGCCCTGCTGCTGTGCAGACGCCATGGGCCCTGCTGAGTAATCTTCAGTTCAGGAGTGTTTCTCTCTCTGACTCCAGGTGAAATATGGCCTCTCTCCAGGGCCGTGGTGGTCAGTGCTGCTCACTTAAGAGAAGACCGCTAAGCCGTGTCCATTCAAAGTTGAATCAAACACTGTTAACCATACCCTTCTCTCAACAACCGTCTGAAGAACTCTACAAACGCCCATCTCATTTCAGCCTGGGCATAGACAGATGCTGCTCTCCACTTCCGAGAGTACAAGATCCTACTGGAGGAGAGCCACACGGAGCATGAGGCCATATCTAAAGTGTGTGTGTGTGTGTGTGTGTGTGTGTGTGAGATCTGTTAGAGATTTCTCAGTTGCGCTCTGATTTGAGTGCCGATTCTTGTGTGGTTGGACAGAGTCCTTATGTGGGCCATACACTTCAGTTTGGAGCTGCTGAAAAACACAAGACACATCACACAGACACACACACACACACACTTAAATACATCTCCAGTGCAATAATAAAGCAATTTATCTGTCTATATTGTATTTTTGGTCTTTTCCAATAACAAAAACACTGGAAATAATAGCATGAAAGAAGGAAACCGGATCACCCGAAATCAACTCACAGTTCCCGCATGAGCACCACTGCTCTTTGTCTAGTGCACACAGCTCTGACAAAAATGAAGCTATTTAAAAACTATGACTCAGAGATATTGGTATGAAACTATTCTCACACACACTGAGGCCACACCATGACCTTTGAGTTCGGTACAAGTTTATTCGGATTCCAGTGGTCTCGTGGTGTCAAAGTCTGGTGCTGTGCCCCAACTACGGATTAAACTTCACCAATACGCACGCACACCAAAACCATTCTGCATATTATTCGCACACAAAAATCTCTTTTTTTTCTCTCTCTCTAGAATAAAAGATTTTGGCACTGTTTTACTGTGTCTATTCCCACTAATTGAAGCGTGTGTGAACACTAATTAAATCTCAGGGGGAGAGAAATCTCTTGATGCATGCTGGGAAAGTGTGTGAGGAAAACAATGGCAACAATGCAGCGACGGAAGAGGCCCATAGCCTAGATACATTATCAACGAGAGTTCAGTTTGACCGATCACACACATACAAAACCACACATGACTCTAATACCATTTGGAGTATTTATCTTCCTCTCTCACACTCTTCCAGCTCTTAAAGTCTATATTTGCATATGGAGTACTTGAAAGAAGTGAATTTGGGTTGCTCCTTGGTGTGTGTGTGCATACTAATCAATCTCATGTTTATTAAAAACACAAAGTACAGAAAAGTGTTTTAATGACTTATAAGCCAGATTCCTCCAATTCATTAAGCATTCAGTCTCCACAAAAGTTTCAAACAGAGCGCACATTCACACTCACCATATATGGTGTCACTCCTCCCCTTGTGAATACTTACACCCATTATTAATGAATGTGACAACCGTAATTCACTAACTAATAAAACTTTTCAAATGTAATGCAAATTTAATTAAAACAGTTTGGTATAGAACAGAAATGACAAATTGAAAAAAACTAGGCTACTTGTCTTTTGGTTCATTGCTAAACAATTTTTAATAATACACAGGAACTGAGCTTTGTGTTATTATGATATCTAATATGTTATACATGTCACCATCTTTCCAAATGAGTCCATACAATTTAAAAGCAGCCACTGTCACTGTCAAGATCTTTTACTACACCTTATTACATGACAAACACTATCCTAATATTTCTTCACTTAGCCAACGGCAAGAGATTAACTATTGGCATCCTTGTTTCTTATTCACAGCCACAAAATTATTACAATTTCAAATGCACTTTGGGAAGTAACTTCTGTTCCGAACAAACAAAAAAAGTGATTAAAGGAATTTCGTTACTTAAATGTGACTGTCACTCCTTAAATTACGCAATGGTACAAGGCCAGTGAGAATGTTATTGCAATTAAGAGCTACACATGGTTTTGAACTGAAACTACAGCAGGAATGTGAGCAGCAGCCATTATTTTTGAGCGGTAATGTCCACATTTTAATAAACGGAGACTTTAATGAGCTGAGAAGGCCACTAACTGTCCCTTTAAGGATTAATAAAGCAATAATCTGTATAAATAATGTTGGATACAAACAATGAGTCCGTGGTGGAGCCAACAGTACTAGGCTGTTGTTTAACTTCCTCTAGAGTCCCTTTGCACCAGTTCACTGATGTTAACTGATGTGAAAGCATCAGACGGAACAAATATTCAACATTCATTCTAACAGACCTTAGTCAAGGTAGTGTCATATTTAATTTTTGACAGGAATAAAAAAACGAGGCTGTAAGGAACAGAAGTACGTTGTGTTCAATTGATCGTACTGTTGTTTAACAACATAATTGTTCAGCCGACAAAACATCTTTCTAAAAAACTTCCAGTAGACAAAATGTTTGAAAATTATTATCTAGGACCTTTATACAGTGCATGCCATTGTAAAGCCATTAAGTCTATCCCTCACAGCCTCATTTTTATTAACATAAAATCAATATGGCATCTACCCATATTAACATCACGGCATGACAGAAATGATTAAAAGACGACTCCTGTTCCATCCGATTTTGTGGTCGTGTTATTGCAGTTACTTGATTTGCATACTTTCTTTAGCACAACTGATGCTGAAACAACACAGAAAGTGTGAATAAACTGCATTACTTAGTGAATTCTCCTCCCTCTCAGAATCTGCATTTCACTTCATGCAGTTTGCTTTATTATAGCTAACTTATCCACATGGGTTATGCGGTTCAAACTGGTACTTACTCTGCAACAGGAAACCCTGAGTTCATCTTTAATATATACAGTTTAGACACTTAAAATAACCCCACATCCCTCCGTCATTTCTGTTGATGAAGCCATACTATAATCAGAGCTATTTACTGTGATCATCAGAGGCTTCACATACAAAAAAGACTTTAGACTTCAAAGCCGCAATATTGTTTTAACACCAACAGCGTAATTGTGCCTGGGCTAAAGCATATTTCCCTCTGCAGACAAATCAGCAAATAGCCTGCAACTCAGTCAGAGATCTTGTCTCTAGTGGAAAACAAAAAAATTAGAGCGAGGGGGAGAGCTTCTCTCTATTCTGTTTATCATTCATCTAATTTTGTGGTTAATTAAGTAACGTGCGTCTCAGGGGCTTCCTCGGTTCCGGAGTCAGAGCTAAAAATCTATCAAACCCATCCAAGTCACTGCGCTCTTGTTTCACTCCACACAAATGAGTCTTCTTATTGCAATAAATATACACACACGCCATGTCATTCGGTTACACAGTGTCACACCCCCATGCTTTGTCTCACATTTTCAAACACTCCTTCCAACAGTTGATTGGAAATGATGATGATTCTCAGTAATGATCTGACTAAGAGCCATCGGCCTCTTTTCCTCCCACTCAGGAACACGGCTTCCAGGATGTGTGTGCTTGTGTAAGTGCGTATCCCCCTTAGTCCCAGACTCGAACTCTCGTCCAACCTCACTTTCCCTCACCCTTCATCATAACCCTCACCAGAGGCTCATTAATTTCATCTCCATGTACGTTTCCTGGCCAAAAGCACACTATGTCCTTCCAAAACAGCCCTCTGAATGCTGTAGCGGAAACTATGCAGCTCATGCTGGAGACTCCAACAACTCTCACACAATCACACAAACCTCTCCATATACAAGTTAGTAGAAAACTATTGGTTTGAAAACAATACTTTTGCCTGCAATAAAATAATGAGTGCAAAGCAAACGAAAACTAAAAAGAAACAAAAAACACAATAAAAATGAATCATTTTAATAGTCAGTGCACTCAACGCATGGCGGAATAGTCTGACTTGAGTGGGTAAAGGCATCCCACAGGCGATATGGCTTGAGATGCTGGCGATACGGATAACAAGAACGGACAGAAATGAAATCCTAACGACAGGCAAGAAATTGCAGATCACTCTTCATTCTGATGTAAGCAACTTTCATGCAACGATTTGGTAATCCGTAGGATTCACATCTCAGACCATGTCATATGTAAGTGCACCGGCAAAGCCAAAGAGTTTTTTTTTTTACTCCAAACTTAAAAAAAAAAAACACTTGTGCACAATTTAAAAATTATGCATTTAATCCTATTTGTGTGGGTTTGAATCCAAAACCTACGATTACAATAGTTTACAGATACAGCAATTGCTTTGTTTCAGGAACAGATGAGATTTAGGTCATTCTGTATTATCTTTAGTTCATACTCATATGCAAGACTTTTTATGCCTTGACAGTGGTAAAACTCTTTAAATTAAAAAATAGATTTTAGAATCAAAGCCTCACAAAAACTTGAATAATGCACAAGCAGCTTAAGTTCTGCAAAAATAAATTGACCCAAAAATGAAAATGCTTTTGCCCATATCAAGAACAATATTGGACCGTGCTGAGTATTATTGTTGGGAAACAGATTTTTCCAAAATATCTTCTTTTGTGTTCCTGCATGACAAGGTTGGGAACAACATAAGGGTGAGTAAAAGAATCACTTTTTGAGTTAACTATCCCTTTAAACCGCTTAAGAGGGGCATCTTGGGATATTTTTGCGGTCTTCTGTGTAATAGACACTGGTCCATGTTTGCAATTCCTTTGTGAATACAGATGTAGATTCTTACCTCAAAGGGCTTGTTTACTAACTAAAATTACTAAAATTGAAGTATATAAAAATGAAGCAAAAACTAAACTGTAACCATCAAAACCATTGTTAAAACTACTAAAACTAGAGTGTCATGTCAAATAAATCTAAAAACAGCATTAAAATGCAAATGCAAAACCTTGCTCTATAGGGCTGAATTGGAACTGCAGTGAGTTACGGTTCTCTGTATAAGACTCAAGGTCTAATAAAGGCACTCAATACAACTGAAAACCCTTGAAGGAGAGGACACACAGCAACACACATCAAGGGACTTAAACGGACTCATGGCCTTGTCCTCCATCCCCAGAAGAGAGCTCCAGAGTTCTCCAACCAGTCTCTTTCTAAATCAGCACACGCAGCACATTTAGACATCCTACCCGTTGTCCTCTCTGCATGGGCACCCCGGATGGCTGCGCTGATGCAATGTACTTAATTGGCGGTAATCAGGTCACTGGTCAGATGCAGAGCTACTCTGGGACTTCTCAGGAAGCCCCAAGTTCCTGCCCCCTAAGAGTGCCTTAAAATCAGGCTGCCCTACAGTTACAAAGCCTAACTGTATCATGTCCTGACAGCATTACGTCTTCCTGGGCCGTTTTAGCAGGGTCACTCTATCTGGCTATATTAAGCCGGTTCCGTAATGGCAAGTGGATAATGTTGTCCACTATATAAAGCGGTGTCATTACTGTCAAAATACTCTTAAAACACGTGATTGGCCCAATTGGGCCCAGTGCATTTTCCCTCATGCTATTATAAGCAGAAAAAACGGACAATGCTTCCTGAAATAACGTGGCTATTTGTGTGTGTTCCGGTTGTATCAAAATACATACAACCCCATTTCCTGCAGCCCGCACGTGGCGCATCTCTCTTTTCCTCCTGCGTACTTAGGCTCACTTTTCATATCTGCATTTTTAAGCACGGTTGCTTCTCTGTGCGATAATTATCATAAAACGGTTTACCTAAAACAGCGTGTTTATGTTTTTGCATTTGCTACGTCTCCAAGCCTCTTTAAAGTCGCATATTGAGCAGCGAGAAAGCAGGTGGGTTATTATTCAAACCGCTTGTCGGGAGTCTTCGGGTCTTCGCCGTCGACTGATATTAAGGACGTTACACCTGCTGCTTTTTATTGGATGTATAAAACAAGACAGCCATTATTAAGTTTCCGAAGTGCAAGACAGCCATTATTAACTTTCCGAAGTGCAATATATCAGCATGACTCTGCTAGCCAATGTCACTTAATTGTTGGGATCAATCTCCATTTTCAGCGCCACCAGATCTCATCTCTTAAACATGCTTGAACACTTTAGCACGTAGATGTGCTGGAAGTGTATTCATGACCTAGTTTAAGACTACGCCAGTAACATAGTTATCAGCAGACCCAGAAGGTATCTGTTGGATTTGTTAGCGCTGATTTGGGAGGAAAATTCTCCAGAATGGATGTTGAGAATCCTGAATTCTTATTTGATTATTTAGAGCTGAAATAATAATCAAATTAACCAAAATATTGAATAAAAGGAGCAGAAGGTGTCTTTTGAAAGAAGGGTGGTCCAAATCAGTGGAGATGTTCATGCAGATTCTGTGTGGGCCTGGTAACCAGATATGACTAATATCAGACACGGTTATCAAACATGACTAATATCAGATAGAGTGTGACTAAAGAAATTACAGTCCTGTTCCAGTCTCTGATTGCTGAGTGTGAGTGTCAAGATTTAGCCGCTGTTCATGGTCCTAATCACTATCATTAATGAGCATGGTAATGCAATGCAGAGAAATGGCTTCAGGTCAGCTCAGCTGGAGCCCAAGGGATCCCTGGAGAGCCGGGTCCTCATCAAGAAGCTAAGTCTTTTCTTTTTTTTTTTTTACGAAATCTGACAACCATAACAAAGAAAGAGCGGAACCATACTATATGCAAGTATGCAAATGCTTGGAAAAAATTAATCGAAAACATCATCTTCGCTAACAAACCTCTTCTGTAGGTTGTACCACTGTGACAGCAGTTAACCCAAAAGAGAACTGACCGTGAACTATTTCTCAATAAATTAACCTACAAAATATTGTGACTTTTTTCTTGTTTAGTCTTAAGTTTAATCAGGGAGTGGTATATCATACACTACCATTCAAAAGTTTGGGGTTGTTTTTTTTTATTTTTTATTAATACATTTATTCAGAATAGATGCACTAAATTGATTGAAAGAGATAGTAAAGACTTACATTGTTACAAAATAACTCTTCTTTTAAACTTTCTGTTCATCAAAGGACCCTGAAAAATGTATCAGTGTTTCCACAAAATATTAAGCAGCACCAGTTTTCAACATTGATAGTGACAAGAAATGCTTCTTAAGCACCAAATAATGATTTCTGAAGGATCATGTGACACACTGAAGAGTGGAATAATGGCTGCCAAAAATGTAGCTTTGCCATCACATGAAAAAATTACATTTCAGAATATACTGAAATAGAAAAGTTATTTTAAAATGTAATATTGCCGTTTTTATTCTATTTTTGATGGAAAAAACTGCAGCCTTATTAAGCAAAAGAAACAATCTTACCCATCCCAAACTTTGAATGGTATTTGTATTGCGCTACCAAGTGTATTCTAATACATTTCGTAGTTAGAAGAATCAGCATTCGCATACTTTCACAGAGTTATGTTCAATTTTAGTTTGACAAACATTGATGGTGGCACTTCCAGTTTTGTTCAGCTAAGATGGCAAAAGGCAAAAACACAGTTTTTATAAACCTCCACACGTGAAGACAGAAAGAAAGAGAGTGTGATTAAGGAAAAAGGTGATTCTCAGGATTCGGCTTGGAAAGAATTAATCAGGAAGGTTTAGCAGGGGAACAGACCTGAATACACAACAGACTCACATCTCCATTCCCACGTCTACACAGTCAGTCTGGGATACAAGACCCCTCTCTGTAATCACAGCAATATTTCAACTCTAATCCAGCATGCTTAGGTCTTCAGCTAAAACATCCTTCGTCTCTTGCAGGCGCCAGCAACGCTGTCCACTTTATTCTGAAAAAGCACTCCAGATTCAAACGATATCAGCACCCTACTCACTTGTACTTACTGCAAGTTGTCTAAGTGGGTCAAGGGGGTCTCCGCAGGGATCTCATAAGCCACACGTGCTGTCAAGCAGCAGCTAGGTATGGCTGATAAGACCCTCACAGCGACAGGCGAGAACCCTGCTGATTCATTACTGAGCCAGGCCAGGATGAGCACTGAGCTCCGATGCCCAGAATCACACCAAGGCAAGTCTTGCATCCATCATTGCACCCTGGACACTAGGAATTAGGGGTGGAACGGTTCTCTGTAAAAAATCTAATCATACGGTTCTCCATGCACTAGGACCGCGGTTCAACTTAAATCTGACAGTGCATCTGTAATATGGTTCGTTATAAATAACACGTAAAACAAACAATTTTTTGCGCAAAAAATCGCGCGAATATGAACGTGGTTTAGCGCAGCTCGTCAGTGAACAACGGCTCTGTGTAGTTAATGCTGCTCAATGTGAAAGCACGCAGGTGATGGAGATTTACCGCTGATTACAGAACCGGCTTTACTGATAAGATGCGCGTTAAATATCGCATGCGATTAATCGTGCAGCCCTACCTTCCGGCCCGCGGGCGGAGTGAGAAGATGTGCGTGTGCTCATACGAAGCACTTAAATATTAAGCTCTCTCTGAAGTATTGTGTTTGAATGGACAAATTCACACAAAACTTATGTCAAAATGCCCGTCTTGGTACGTATCCTATAGCAAACATAGCCGGCTGAACGTACTGTATCAGTACTAATCACTGGAATAATCACAAGGAAATCACTCACTGCTCTTGATTGAATAGCTTTTGTAACTTTAATAATGATTAATCTTTCATTTATACAGTAAATATGCAATGCTATTTTACATTTGATTACTTTATTCAATTTCTGTACCTAAAAACTAATGTTAGACCTACCTACAAATTTATTTTATTTGTATCTTTACACTATTGTATTTATTTGTGCTGTTGCTTGTAGTTAGATAGATTATTCATATTCTTTATTTTTATTTGACGGTATAGTTTTTGCCTAAACATAGCACATACTGAACCATACCGAAACCGTGACTCTAAAACCATGATACAAACCGAACCGTGAGTAATTTGAACCATTCCACCCCTACTAGGAATGTACAATTCATCCAGAAGAAAAAAAACTCACAACCAAAATCACAATTGTGCACAAATGCAATGGCAAATCAGGGGTGTTTAAACCAGACTGTTAGCCATCAGTAGACTGTTTTTGTGTTTAACTTCTGTTCTAAACTTCACGTTGAAATGTGCAAACCTGCAGTGACAGCTTCAGTGATTGTAATGGGATGGGAGTGCTCTGGTATTGCCACGTTGCTCACTTTGTGTGTATAATTTATTCAAAATGTGAACAACACTTCTGTTTTTCCTGCTACTAAGTGGGCCAGCGTGAAGTCAACCATTTAGGCACTTTCAATTTGGTCTTGATTTACTGATTTACAAAATAGCAATAAATTAATTCAGGAACACATTACTCGCAAAAAAATCCAATGTACAAAAAAATACTGAAATAACACTGAAAACAACTCAGAATTTTAAGGGTTAGAAATGCTATGGTAAAAACCTGTTAATTGGTTAACAATTAAGTTCCTTTAATGTATGATGTGAAAACTATAATAAATGGACATTTCATAGAATTTTACAGTAAAATGCTGTTAAATGTACAGCTTTTTGTAGTAAAAAACAATTCATCTTATAATTTTCAGTCAAAAACCATAAACTGACATTTCATTTAAATAATTAGGCCCCTGTTTCGCAGATTTTGTTGTAAAAATAATGTTTATTGCTTTATTTGATTTTTTTGTGTCATCATGATGGTGTTTTGTATTTGTGTCTATGACGCTGTGCAACATACATACATGTTGGTATTGGTGGTTTACAGGGAATCTCCATAGGCGTAATGGTTTTTATACTGTACAAAATGTAAATTTTCCATCGCCCTACACCAACCTACACCTAAACCTACCCCTTACAGAAAACTTTGTGCATTTTTAGATTTTCAAAAAAACTCCATTTAATATGTTTTTCAAGCCTTTTGAATTACGGGGACATAGGCAGTGTCCTCATAACCCACCTTCACATTGTAATCCCTCTGTCATACCCATGACATTATACAAATTTGTGTCCCCATAAACCACCCAAACCAGTGCACATATATATACACAAAGTATTATACTACCGTTTTATATTGTCAATTTTTATAATATTAATTCGCAACATTTACTAAAAACCATTCACTAAAACAATTCAAACAATAGGCTAATTAGTTTACCAAACAATGAACAAAGCGGATTAGGTATTTCTGGAATTGAAACAAATGCTGATAATCTCTGAATGACTAAATATCAAGCAATTAATCTGCCTGGATGATTTCTGTCTAACTACATCTGACTTCTCTTAAAGCAAATTCTATTAATCGAATTTCATAATCATGATTACAGTATCAACAGAAATAATTCACAGTTATAATCTGTCATAATCATGCAGCCCTACAGGGTACAAACGCATAGGGGCCTGTCTAATCAGAATCTTGGATCATTAACACAAATCCTCTAATTAACCTGTTAAGTATGAGAGAGCGGCCTGCAAATGTGGCTCACAGTGGCTCCAGAGACCAGCGTGTGTATGTGCACACACAACTACAGGGTCGTAGGGGTTTCAGCTTTGTGCTTTGCAACTGGCACTTTGTTCTTATGGTACAAAGGGAGAAAGAAACAGGAAAAGCAAGAGAAAGACAGAAGCTCATTTGAAGCAAACAAGAAAAAAAGTGTCATAATATCTTTCCGACATGAAAAAAAATCTACAAGTAGCACAGAGAGAAAGAATGAGTCTAAAGAGAGGGAGAGATCGAGAATGAAAGAACTAAAAATGCTTAGATGTTGACTTCGGGTATAAACATAAAAGACAAGCGACATACTGAGTGAAGCTCCTCCAGGTTGAGGTCTGAACTCTCCTCAGCTTCACACAGCTCCACCAGCGGTGAACTCTCACAGAAGGGGTGAGAAAGAGACAGAGGCTGAGGAGAAATACAGAGCTGAGTTATTATATTAATGAACGGCTCCAAGCAGCAGCTGCCTGCAGAGATGCCGAGGCCGTGCTCAGCCGTTCCCTTTTTCAGAAGCTGCCGGTTTCAATCTGACAGGCAAATGGGGCAATGCCACAACACCCGCTGCTGCTGATGCTGATGCAGAAGACTGTCTTCAAAAGAGAGTCAAACACACACTTTCACATTCTCTCATCTATTGCTCTTTCTCAATATCTCAGCTCCAAGATGAGCAGTTATGTAAAGATGCAGGTGAAAGCAAACAATGACTTTCAGTTTTTCCTTCTGACATGGATGACAAAGACATAAAGGCCACATTTGCATCTCCAGTGTTTACAATAAGAGTTATTTTATTAAATCATTAAAAAAAACTCAGTTTTTATCATTTGAATTCACTGATTACAGTTATCAAATCAAAATCAAGTTATCATTACTTCTAGCCAGTGTTTGCGAATGTACTTGCCAGTATGAGCAATATGCATCAGACAGTCCACGAATGGTCCCTGGCCATACCGTCAGAGCCATAATCTCTCACTTTCATCGCAATTTTAGGCTCGATTCATTTTCACAGTGGGGAATTCTAGTGTTTTTTTTATTGATGGCACATGGTAATTACTCTGTCATCTCTTGTGTGTGTGCTTTTTGCGTTCGGTAGCGGGGGTTTATTATGCCTGTGTGTTGCATGTTTGATGTCCATTGACAAATCTGACTTTCAAGCATTTGTTAGGTTTAGCTTATAGTCTGTTTATAGAACTAAACATCACAACGTAGAGAATGTTTACCTTCGGTGGACCCGTGCAAAACTCTAAAAGGGGACGTGAGAGAAAGCGCGAGAGTGAGGTTGTGAAAACGAACAACTGGCCCAGCTGTCCCAGAGAGTCTTATCTCATAAATAAGTGGAGAAATCTGACCCAAGGAGCCCCAAGCTGTTCTTCCACAACTAGCATGAACACCAGGCTGTTCCTCCGCTGTGCTGCTTCAAAGAAACTTTGTTGTCACCACTTATGGTACCAACGACAGTCGTGAGAAACAAGGCAGGTGAAACCGCCCTTAAACAAGCCAGTGTGAGAGAAAGAAAAGCAGCGGCCTTAAAAGCTCAAGTGCCATCTTTAACATTTGGCAGAGCCAGCGCTCTCCCGTGTCGGAGAGATTGTGCAGTCGACCCTGCGGCTATGCAATTAAACTCCCTCATACAGAGATTCATCAATAAACCTAGCATTAAAAAAAGCACTCAAGATTGTTTACCACAACATATTCCCAGCGTGATCTGGAAAGGTTTAAAAATCCCAGCCAATTTGCTCAGTATTTTACTTGCGGCTCCCTCGGCACAGAGAGGAGCCGCATGTCGAGCAGCGCTAATGTGGTGACCCAATGCCACAGCGTGTTGTGCTTCATGTAACCCCTCGCAGATCTCGAAGTCATGACAGACATGGGGCACGAGGACAGAGCAGAGAGTTCTCAGGGACGATGGTCTCTGGCTGATAATTTCTAGAGTTTACACTGGTAGTATCAAGTTTCCTTGAGGACAGCGCCGGCGGTGGTGCTGGGCAGGCTGAGGGAGAGGGTGAAATAAAGCAGGGGTGACATGCTATGCTATTTATACTGAGCAAGAGTGTGTCACATGATTGCCAGGCTGTCTGCCCCGGGATACAAGGCTCTCTTATGTTCTTTAAGATAACAGACAGAAATTAGGAGCTACAAGTATTTATAGATCTCTCAAAAGCTCACAGGAGATAGTTCAGCCAAAAAAAATTACATTTCTGTCATCATTTATTCACCCTCATGTTGTTCCAAAACTGTATGATGTTGTAGTTATTTTGTCAGCCTACAAAAATGACAAAAAACATCATAGAAGTAATCAGTATAACATGAAGGCAATATTCACTAATAATCTTGCCCTCCTTTGAGCTGTTAATAACAGAGTCAGTGAGTTTAACTCAAGAATCAATTCAGATTTGTGAACTGAATCAATTCACTAAGAACTGACTCAAAAGAATGATTCATTCATAAATTGGACTAATTCGGTTCTTGAGTGCCACTCATTCTGTGATTAAAATGAATTCAATTTAAGCCATAACTGCATGCGATATTAAGACTTGTTGGTTACACTTTACTTGAAGGGGTGTGCATAAGACTGACATGACACCTTCATAATCATAAAATGACACCTACATAATCATGACATGACACATGTCATGAATATGAAGGTTTTTTATGCATGTTTATGACAACTGTCATTAAGTGTCATTCGCTCAGTTATGTAATTTTTAATGCAAAGATGACATTGTTTGAGATGTCTTTGTTATGGGCTATGGTTAGGGGTAAGGGTAGGGGTAGGGTTAGGTTAGGGTTAGGTCAAATAATGTCATATTTGCATTAAAAATTACATAACTGAGCGAATGACACTTAATGACAGTTGTCATAAACATGCATAAAACCTCCTTCATATTCATGACATGTGTCATGTCATGATTATGAAGGTGTCATGTCAGTCTTATGCACACCCCTTCAAGTAAAGTGTTACCGACTTGTTTTTAGAAATAACATTTTACTTAATTGGAAATTCATCTTTTTCTTGTTGTAAGATATTTTTAGAAATGCCTCAGTTTTTTTTGGTCCACATGATGGAGATTAATGGTAAGCAAAACTGTTGGTTACCAACATTTGTCAAAATATCGTTTGTGTTCAGCATGTTTGGAACAGCACAAGGGTGAAAAAAACGACAACAGAATTTTCATTTTTGGGTGAATTCTCTCTTTAAAAACTGTTTCAGAAAACACATCTTACATCATTCATCAAAAATCATCTTTTTGTCCCTTATTTTAAGCATAAATATAACAAAGCTTTTTGTTTGTTTGTTTTTCTCCATACAAATGAAGTCAAAAGTAAGCAAAATTGTTTGCTTACCAACATTCTTCAGAATATATTATTTTCTGTTCCTCAGAAGACAGACAGACATTCAGGTTTGGAATGAAATGAGGGTGAGTAAATGTCAGAATTTTCATTTCAGCTGAATTACTCCTTTAAAAATGTTTAGAAATTTTTACTGCTCAACACAACAAAATGCCAGTGAAGGAAAAAGTTTGTTTTGCAGCATGACATTGTGCACTGTCTGTGAGTGCAAAATGACAAAACCAAAGAAACACTTGCAGGATTTAGCATGCTGAGGTGGGAGTTAGCGATGCTAACGGCTGAGCTAAGCTTCACAGCTCATCTCAGAAAACCTGTCACTCTCTCTCCCCCTCGGTCTCTCTTTTTCTATTCGGCCTGACACAGAAATGCCAGCCGCCTCTGATGCTGACCACAAAAACAAGTTATTAAAAGGCTTGAAAGGGGTTATGAATATTCACATGGGGGATTTGAGAGGAGAGGAAACGCAGAAGCCTGACAGTGGGGTGAGCAGTCAGACTCCTGTCTCACTAAACGATTCGAACACAAATCCATTCAGGTCCTTATGAGCACACGGGGGTGAAAAACATTTACATACAAATACAATTATGCCACCACACACACATACACATGCATACATACAAAGGCTACAGAATCTGATTAGCATTATTCCTCTTCACTAGAGCAAAATCCATCATGTGCTGCAATTGATTTGAAATACATTAGCAAATTGTCATCTGAAACCAAGAATTGTACTCCCTAATCAAACGGATGAGAGCTCTCTCTTTCCATTTTCCCTCTCTTCTGTTTACATGCACGAGCCCAAAATTGCAGTGTTTTCCCCACATGGAGAAGTGCTCTTAACAAGCAAGGACACTCAACAAAGATTTTTGGCTTTTTGTCAGGGTGTTTCAGCTGAACGCCAGATTGATTCGTATGGTGTGTGTGTGTGTGTGTGTATATGTGTGTGTCTGACATCATCCCAAGGGAGCACCAGACTGTGTTACAGCAACTGCCCGCTGACACTAGACCTGTTGCCTCCAGATGGCCTCCGCCACACACACACTCTCACACTCTCACATACACACACACAAACACACACAAACACACACACACACAAACACACACAACACACACACACACACACACACACACACCGTTCTCCTCAGCACAAGAGTGATATCTTTTCATCTCTGGTTCAATATTAAGTGTTCTCTTTCACCCTCCATAAGCTCCAATCACTACGAATCTATGATCTGCTGGTACATTATTATGTCTTGTCTGTAGTTAAAGTCATGAACAGCTCTTTGTTGTACTGTATTGCAGTAGTCATGCCAATAAAGCTTTATTGAAAGTGCAGAGACAGAGGAAGATGAATCTCTACAAGACAAAATCATGTAAAACTAATTGCAATATGAAAAATACCTAATGATACATTAAAGCATAGTTCACCAACAAGTTTTCATAATGCAGTCTTATAGCTCATTGAAATCCATTTGACTTTATGAAAGTCAGTCATAGTATTCATAGATATCACATCCTTGTTATGTGATTCAATCCTTGTTGTTACAGCCTACTTATTATATACTATATGTGACCCTGGACCACAAAACCAGTCATAAGTAGCAGCACGGGTATATTTGTTGCAATAGCCAACAATACACTGTATGGGTCAAAATTATCAATTTTTCTTTTATGCCAAAAATCATTAGGATATTGAGATCATGTTCCATGACGATATTTTGTACATTTTGTAGATGATGTTTCAAGATGATGTTTAAATCTCAATTAAAAAAAAAATGACTCTTATGATTGGTTTTGTGGTCCACCACGGTCACATATTAATAAATGTGTGTGTGTGGGTTTTATATACAGAATATATATTTCTAAATAATGTATTGATTGTTTTAAGATGGAAAACATACAAAAAGAGCAAAACAGTATTACAGTAATGAGAATCATCATTAAGAGTAATGAGAATTTCGAGGGAAAATGTGCTTAAATGTAATAAAATTAATGTCAGATTTTGACAGTACAAAAATACGCCTCATTTTTCTTAGGGAAAATATAATTTCTCATTTTCTTAATGTGGGAAAAATATGACTGGGACACATTTTCATGAGATTTACCCAAAGAGAGAGGGGTAGTCACCAGATGCACTCCACAGCATGGGTTCTGTTTGGCTCTGTGAGCTGATTTGTGCAGGAACTCCAAGGTTTCTATACATTAATTGGTTCCTCTGAGTTCTTGATTTAAATGTTTTTCAGCTGCCAGCAACCCGCCTGTCCGTTAAACACCCACAATCCCTCTCCAGAGCCCCATCTCTTGCTCATTTTTCTCATCCGCTTTCAGGATTACCTCACTGCCTGGCATCTTTCCTCCTGCCCTCTGTCCTTTGCCCTCTCCCTCTTTCTCCTTTTCCCATCTTGAGCCCCACATTCATTTCAGGGCTACTTTGTTCAGTCTCTCTCCCTTGCTCATGCATGATTGCGTTCTGCGGGTCACAGAATGCGGTACGCTGTTAATTACCTTGAGGCTGAGAACGAGCCGCTCGGATAGAGACAGAAAGGACAGAAGAATTAGAGGAAAAGGAAATTCCATAAACACAGATATGGTTAAACATTTAACAATGGCGCTGCACTGTGCAAACAACTCTTCCTAGCAGATTTCCAGTTGAGAGGAAAGACAGAATTGTGTTCTGGGTAAAAGCACCTCTATGGGGACAAAGAGAGGCTGTAAAACGAACATCCTCAGGTGTTTTTAACCACAGAAAAGTGTGAATGTGTCCTCAGAGGCTCAGTGAGTCATCTATGGCTTCATCCTCCTCATCAACACACACACTTCCTTGTCTACCTGAGAGACTGTGTTCTCACAACAGCTGCAGAGCAGTGCCAGCCAAATACACCAAGCAACAATGTGAGATTTCTGTGTTGTGGTGTGTGTAGGTGAGATCACGAGTGATAGACAGATGTAGCCTGAGGTGAGATGAAGAGAAAAAAAAAGACGTAGTGTGTAAATCTGTTTAATATGACACCTGGTGTTAAGATAAATCTTGGGTGAGGGGTACAGTGCTAAATATGGGTGTAAACGGAGTACAAAATGTGCATGACAAAACTGACATGCACATCTTGTCAGTAAAGCCGGTTCTGTGATTAGTAGTAAATCTCCATCACCTACTTTCAGATGGAGCAGCATTTACTGCACAGAGCCGTAGTTCTCTGACAAGCTACGAGAAGAGAAAAGAAACAAAAAAATAATAATTCACAGACGATATAATTGTACGATTATGACATCGAAGAAATGGTTCGCGATAATGACAGCTATTTGTGTAGCTTCTCAGTGACCTACGGCTCTGTGTAGTAAATGCAGCTCCATCTGAAAGCACGTGAAAATACCACATTTAATAACATTTTATATAATTGTACGATTATGACATCGAAGAAATGGTTCACGATAATGACAGCTATTTGTGTAGCTTCTCAGTGAACTACGGCTCTGTGTAGTAAATGCAGCTCCATCTGAAAGCACGTGAAAATACCACATTTAATAACATTTTACTCCAAACTCACTTCATAACGTCAGCCGAGTGTTTGAAATAAATCCTTCTGTGAGATGATGTGGCTTCTTACACAGAATAAGGTACGCAAATAGGGCTGTCGCGATTCGTCGATTTTATTAGACTATTCAATTTTTTTTAATCCTCGACTTAATTTTGCTTGCGTCGACTAACCTGCAAAATACCGGAAGTGGCGCATTTCACAGACGAGAATGTATAAAAGACATTATTAGTCTGTATTGAATTAAATAATAATATGCGCTTTAATTATTTACATGCGTGTAAGTTAAATACGTGCGTCACACAGCGGCTCTGTTCACAGTAGTTCCACAGGAACTGTTATCATTTGCTTGTGTGGAGCATCTCAAACTCCATCTCTGCATGTTGTTGTGAGTTTGGTTTATTATAACGTTCATCTGGGAACGCAACATGCGCAACAATCAGATTTGTAAGGTAAATCATTTATAAATCAACGCAAACTCAGGAGAATACATCGCAGTTTCAAAATAAAAGCTCAAACCCTCACTCTGAGTTTACACGTTTTGATGTCCACATAT
>NW_015549584.1:2366574-2387549 GCF_001515605.1 Sinocyclocheilus anshuiensis
ATTTACATTTTTCTCCTAAATAAATTCTGGTAAATAATATTTCTGGTAAATACTCCTTTAAAAAGTGTTTTTTTGATTATAATTTTATTATTAGTAGACTAGAACACGTGGATATGTTGTCACTCTTACACTATAATACTGAACTTTGATTTCAGTGATTTGGACTATGAGATGGACACTTGCTTCTTGCACTTTGTTGCACTTTACTTTTTACTTTTGGATTTCATTTGGTTTAATGAAATATAGTTGAATAAAATATTCTTAAGTAAAATAGTCGATTTTTTGGGTGGGAAATTAATCGCTTAGATTAATCGATAAATTAGTCGATAGATTCATCGAAATAAAAATAGTCATTAGTGGCAGCCCTATACGCAACATATTTCATAGTATTCTAAGCAGTGATAAAGGCTATGTTGATTAGCATTGCATTATAGATATACTTTATAATGAAGATGATAATATTAAGAACTCAGATAAACCATATATTGCCATAGTCGTGTGTTCATTTGTCACGTTGAATCAATGAAAGCATTTAAATCTTCTGTTCCTGAGTTTCTTCTGCGGGGCTTATCTGGACTTTCCGCGCGAGAGCGCCCTCTGGCCTTCGGATGGAGATTTACTACTGATCACAGAACCGTGCTTCACTGAAAGATACGCATGACAATCGCAGCTTCTATCTAATCGCGATTTTGATTTTATTTCGATTTATCGTGCAACCCCCTAAGGATCGTAAGGGAACTGCAAGGGGGTTCATGAGTCATTGAAAAGTTAATAATTAATCAAATACATTTTAAAAATATTCATAATAATAATCAACACTGAAGCAAATATCTACAAATGTGTTGTTAAATAACTGAAATATTAACTTAAAATTGCATGGGGTAATTCAAGTAAATATTTTACATCAAAGGGGTTCATGACTAAAAATGTGGGAATATTTAGTCTAAAATATGGGTTTAAAAGAAATCATACAAAACAAAAAATCTGGGAACGCCCATTGGATGCATACATCCATAAGGATTCACAGAACTTCTCTGGTTTGACTGATATCAACATGCAGCAACACAGATCATGCAAAGCATTCATCTGAAATTCAGACCAAAATGCGTTACATTTTTGAAAGCAATAGTTTTTTTATACCCTTTATCAACATTCAGTGATACACTAGCATAAGAAATCACTAAATTAGAGACCCTCCCTTGAAATCCGATCACAGTGTTCACAAGAGGCACATTTGAGATGCAAATAAAAACCAGGTGTAAACACAGATGTCTCATTTGACCACTTGTGATTGGATCACCTGAGAATGAGATGATTGGTGTCTCCAATCAAAGGCGGCAGTGAAACACAGTCACACACATACACTCTTTCTTACCCTCTCACACATCCTCTGTCTGTCTGTCTCTCTCTCTCACACACACACTTGCTCTGTTTATTCACGCCCATGCAGGCTAACAATCTCCTGTCGCCCACCATCTTTTCTCATCACCTCGTTCTCTCAGCCGAAGGCCTAGAATCGCATTCAGCATCTCCTTTCACAGCTCTCTCTGTGTTCTGAAAAAGGGGAATGGGAAGTGAAGGAAATGAGAAAGTAAACAAAAAGGAAATGAAAAACATGAAGAAATGGAAAGGTAAATGAGAAGGAAGTAGAAGGAAAAGGGTACGGAAAGGAAAGGAAAGGAAAGGAAGGGAAGGGAAGGGAAGGGAAGGGAAGGGAAGGGAAAAAGGAAAAAGAAAAGGAAGTATAAATATAAGCAAAAGGAAGTAAAAGTAAGGGATGGAAAGCAAAAGAAAAAAGGAAAAAGAACAAGGAAAGGAAAAGGAGGGAGAAGTCAAAGGAAGAGAAAGTAAAAATTAGAAATGGTAAGCGAAAAAAAACAAAAGGACACAAGGAAAGGAAAAGGAAAAGAAAAAGACAGCAAAAAAGAAAAAGAAAAAGAAAAGTCAAGGAAAAGGCAGAAAAGGAAATAAATGGACAAAGGATACTAATTCAAGGAAAAAGACAAGAATGGAGAGCAGGAAAGAAAAGAAACAAAAGGAAACTTAAAGTAAAAGGAAACACAATGTACAGTAACATCCGACCAAGTAACAATGTTCACACTCACCTAATTAGGAGGTTTTTGCTGTGTAAATTCTAAGCTCACTTATTTGGCTCCACTTGAAAGATGTGAAAAATCAGAAACAAAGTAGAAAAGAAAAAGAAAAAGATGAAAGATGGATATGTGATAAAACTGCAGGGAGAAGGGGTCTTCGCCGAGGGGGAATGGAAGAGAAGCTCCATTACATTTTAATGGGAGGAGCCATGACCTCCAGCACCACCTTATGGCAGGTCAGGAGAAGGGTTAACCCTCCAGGGGCAGAAGAATCATGGGAAATAAGGTTTTTAGAGGTCACTGGTTAATGCGTTTATCGCTCCCTCTCTGCGACTCCTACACTAACCTTCAGCAGGCATAAACGTGTGATGGGAAAACAGGGAATTGCAAGACGAGGCCAGTGAAAGACCGGCTGGGCATCTCAACATGCGGTTTCTGAGTGGGCCCAGCGTGCTTCTCACCTTCTCTTTCGGCAAGCTCTACATGCTAAGTGAGAACATTGTTCCGGTCAATTTGTTCCTTTCAGAGCCCCAGTGGGCAGTGTCCTTTAGCCTGACAGCACACTGAGAGAAAACACTCTGTCTGGAAGGGTCTGACATCAAGACAAGTGTGAGGGAGAGACAGAAAGATGTAGGGAGAGAAAGAAAGACTGAGCTCTGTGCCAAAAAGGGAGGGACAGCGAAAGGGTTTGAGATATGGAGAAATCGAGGGCTGACAAAAGGAAAAAAAGAAAAGGGAAGGAAACCGGATGACAGTAAAAGACTGATAAAGAGGACGCCAATGACATGGAGGGAGTTATGGGGCCCTGCATTGGGGAGTACGAGTGAACGGCACCCCTACGCCCACGGACCGCCTCGAAAAGGGTCCACCGGGGGGGCGGGGGTGGCTAAGCAGCCGCAGGTGACGCAAAACCCCAAGGGCAACTGTAAGCGTGCATGTGTGTTCGTCCGCGCGTGTGCCCCCTGGGCCCGGAGCACCTGTTCCCTCGGCACACTGGCCTCAAAACTTGCACTGAGGGGTGAAGTGCGGCTGTTGGGGGGAAAGGGCTAACTTGAACAGGGCACCTATTCAAGAAAACTTGGAACACTCTCTCTATTTCCCTTCATCCACCTCTTCTAATCCCTCCCAATCACATTTCAGAATATCCTTCAAATTACATCGGAGTAAAATCAGCAGGAGGGTTGCTCGAGCTCAGAGCACATTGGGAAGGTTGCACATCTCAACCTAAGGCAGGTAATAAAACAGCTCTGTGTTTGCTGGGGATTAGAACGGCTCAGCTGAACAGTCTGTTAAGATGTAAAGTGCATTAAAGACAATGGCAACAGCAGAATTGAAGTTGTTGAGAATGAGAACAGAAACATAACCGGGTCATTGACATTACTAACTTTTTGTCCTCTCAGTTTATTCAAAAATACATTAAAAATGTAATTCACACATACAATGACTTGAATACACCCGTTTTATAATAAGCATGTTTTTTTCATTCAGAAATTAAAACATGTTGATGAATTTATGATTCATTTTTGAAGGGGGCATACAGGCTAAAATGTTAGGGTGAAATTCTAAAGTCCTGATATTAAAATAATTTTTTTTTTAAACTAAAAAAAAAATAATGTGGTCCATGAAAAAAAAAATGTACAGGAAATTATTTCATAAACTATGTGGCAAGGTCGATAATAAGTCTATTAAAATATCACATAGGCCCTAATTCATTTATTGAAATTCCAACCACCTTTAAAAGAATATTTAAAAACTTTTTGGAAAATAATGGATAATGTGTACTCTCACATGTATTGTACGGAAACTTTTTAATGGTTACACCACTTGACATTTTTAGAGTTATAAAACTGAAGCTTTTTATAAAAATAGTATTTTTAAATGAATACAAAGAGCAAATTTCTAAGAACTTGCGGAAATGAAATGTTTTAAACTAGATTTTTAAAATATCGTGGGCACTTTTATACATCATTGACCCAACTACAGAGCAAGTGACTGCTTCATTTCTTGTTCATAAAAACTGTGCAGCGCAACAAATGGAGTTAAAAAGGGCACACTGAAACCGATCTATTCCGAGTCGTACACTTCCTGTGCACTTCACACATTGTGTGCTGTGGTGCTAATGATAATTCAGTGTGTAATGAGTGGTTTTGTATGTGCGCTCGAAGAGGTCAATGGCAAGCTCACACAAATGCCACCCTCAGTCATGAATCATGGGCCTCAGGGACTGTCGAAATGAAAAAATGTGAGCGCTTAAGCTGGACTGAAACCAAACAAAGAAGATGGATGATAATAACCCAATTCACAATGCAAAAGCTGAACAGCTCTAATGACTGCTATCAAGCTTGAGACCTTTAGTCATGTAGACAGTAAGAAAATTGAGTTTTTGCTTCAAAGAACAATTCTTGTCCATAATAAGCCAGAGTTGTTGGTGGAGAAAACAGGCTGCTATCCTATCCATATCTTACCTTCCTTCACTAAAGGACATCGTCTCCACATGGCAAATCCTCTTTTCACTTCCTTTCTCATCTGCTCTCTCTCCTGGGTTCTTTTAAATGCTTTCACCCTTAGGGACTTCACTCACTTCTTTCTCTTTTTCCAGTCCACAAACCTTGAAGGATAACAAAAGACAGCGCAATGGCTATTTGAATTTGAAACGGGGACTACGACAAAAACCGTGTCTCACAGCGAGGCGGCAGACAGTCCGGTGCTGAAGAGCCAGCCATTCATGAAAGTTCACCCTCATGTTGAGAAACTTAAAAGAAGATGAAAAATACTATTCTGACACAGCGCGACCCACTTACTTGGTGGAATACGAACAGCTGTTGAGTAGGTGTATGTTCAAACACCTGGAAGATACGGCAAGTAAAACAAACACACATAAACACCCACCAACCATACTAAAGCAAACACACACTCTCTTAGATTCAAGTTGCCTATATCAAAAACCGTATTGGGCTCTATATGAGCTATGTGGTTCTTTGGACACTAAAAGAGCTCTTGATGTTTCATTATAGGGTTTTCTGATCAGTGTACTGGGTGGGTTCTAAAAGCACAAGAACATAGTCTTCCTAAAGAACCACAGAATAAATGGCTCTTTGTGGAATTAAATAGGTCCTGCTATGAAATCCGGCTGCAAAATCCTTTTGGTTGTAATTGGAACCTTTATTTTTAAATGCAGCTCTAAATGTCAGTTCATGAGAAACAGGGTGAATGGGGAAAGAAAGAACAATGACACCTAGACACGTTTCATTTAACAGCTATCGTTCACAGTTTTTACAATTGGTTTTGGTCAGAACTGCATTTCTAAATACCTAGTGTGCTTTCAAAAATCTTCAGACAGTCAGAAAACCAGAAGAACATGCAGACTAAACTATAGATCATTTTGTTACTGCATTTAATGACCACATCTTTCAAAATTCATTAAATCTTCTCGAACTCATATACCACTCTAATAAAGAAAAAAAGAAAGAAACAGGCCAACAAGGCCTACCACATGATTTCCCTTATAGCTGACAACATTTTGCCATGTCATTTCATTATCATCATCAATTCAAAAGAGCCCATCTTTGAAATATCATGTAAACATGACTGACTGGGACGGATCAGGCATGCCAAGAGCAAGTGATATAGATACATTATATGTATATTGGTGCCAGTGCATTTGATTAAGGTGGATCTGTTGCACGGATATGTGCAGACACTTGTTTTTGTTTTACAGTATCAAAGCTACATTTTACAGTGGAATTACCGTATGCAAAAAGTAAGGCATGCTGTTGCATACAATTTTTGAGTTTTTTTTCCCTTGTGCTGCATGCAACACAATAAAGAGCTGTCATTCTTGTTTTACAAAAGGCTTCTGGTTTCGGTTAAAAAAAGATCTTGTAATGCTCAGTGTCTTGATGGGTGTGTGAATGTTAGTTAGGTTATGGCAGAATGAGTTCATTTGTTTAGGTGATTTAAGTGCATTTGAGATTAATTGCGGTGTCAAGATGGAAAAGATAACTGTGTGAAGAGTTTGGAGGAAGTACACTCAGTTTTGAGAAATGCACATAACCACTTGTAAAAGACTGCACAAACGCAGTCAACCTGAGAGCAAAAAGCTATAAAAATAATAAATTGAGGCATATGAGAGACCTAAAATGAAGACAATCTTTTAAGACTTGAATTTAATAAAATAATGTCATAATCTAATTGCAATATTGATAAAAAGAAAATACTGAAGGTAAAGTGTTATTGTTGCCAAAACAAATTTTTTCAAGACAAATGAACCTCAGCTACTGTAAAATGTGAAAAACTGTTAATTATTTAATTTTGTTCCACCATACGTAAGGCTTCAACACAACCCGAATTTCATTGGCAAAATCAAGACCAACAACTCTCTAAATCATGTCTAAATACAAAAACGCATTTCTTTAATTACATAAGCGTAATACCTCATAAGGAAGAATCATAACACGTCTGAACAATACTCGAAGACTAATTACTTAGTGTAGAAACAACACAATTCAGGGGCGCGCGCAGAACCAAACCCATCATCGCAACACTGAGATGGAGAGGAAAAACCCGTAACAACTAGCCACTACAATCCAGAACAAAAGCTTACAATTTGGAGAACCAGCACACTTACCGATAACAGCCGCGGGAAACGTTGAGCCCGGTTCTCTGTGAATGACTCGCCTCCTCGGGACTATAATCCAGAATGACTGAGAGGAGAAGAGAGGAGGGGTCCGCGTGAAATCTACTCCTCTCTATCGCACCTGTCTATGTGCAGATCTGATCCCTGATCTGACATCCTTAAGACAACTGTGTCCGAACCCCCAACAACTAACCCCCCGCCCCAACATACACAACGACACCTGTCCCCGGGTAAAAACACCGCGCAACAAAGCTCGTTTATGCTGCTCGTGAACAACTGGCATTCCCGGCTTGGTCCTGCATCCGTTGTATTCCCCTTCGGACAGCCATCCAGTATCCAAGAAGTCGTTTGCAATAAACGGGAATAAACTGCCTTATGTCTAACAAATGATGGCAAAAACAGTCCACGCCAGCGCAACCAGCTGTGCCTTATGAAAACGTGTCTGTCTGGGCTGGAAACACTTGCCTTATAAATCTCCTACCGCTACAATAGTTATTCAGTGCTGCGCCAGTGGAATGAACACGCATCTGAGCGCGTGGACAAAAAGGCACGTTCGTTTGTTTGGTGCGCGGCGCGCGACGCAGCCTCCGATTTGAGTCCAAACTCTGGAATCCGTTAAAGGAAACTCTTATTGTCCGGTAGAAATGTAATATTTCCCGCAATCCCCGGCGTGTAGCCCGCAGCGTTTGGTCTGAAAGAGAAAGATCGCGCGTTTGCTCTCAGCGCTGTTGTAAGTCTGTCACCCACAGCTATTCAAACGCAAGTCAATGCCAAAACCTGACGCAGAATAGAGCTGCGGACTGGAGCGGAATTAATTTGTTGTTAATCACTTGGGGTTAGGAAATAAACCAGCGATACTTGGATGAGGGGATTAGTCTTGGCATAGAAGCAAGCGCAAGTGGCAATGTAAGTGAATTTAATTTGGAGACCGAGAGAGCGAGCTGGAAAAACTTCAAAATAAAGTCATCTTTTCACTGCAAATGCAGTTTAAAATATAAGCTACAAATATGAATATTGAAACATGAAATAATAATTAATAAAAATGTCAACAGCCTACATTATAAATGAAAAAAGGAGAATACATATTCTGTTTTGACGTTAAAAAAGTTTAAGGCTAGAAACGTATTTTACGCAATTTTGCAGACCTAAGCACAGTCCCATTTTAAGGTCACCATGGAATCAGACTTGACCATTTATTTTTTTCATTAATTTTTAATGCAATACTGCAGTGTTTATTATTCATTATTTATCCGTGCACAACATTATTTTAAAAAAGTATATATGTTCCCTGGTAATCAAAACATTCACTTTCTCTCTTCCTCACAATGACATTTCTTCTCTGATGACGTGTGCACTGCCGCGAGGGCGGGACAATAATCCCACCTTTCCAGGAACCTGTTCAATTAATTCTCAATTGCCCCTTTTCTCGTTTAAGAAGTACTCCAATAGGGAAGAAAAGACGATCTCAACTTCTGTTCCATTTCGACTTTAAATACCATTCTGCATTGTGCAGGCGGTAACAAAGCTTAGAGGGCGATGGAGTTAAGGCCTGTTCACGCATAAACGTTTGCAGCACACTTGTTTCACACCAAAGGACGTTACGTAACTATTAGGACTACTAAAGTTTTGTTAATTGTTAATTCTTTGAGAATATGACAGTTCACACCACAACTACAATGAAAACACAACAAAGGAACAATTACAGTCTGACACACTTCGGAAAGCAACAAGGAATAAAAGCATTTCCATTCAGATTCTTGCACAATGTTTTATAATACATAGCAGCAATAGAGCCAGATGCCATATTTTCATATTTTAGTGCAGTGTTATGCTGCGTTGTCTTTACACTGAATTTGAAACAAGTATGCCTTAAGATGGCTTAAACTCTCTCAAGATGATAATTTGCTTTCTGTTATGTGCATATCAGTGGCAGAATGATAAATAATAGCCTGTATCAAGTCAATTAAAACACTCCAATATATTCTATTCCTTTCTGTGGCTTTTTGGGGCCAGTCTCAATTGAAGATTAAAAAAAAAAGTATTATACAGGTGAGATTTTCATAAGACATTTAGGGAGGGTAATAATAACAATCCTCTCCTCCTATCGCTTCTTCTTTCCCTCATTCCTCTTTCTGTGATCATACTCCTCCAAGTTATAAGGAGTCTAGACAACAATAGATGAGTCGGCTCAGTGCAAACAGCAAAGAGATATTCAAGAGTTGGTGATAAGCTAAGGATGCCTTGGGCAGGTACATGAATGTCAAATAGACTGACATTATCAGACAGATATAAACACACCTGAAAAAGTCCCTCTTAACGAACACATGAGCATTTCCTCAACATGACTCAAACTAATTATGTTTACGCACAGAAAAAGAAAAAATCTAGGTGTGTGGTATATATAGTGCATGATTTAGAGTCATTAACAGCACGAGAACCATTGTGACAATTCTGGCCCTTGCACACAAAGTCAATATGATTTGCTGCTGTCACAGTTGGGGTAATTGAATTGGCTGAGCCCCAATGGTTCACAGTTACCCAGTACGATTTTCCTTATTGTGATCTTTTAATAAAAAGTATCAGATTAGGCCAAAGAAACTTTGAGGGAAACATCTCGCTTTGTTCGCGTCTCCGCATTTGATCTGAAGTAAAGCTCTCGCAAGAGAGCGATACGGAACTGACAACAAATAAATAAAAAAAGAGAAGCACAGTTTTGTTCTTCCTGGCTTTCATCCCACACTAGTATCAAATTAGGCCAAAGAAACTTTGAGGGAAACATCTCGCTTTGTTCGCGTCTCCACATTTGATCTGAAGTAAAGCTCTCGCAAGAGAGCGATACGGAACTGACAACAAATAAATAAAAAAAGAGAAGCACAGTTTTGTTCTTCCTGGCTTTCATCCCACACTGCCGCTCTGAAATGGAGCATTTGCTTCAAACCCGGGCCACAAAACCATGTTGGGAACACGAAACGAGGCAGTTTATCAGAGACAAAGAACTTTGAAGAGCAACATTTTTTAGCTCTTACTCCTGCTAGAGAAGCAGCCAAAGATCACCCTGAATCAGCGTACTGCTAACTCTGAAACAGTCTTCATTCTTAGTGGAGATGCTAAAATAACGTTCCTGTCTTCCGCTCCAGGCTAGCGCTGGTTGCTAGGTGCTTATATGGGTGATTGGGCGAGATAAGAACAGTGAGGTCACCATTATGCCACAATATGAGGTGCATTGTGATATCTCTGGGTAATGACATATATCGTAGCTCAGGGGCAGCATTGCATGTGATCAAGCACAATCGAATTACTTGAAGTCACAAGCCAACCATCATGTCTCCATTTCCTTGTGATTTGATTGCAGGTCCTGATAGCAGCCGGTGAATAGCCGTGCAGTTTATTCCATGTTCATATCCATTATTATTAGAGATGTCTAGGTTTTTAATGGAATGGGATACTTCAGTTTCGGACCATTGCTTCAAATACACAGTGGCTTTACAGTAGCTTTGCTTTTGTTCTTGCAGTAACGAGATTTCACTCCATAATTCCATATCGCAAAGCACCATATAGATCATTGTGCTGGCTTGAAACCAAACAGCCTAATGGTCTACATATTCTCAATCATATAGCTGTCTAAAAGCTCCAAAGCCTTATTTGTTCATGAGTAGAATTCATCCAGCAAGTGCCAAACACAACAATTAGCTGAGCCCTAGGTGACTTTTGTCAGCCACCCAAATCCAAGCCTCTTTCTTTACTGTTTTCGCTATAATCGCAAGCACATGTACAAATTGAATCAACAGCCATTATTACTTGCGTCTCAATAAATATACTCTCCATGGAGTCTTGACTCAACATTTGTGAATGCAAATGCAATTACAGGTCATTTGAACTTGGTAGATGCCCAGTGCTGATAAAAATGGAGCTGGTTTGAACCAGTCTAACAATCTATTGTGCTGAGAGGGGAGCTTGGTAGCTGGGTCAATGATATTGTGCTTTTTTTAATCTATTAATTTATTTGGAAATTCATACATACGACTAGAACAAGCCTCTTCTATGATAAGCATGCTTTTATTTTCTGTATTAAAATTCATTTGGATTTTTTATGGATGGCATAAAATCGAAAATGTCAGACAGTGATGCAACAGTGATATCATAATGAAGAAAAATACCTCATTAAAAGAATGAAATTCTTGAAAGAAAACCTTATTAAGTAGTTTGGCATAACAAAACTGCTTGACTGCTTATTAAAATTGGAAAAAATGTTGTCTGCCAAATCAAAGTCATGTGGTTTAATGAACTTGAATAAACATGCAGGGGGTATCATAAAACAGGAAATTATATCAGAGAGGACTCCTGCGGACCATCATAACTATGCGTCAAGGTCAGTAAGACTATTAAAATATCAGATAAATATACCTGTTTATGACAAAGCAAGATTAATTCAGATTGTAAAAGTCTCATGCAGAGTGACACCCCAATAAGCTTAATATTTATGAATATACTGTATATAGCCTATAATAACAAGTAAAAATCTTCTTAAAAATCCAGTTTAAAACATGTGGCAAGTTCTCAGAAATGAATTTTTTTGTGTTCATGCTGGTTTAATATATATTTTACTTGTCTTAATCACTATTTTTGATTTAAATGTCTTTTTCAAGGTAATTTCTCTCTTTCTCTATGCATTTTCTTGAAATTACCTTGAGAAATGTACATTCTTAAGAACATGCCTCATGTTTTTTTAAACTTTTTTATTGTTATAGTTGACTTATTATTATTGTCATTGTGTACAATGTTAGAAAAGAGAAGATAGAGCAATAGAAAAGAGTCTAATTTCTCTTTTCTCAGTGGTCTATGTGCCACAGTTGAAGGCCTTGTTTGGTAAGGCAGCTGCAGTCTGTGATGAGGTCGTCACGGTGGTCTAACTGCGAGCAGATTAGAGATCTCACCTCACCCAGAGTGCTGAACACACCGCGGCCACTGACCCGCCAGCAACCCACACCTGACATGATCCCAGAGCAATAAACACTGGCTAGTGTGAGTGTCTGGAACATTAAAAGCCTCTGGAAAGAAAAAAGCATACAGAAAACTGGGTTAATTTATTTATCTTTGACAGCCTGCTGAATGATAGGCCTAACTGCCTACTCTGTCTGAAAATACACGATGGGTTCCTGTAACCGTTTAGCTTTCGTTGTGTTGCCCTGGAGACAACGGTTTTCGTTTCACCTCTCTATAAATGTTCAGAGGAGTTTGGTAAAATGCTTCTAAAAATGTCAGCCCAGGAGCGGTGGGGTGTATTTCTAGCCATCTCGCATGCTTGCTGCCCACTCAGGGACAGTTTGATGAGTTCCCCGCGATTGTGTAATGGAACCTGACTGTTAACTTCACAGGACATTTCAAAGATTCCGGAGTTTTGTGCAACACTGGACTCATTCCAAAAATCACAGAGAAAGCATTCCAGTGAACGTCACGGAACGACAATGAAATGTAAACAGTAAAATCACAACAGATATTCTGTGTTGATGAATTACACGGGTTTGTCAGAGTATTAAATAGCGTTTGTTGCAGAAGTCATATGAGGTTTATTTAAAGTTTGAATATGGTGACAGAATGTTTTAGATTAATGAGTGATGTCAGTCTGTGTAAAGCGATTTTGACTGTGTAGAGCATTTAATTTAAGCAGAAGTACATTTAATAATCTCACAAGAGCCACAAATCCCAATATTATATATACTGTATATATATATATATATAGCCATTTGTGGTCCTTTTGTTAATTTTTAAAATTATAATAAAATTATAGTTATTTTATGTAGAATGGAAAAAAAAAAAATTTAATTGCACAGAAGAGCCAGAAATTGCAATACAATACATATAAAAATGAAATACATAATCTGTTCATTCATATAATAGTCAAACCATAAAGAATGTCTTTTAGAATTCTATGCACTGCAGTTACAACAAAACTGAATTCTGTGCAAAGATAATGTTGATTAAAGTTAATCATAATCATAGCCAGCAACTTTCTTCCTCTTCAAAAATCCAGTCAGAAATACTACGAAAACAGACACAAGAAAGATTTAATCTTTTTTCATCTAGCCTGTAGTAAACGTTCTAAGGGTACTGGACTCATGTTACTTGTGTTCAACTCATGCTCGCAATCCACTGTGAGACGGTGTGCTCTCAACTTGTGCCAAACTCAATGTTTTGCCTTATCTGAGTGTGGCTGTTTAAAAAGCTGAATTATTTATGCAGATGTGTGAGGGTGTAAAAAGAAAGAATGATTAAATAAATGACAAAGCCTCAAAATCATATCACACACACAGAAAGTCACTGAACGGGGCAGATGTGGCAGGTGAATTATTTTTTTACTGCTGATGCAAGGCTAAGTCTTCAAAGTTATATTACATCCACGTGAAATATGTTTCAGTCCAATTCCTGTATCCGCCTGGCCAAGGTCACACACTAATATGTTATTAAATGATAAATGGTCTCAGGGCAGAAGTTTATGTATCATATTTCATCTTTGTCATGATTTGTTTCTCTAACCTCTATGTTACTGATACCAAATGTAGCCAGCACATACATGATTCCAGACATAAGATGTGAGATAAAAAGCTAGAGCGATGACATCTCATGCCAGAACCAGATGGCGGAGAGTTTGAGGGTTACAATACAGCTCTCATGACCTTGATGCTGATATCTGGAAAGAGTATAATCTGTTCATCCATATAAAGAGTCAAGCCGGAATGTATGCAAGCATCCTATGCACTGCATTTGGAGCAAAATTGAATTCTGTGCAAAGATAATGTTGATTAAAATTGCATATAATCATAGCCTACAGCTTTCTCTTCACAAACTGGAGTCAAAAATACTAAGAAAACAAATAAGCATGCTAATAAATAACATTCAGGCAACGACAATAAATTAATGTTACTATTCTAAATAGAAAACATAATTTTAAAGGAATAGTTCACCCAAAAATGAAAATGTACTCATCCTCAGGCCATCCGGGATGTAGATGAGTTTGTTTCTTCATGGAAACACATTTGGAGAAATTTAGCATTACATCACTTGCTCACCATTGGGTCCTCTGCAGTGAATGGGTGCCATCAGAATGAGAGTTCAAACAGCTGATAAAAACATCACAATACTCCACAAGTAATCCACACGTTGCTTGCAGCTAAAATATGATTCCTTTATGATATTGCTTTCTCCAGTGAAAAAGTAATCTCATCTGAATCAGGAGAAAAATATGCACAGATCAAGTACTGTTTACAAGCAGAGACAGTCCAAAAGAGTTCTAAACAAATACAGTGGTGGATTTTGATATGAGATGACAACAGGGGATGGACTTTTTCACTGGAGGAAGCATTTTTATTATTATGGACTGGTAATTTGGCCAGAAGCTGTGGTTTAAAGTTAAAAAAATGCCTTAATGATGGATTTGTTTCTTACAAACATGCAAATATTTACTTCACAAGAAGTCGTCTGGAATACTTGTGGAATGCTGTGATGTTTTTATCAGCTGTTTGGACTCTCTTTCTGATGGCACCCATTCACTGCAGAGGATCCATTTGTGAGCAAGTGATATAATGTTAAATTTCTCTAAATCTGTTCCAATGAAAAAACAAATCTTGGATAAATATACATTTTAATTTTTGGGTGAACTATTCTTTTAATTAGGTTATGGGGTGATGTACAGTACGCAAACGTACACCACCGCACATGATTGATCAGATTATCTGCGATCATACAGCATAAGAGGCTGCCAATATTGGCAACAGGGCAGGAATAACCCTAATATCCTCAGGCTCTGCATCCATTCGCCTGCTGTCCCCGAATCTTCAGTTACCCAATATCCAGGCCAATTTGGACCACAATAAATCGACCCAATGAAGCTAAATGTGAGCAAAGCAGAACCATATGACACCGCTGGCCTTGGGGGCCATAGCTGGTCTTGGGAAAAAATGCTCAAGACCACTCAAGAAAAATACACAAAACAATAACCGTGACAAATGCAATGCGCAATATTCCAGCTCAGTTGGTTTCCATCAACAGATCTATCTCTTTTCACAAGCACTCTGGGTTATGTTTGTTTGTTTAGCAGTGTAGTAGACACAGGCACAAACACAGTGAGGACTAAACACATACTTCTGATGTTTTCCCCCCTCCACAGTGAGACTGCAGCACAGATTTCTTCAATGCAGACCTCAGATGACAGTGAAGATATGAAACACTCTGTAATGAAGTGAAAACACATATTTTGTGGCTGTGGTGAGGAAGGAAGAGTTTCACCAGTGATGCTAATTACAGAATGTAGTAAAAGAAAGTAAATGCAAACCTAACACTGCGTGAATCAAATATCAAACGTGCTGCCTTGTTAGTGTGCTGGATATCCCACTGCTAAAAAATTATGTCAAAATAACCTGAGGTTTTAACTGATAGCTACTCTAATAGCTACTTCTATTATTATTATTATTATCAGGAAGGGTCATTCCATGATGAATCTTCAATAAAGAGCTTCATCTATATAGAGCAGATCTGACAAATGTATAAATATGACACTAAAAAGTGGAATGTAAAAGAAATTATGCGGTTTATGACACTTTTTATATGTTATATTTGCATTTGTCAGATCTAGTCTATTAAATCTATCTGTCTATTAAGTCTATCTATCCCCAGAGAGATTTATCATGGACATGCAGTTCAAAGGGATGCTTTTACGCCATTTTTTAGCAGATCGTTTAATTTTGACGTACAGCACACTCACAAAGCATAGCTTTTTTTCACATTTATGTCTAATAGAACAGTTGATTATTACTTAGCCATTTGAATGAGCATGTCTCAGTGCATTGAGAATGTAGTGAGTGCCCCCTACTGGTCGGATTTTAAATCTGCACTGCATCTCCCCCTAGCAAGCCTCAGGCAAACTGTCATACAAACTCAAGAGACAAAGGATAGCTATGGTAAAAACAATCACGTCTCCTGAAGCAACCAGTGAATTTTCGTCCAGTTATCTACCTTTGGAGTGTGCTGAAATAAATAGGCCTACGTACAATAACAAAGCTTGCACTGACAGTAGGCCTAAACAAAGAACTAAAGAATGTGCATAACATTGAAACAGTAAAGTTAATGTAAATATTATAATTTTATACTTCCATTAATTCTTCTGCTAGAACCTGTTTGTTATGTGAGCTACACAGTTGTTGGCGTTACGCTGTTATGGCAACAAAGGTAGGATACTTGGCGATTTGTCCACATTAAAATTATGCTAAACGCATATCCCTGCTGAAAACAAAACAAAAAACAATAGAGACCATCACAGAAATTCCAATGGTTTTCACTACAAATACCATTACAAACCATTAACTTTTAACCATTAAAACCATTAAAAAATGGTTTCCTGTAGTGTGTTTTGGAACATATTCCATTAGGATTTATTAACAAGCCACTAATAGAAGGCGACCAATTACCAGTAGAAACCTACAAGCACCATTACAGTTTCCATTAAAACCAATACAAGTCCCATTATAACCAGTAAAACCATTACAAATTCTGTGATGGTTTCTATTGTTTTTTTCAGCAGGGATGGTTTACATGTTGTGGCAATACAGTATTTTAACATTAACAGCTTGATGCCATTCACTTCCACTGTAAATGCCTGACTGTTACCAAATACAAGTCCAAATCTATTTTTGTGGTAATCAGCATTATGCCACATGTTGTAGTTTGAGCCTAACTTGAATTGAACACGGAATATTCCTTTAATGTTCCATGTATTTAGCATATCACATCTAGAGCAATCTCAAACTAATGTGATGCATTTGAATGCAAGCAAATTAGCATTGTGAGAATAATCCAAGTGTGGTTAGACTGTAGAAACAAGGCTTTGTGTGCATATCCACATACATGTTCAGATGTAGGCATTGTGTGTGCGTTTAACAGAAGGCCTTAAATCCCATCTGGCAGTATTAATGCCTCTTGACTGTAGCTGTTGCCGATAGTCTGGGTCATGCCAAAGCTCACAGGGCAGTAATTAAAACGAGGCAGATAATTGGAGTTTTTTGTTGTTGTTGTTGTTGTTGTTGTTACAGATAATAACAGAACCCATCTGTTGCTCCAGAAATCCTCTGCGACTCCTTTCTCTCTGTACACCCACACACATACACTCTCGTACTGGTTTGTTTTCCATAGGAAGATTCAAATCAAGAGTCTTGAGACCGGTTTGGCATTAAATGATGAATCTGAGGAGAAGACTACATAGATGAAAAGAGAAATTCAGCTACACGATGAATAAACAAAACACGGCCAACGGCAACAGAACGTTATCCGTCACGCTCACACATCAAAATGTTTCTCTCTGTGCCTTGAATTATAAATGCCTCATCATTGATTGTTGGGACTTAATGTCTGTGCCACAGGAGTTGAGGATCACAATTTAATATGCAGGTCAGCTGCTACCATCGTTTTACGATTCTTGAGGATTTTTATAGCCCAAGGATTCTGGGAAACTCAGCCCCGCTCAGCCTGTAAAATATATCACCATATAAATGTGACGTTCCTGAGAGCAGTTACAAGAAAAGAGATTTACAATAGCTAATAATTTATCATTTCAAGTTCATATTAAATACATTAAATATTAAAATACAAAATAGATGTATTAAATGAGAATGTAAATAAATGTATTCAAATATTTAAAATGTATTAAAATGTATTCATTTGTAAGTCGCTTTGGATAAAAGCGTCTTCTAAGTGACTAAATGTAAATGTATTATGTATTCAGCATACAAATGTGTTCCAGCATGTTACATGATATGATACATTATGTATAGACTACACATTATACATATTATATATGTATAATAACTATCAATTCATACTGTCAAATTCAAGGTTAATTATGAATACATATAATATTAAAATATAAATGTATTAAATTTAAATACATGTATTAAATGTATTTAAATATGAATAAATGCTTTAAAACAAATCGTAATATAAAATAAGTGTAAATATATTGGCATGTGAATGTGATATTACTGTTTCACTTTACAAGATTTACAATAAATATCAATTCATATTGCCAAGTTAAAGGTTAAATAAAACATTAAATTTTTATATAAGTGTATTGAATTTATTTAAATATTAATAAATGCTCTAAAACAAATATAAATATTTCTGCATGTAAATGTGATGTTCCTGTTTCAAGTTCTTCTGTTCCAAGAAAATATCTTTACAATAATTATCAATTCATAATGCGACGTTCAAGATAAAATACATCAAATATGAATTTGAAAATATGAATAATTGTCCAATTATTAAAATCTATTAAAATAAATAAATGTAAAACAAATCAATTAAAAATAATGGAAATGTATTGCTGTATAAATGTGATATTCCTGTGTGATGTTGGGTTTACAATTATTTGACTGATAATAATGATAATTTACAATAATTATCAACTAATGTAAATGTATTAACTAATATAAATATATATATATATATATATACACGTTACTGTTTTACAGATCAGCTATTGAATCTATAATATGTTATGGTTTTACAATATGGTTTGGAAATTTTACTGTTAAACTTAGGTCACAACTTCAAAATGTGGTTAGAAGAGCTGGAAAAATAATTGGTATGTTGTCTCCACTTTCTCTTCAGGACATTTTTGAGAGGTCTGTTAGGAAGCAGAGTCTTAAAATTATTGGTGACCAAAGCCATATTCTCCATAAGGAGTGTGAGCTAATGCCCTCGGGTAGGAGATATAGGGTTCCAATCTGTAAACTGAAAAGATACACATTTTCTCTAATTCCATTATCTGTCAAATTATTGAATAAGTGATTGAAATTGTTGTGTGGGTGAGGGTAATGTGATGGGTAACGTAATGTTGGTGTATTATTAGGATTGTGTAGGAATTATATATGTTTTGGAATGGTGTCATTTTTTATTTTTTATTATTTTGTTTTTTCTGTGTGTTTGATCTGCTCCTCCGGTTGCCTAAGACAAATTTCTCCTAAGGGAGACAATAAAAGAGAAACTTAACTTAATAAAAGCTAAGCAGATAGGGTTTTTGTAACTGTGATCAAAACTGATATTTCTAAACAATAACCACGTCAAACAAAAAGGGGGAAAACAGATCAATGAGCATGCATCATGCATATAGTGTTTCTTTTGGTTGCTGTTCAGATATAATATCCAGATGCATTGCAATAATGAAAAAAAAAAAAAAAATAAGGAACTAAAAGAGATAGTTCACCCAAAAATTAACATTATGTCACCATGTTATTGTCTTGTCCTGACTTGTATTCTATGAATTCTGAATTTACATCTCAAAAAACTTTTTTTTGTATTAAATAAAAAAAAAGGTAATTGTGAAAGGTAAATGTGTTTTATCTCACAATGCAAATGTTATCGTGCAATTCTGAAGCAAAAAGTCTCAACTGTTAGATATAACCTCAAGAATACTAGCCAGAACTGTGAAATAAAAAGTTGCAATTACCTTTTTTTGTTTGTTTTTTATTCCGTGGCGAGGGGAAAACAGAATTGTGAGATGTAAAATCGGATTTTAAAAAAAGTCAGAATTGTGAGATGTAAACTTAGAATTGCAAGGAAAATAAAATGTGAATTGTGAGATAAAAAGTCACAGTTACCTTTTTTATTTTGTTTATTCTGTGGCGAAAACAGGCTTCCATACAAACCTGTATGGCTTTCTCTTTCTTTTAAGATATCTTCCTCTGTGTTCCACAGAAAAAAGAAAGTCATACAGGTTTGGAATGACATACGGGTGAATAAATAATGACAAAATTTTCATTTGTAGGTGATCTATCCATTTAAATTATTAATTTAAATGCAAAATGCCCAACACAGTTATTATTGTAACTAAATCACTGCTGGGTCTTAATGCCACAGATGTGCGCTTTTGTATCATACAGTGTTTACAGTATAGAAGCTAAAAATTTGGACTCATAGGGGGAGCAGGGCTACAGCCTAAAAATACCCCATTTACCATCTGCCATCTCTCTGCACCAAATGTTGCTGGATTAGCCCAGACTCACTCATTCAGCTGTGCAAGGGCATGAGAAAATGTCTAGATCTAAAACAGATTTGTAAATAAATATTGGCTTGACTAAATCTAACACTCGCCTTCACAGCAGTCAGTTGGGCCTAAACAGATTCTATTAATTAATCGTGGGAATTTTCAATACAATACATTTCCAATGTCAAAAATCATAATTTATGCATATACTTACAGCTAAATTAACCCTATAGAGCATATTTAATAAACACTTGACATGTTAGAGTCCAAAGTCTACTTAAAGGAATTTTTAAAGGTTTTTAAGTGCACTTAAAAATGAAATTCTGTCATTAAAAAAATCAACTGTTTTTGTTCATACAATTAAAGTCAAAGTTTAAAATAACATTGGACTCAAGAACTTGAACATGCATTTGGCCTTCGGCTAGTCCGGTTGCTTAGTCCCTTTTCTCCATTAACTGCTATACCTTGAATTAATTGTTAATAACAATGCAGCTCAAGGCAGGAATTTTCTCGGCTTAACTGGTGAGGTTAAGTGGGTGGTAAATGTCTATGAGTTTATATACTTAATCAGTTAATCTCAAATGAGCATGCCTATTAAATTCATCATAAGTTTTTCATAGTCTTTATGAGTGTGAAACAGTCACATGGCTTGATCTCTACCCTTTGAGCTATCTTCCAGATAAACTTTTGAAAAAAAACTAATTACTTAACACAGATTTAGACAGATTTCTAACAGGGGTGTAAATCAGATGTTTCATCACGATATATGATCTGACATCGATTCATTCAGCAAGCAATGCAATATTTGCTTATACCTCAAAACATGCTGTGATACAACCTGTGATTAATATAATCGATATTATGTGCCATTTTTACAAAACCAGTTACATTACTCACAAATGTAAACAAAATACAACATGAATATTTAATTGAACTCCCTTAAAATTGCAACTCCTGCATCCCAATTAGGACAATATATATATATATATATATATATATATATATATACTGTATATTGCCCCTGTATGTTTAAAAAGGTTTTCTAAATTTAAAAACTGTCTGTCAAACATTTCAATAGAAAAATCTCTGATTTGAAGTACAATCTGAACAAAGGAGAGCCAAGGTCACTATTGGAAACCCTTGTTATATAAAACCGATCAATATTCTAGATCTAGATCAGCCAGTTTCCCCTCACGGACGGAAAAAGCCCCATTTA
>NW_015549584.1:2393456-2454570 GCF_001515605.1 Sinocyclocheilus anshuiensis
TGCTCTTAGGAACCTTAAGTGCAGCAGAAATTTTTTTGTAACCTTGGCCAGATCTGTGCCTTGCCACAATTCTGTCTCTGAGCTCTTCAGGCAGTTCCTTTGACCTCATGATTCTCATTTGCTCTGACATGCACTGTGAGCTGTAAGGTCTTATATAGACAGGTGTGTGGCTTTCCTAATCAAGTCCAATCAGTATAATCAAACACAGCTGGACTCAAATGAAGGTGTAGAACCATCTCAAGGATGATCAGAAGAAATGGACAGCACCTGAGTTAAATATATGAGTGTCACAGCAAAGGGTCTGAATACTTAGGACCATGTGATATTTCAGTTTTTCTTTTTTAATAAATCTGCAAAAATGTCAACAATTCTGTGTTTTTCTGTCAATATGGGGTGCTGTGTGTACATTAATGAGGAAAAAAAATTAACTTAAATGATTTTAGCAAATGGCTGCAATATAACAAAGAGTGAAAAATTTAAGGGGGTCTGAATACTTTCCGTACCCACTGTAGGCAACCAAACACTTTTGGTGACTATTGACTTCCACTGTATGGACAAAAACACTGAGACATTTCTCAAAATGTAATTTTTTATTTTTCAAAGATGAATAAGTAAATAAGTCAAACATGTTTGGAATGACATGAGGGTGAGTAAATGATGACAGAAATTTGGTTTTGGGGTAAACTATTACTTTAAAAATATTAGTTATGACTCCATGAATCAAAATAATAACATAATAGCACAATACTAATTATTACAATTATACCGTGCTTTTTTCTTTTTGTTTCTACTTCTCATATTTAGTCACTGTTATGATCCAATTACCAAATTAAATTCGATTTAAATCCACAACAATTATTCTAAGCATATTAACACAAGCTGCACTACAATCAAAAGTGGTGTAACCTGCCTAAGGTGTGACGCCTTCCCGTGTAGAAATGGAGACGGCTCCACCCCAATGCCATCAACCCCACCCCACGAAAACAGCCAGCTACAGGTAGGTGGGAGCTGAAGAACTCACACAGGTGAAATGTTGCTCGACAGGTCTGATGGGAAACAAAGCTTACGTAGCCAGCAGAGATACTGAAAGACTGACAGCTCGCTCTCACTCTCACTCTCTCAGTCAGGAGGAGTCTATATGGGACGCTGTCACTCTGGAGTTGTCTGCACACTGGAGGGCTGTGTTTCTACTGACCTCTGCATATTGGAATACTAAGCCTCTTTTTTCCCTCCCTTTCTGTCTCTAGTCTTATCCGGGGAAAGGAATTCTGGCAGAGCTGTTGAAGGGAGCTTTTTTTTTCATTCTTCCCCTCTTTCACACAAACACACACACACACACACACACACACACACACTACATTGCTCTATAAATTACAACAATTATCAATTCATCATTTTATTTTCTAAGATCTCTCTTTTTTATTATTAATTCTGGAAAAGGAAAAAGACATATTTAAAACTAAAAACATTAGAATAATGCATAAAAGGATCGAACAATAACACCCCAATGACTCTTGCTCCCGATCCATTAAGATAAAAAAAGAGATTCTCAAACCTCAAGATTAAGCTTCTCAAACAATGTTATACAGTACATACATCTGATAGTTTTAAAAAGACTTTTCTATAACTTACTTTCTTTAAACAAGAAAAAAAAAACAATCTTAATAAGAGCTGAATCTGAATGTGTTGGGATGGAGCCTCTGGGTAACTCCAGCCCCACCCCAAACCAACGTCCTCCCCTCTTGTATGCACACACAGAGCATCCTCACATCCAGTCTGCTGGCTCCAAGTCGGTATTGCTTCGGCCCTCCAAACACTTGTGTCTTACAGGAGGTAAACACGCACCAACAGTCCACACAAAAACTTCCCCTCTGCGGCATTAACAGCAGGCTGTATTGTGTGAGACCTGGCTCTGTCTGAACAGCCAAAGTCCACCGCCTCCTCCTTCGATCAACGTCTGAGCACTGACAAATGGCAGTGGGCGGCCATTGCAACTCCAACAGCTGCCATCTTTGGTTAGAATGGAGAATGAAGAAGCCCCTTTGTGTCCAACCACAGAGTACATACTTAAATACATGATGAAACATGGAATCAGATTTGCTGGAATTAGGTTTCAGATATTATGTACAAACCAGTGTTTTCTGAATACAGAATCACTGTGCTTTGTGCATTAATGGGAGTCAGTTTAACCAGAGCACATACTAACAGACCAAGTGGAGTGGATGGATAAATGTTAACCAGAAAAAAAAAAAAAAAAGAGACAAACAGAATATCTAGAGATTTAATCAGATGTCTAATCAACTCTGGAGCCATAAAATCAGAATACTCATCTAGCAAAGACCTACCCAGACAAGATATTGAAATTAATCAAATTAAACAAATTGTTGTGGAATCCAGAATGACTGTGCAGCCCACAGTGTTAAAAGGGCAAGAATTAATCACGTCAGAAAGAGGAAGCGATGTCTTATCTCATTGAAAAGGCATGGTAGTCTTTGATGCATCGGAAAACAACAAAGGGTTGCAGGGTTCGGCCCTTTAATTTCATTGAGACCATTCAATCGAGATCTATAGCAGCAAGTTCCCTTGATAATTCACAGTTGAAAAGCTTAGTTTGAAAGAAAGACACCTCTGAATGATTCTGAATTCACCGCTAGTGTTTTTCAAAGCTGTTACAATCTTCCTAATACACCTGATAACTTTAAGAGTCATAGTTGCATCCAGATCATATCAGACGAACTCCCTTTGAAGACGAGCAGCTTGACTAGAGACGGCAAAAATAGGTTTTAGATGACCTCACTGTTGTGTCTTTAAACCTACCCACAGCTCAGAACATTACTTAGATGGATTAAACCATGTGCCACTAACTAGCAATTTGGTGTTGAATGAAAAAGGGAAATCCTTTATTATCATTAAAAGGAGTCTTTAAATGATATGCTCTGCTTTGAAAAGATTTGCTTAAACATAACAATCACCAAAGAGACAGAGTAAATATGCATGATTATAGCTTGAGCTCCACTTCAAATGCCAACAAGAGAGGAATAACATTCCCGTGATAGAAACATACTTGATGTCAGGCTGAAAACGAGAAAAACTGGTTGCGAGTTGTGTGTCTTTGCCACAGGGTTCAGAAGTGCTTTCTGTTTTTACCTCTGACTGCTACCTGCGTTGTGTGCATTATTTGTTCTTACACAATTAAACCATTTATTAACCCAAAACCCGTTCAAAAGGTTAAACTACTTGTGTGCTACACCGAAGATCTGGCTTTAGGAAAGTTAAAACCTTGATCTTTCTACTGGCCCAACAGTTCAGAAACATGATGTATGGATCTGGACGTGAATGTACTCTGTATCATGTCATCCCAAGTGTGGTGGTTTCATTGAAATATGATGATGAGCGAGCAGCCCTCCCAGTTTCTTTCACCTCAGGGTGCTATGGACACCCTCACATGCTGAAAGAGACAGCAAAGAGGGAAAAAAAAGACTGATAATGCTGGGAACAAAAGCCAACGTCCCAGGATTGGCGCTTTCCCTGCCTGGAGCGGTGTAGATCATTAGGTGTCATCTAATCCTAAACTCAGTTTTTACATAAAGGCAAAAACTCATTGGAAGGGAATAGAGGTCAGCATCGGACGGACCCACACACACCGTCCAGAGCAAGCCAAATGGTTAAACGAATGAATGAAGATGCAGAGGTGGGTATCATTGCACCTGTGAAGGATGCTTCAAAACTTAATCCTGAAATCCTCCACATTAACAACAGTTTTTTTCCATCCTGCAGGGTCAGCAAGGCTAGGAAATTTGCCAGGCTCAGAGAATGAGCTATTTTAGGCTGCCTGATGAGAAGTGGGAAGTGAAGATCTCACAGGCTGAGGCATCAAGGGAGCAGGTCAGAGATGTGAACCGCTCAACTGACAAATGAATGCTCAGATATTGAGAAACACCATCAGGTTGGAGGTACAGGACAGCATCTGGCTTCTTTCCTTTGGACTGAAACCGGCAGAGGAATTCGTCCATCCATTCTTGCTCCAGAGAAATTCCACTTCCATCCCCCAGAGTTCCCATGCGCACACATACGTACACACATGAACAAGGAGATGACAAACAAAGGGAGAAAAAAAGAAAACACTTAAGAAAACAAATCTGAGCAGCGGAGCATGTGTCAAGCTGCTCCAACAGTAACGTTGTCCATACAAACTGGCAGCCTTCAATAAGTTACTGACGCATCCATCTCACTCTCGCTCAGACTGGGAGATGGTGGGATGACAAGAGGGAGACGGAGGAGAGCTTAGGCGTGTTGTGCGGCCAATTCCTGCCCGATGAAACGACGCAGGCGTTCCAGGTATTGGCTGTACAGTTCGATGTCGTTGTGTCCGGCTCCTTCCACCCACAGCGGCTCCACGGCTTTGGGGCAGCGCTCGTACAGGGCCAGCCCATGGGAAAAGTCTATCACCTCGTCCTCTGTCCCATGGATGATCAACACTGGAGACGTGATTTTAGACACTTTCTCAATGCTGAAACAGGGACACACAAATGAACACAGGGTTTTAGAAGAAACACGACTTCCCCAATACACACAGAAAAAAATAACTTCATTAAAGGGGTCATATCATGCGATTTAAATTTTTCCTTTCTCTTTGGAGTGTTACAAGCTCTTGGTGCATAAAGAATGCAACGAATGCCTCGTTTATAATGGGTTTTCATGTTTTTAAATCATCGCTCCAGCCTGACAGGGCATCATCACAGTATGGTGAGGGGCGTAACATTTCCGTCACACGCTTGAGGTATTCGGCCAATCACAACGCACTGGATAACTGGCCAATCAGAGCACACCTAGCTTTTCAGACCGATGAGCTTTGTAAAAATCGACGTGTTTCAGAAAGGCGGGGCATAGAGGAGAAACAATAATGTACAGTATGTGGAAAATAATGTGTTTTTTGAACCTTAAACCGCATATACATTTCATTACACCAAATACACAAAATAATGTTCTTTTTAGCAACATCATATGACCCCTTTAATAGATTGAAAAGCTAATTTCACACTTGACATATATGATCAATGAAACACCATAAATTAATTTCAGCTCCAACTCATTTTTCAGTAGCGTGATAACAGCTCAAACTGTAGCTTTCCAGTAACAGGCTTTTCTAATTTATTAGTTGTATTTTATTTTTAATTTTTGAAGATGTCACTCAAATTTTGATGTTCACTTTTTATGCCAAATATTTTAAATGTACTGTATAATTCAACAGCTGAATACATAATCTGTAATAATAGAATATACACTACTTTTAAAATGTTTGGGTCAGCATTTTTTTTTATGTGAGAAATTAATACTTTTATTCAGCAAGGGCTCATTTAAATTGATCAAAAGTGACAGTAAAAACACTTATAGCAATAAAAAAATAAATAGATAAATGCTGTTCTATTGAAAGAATGGCGTTTCTACAAAAATAAGCAGCACAACCGTTTTCAACATTGATAATTAAAAGAAATGTTTCTTGAGCAGCAAATCAGCATATTAGAATGATTTCTGAAGGATCATGTGACACTGAAGACTGGAGTAATGGTTGAGGAAAATTCAGCTTTGCCATCACATGAATAAATTACATTTGACATTATATGAAAAATAAATATTTATTATTTTAAAATGTAATAATATTTCACAATATTACCATTTTTACTCATTTTGGTCAGCATAAAAAAAATTACATATGGACTACAAACTTTCGAAAAGAACATACAAATACTTATAAATAATAACAACAATTACAAATTGTTATGTAGCTAACTACATTCAAGTGTGGTGCATGTGTTGTATACACGCGTGTATGAATGCGTGCCAGCAAACTAAACAGCTGCCTGCCAACTACACAGCATTTGTACGAGAACAGTGGTGGTTTTGAATGAAGCTGTAGGGCGACCATGTGTTCTGGCACTGAGTGACACCGCCCACCGAGCGTAGCCAACCTCCCTCTGAGCTCCACTATACCGCTGTCACAGCTGACATGCAACAATGAAAATGATTGTAATGAAACTTGAAGAATAATAACTCTTATTCCCTTTAATCAAGAGCTGAAGATCTAATTTTAAGATTGAAAAATGCTTTGCATCTATATATTTCAATGTGTGATAGTCAGACGCATTTTGTGTCGAAACAAGAAGCTCAGTATAATCTCCGGCAGCAATCCACATCACAACACACTCTGTTTGCTCTCGCCAAAACCAAAACCCAGTGAATCGCTCATAAATAGCTGCAATCTGTGCTGGCCATGACAAGGCAAATCATCAGCTCATAAACAAACCGCAATGATGATGCCCTGTCAATCCTCCATTATAATGGAAGCAACACACAAATAACTGAGCACAAAGAGGAACCCAAAGTTTTTGGTACTCACTTGGGAAATGCGTCAAAGCAGTAAGTCTTCTTAGTGTCGGGGAAGGCCACCCTCATGCCAGAGGTGAGGGGGGAGTGGAGAATCACAGCTGCACACTCGTATCGTGATGCCAGGTCTACTGTAGGCACCGTGCCAATGCTCTGTCCATACAGGATAATATTCTCTGGGCTGATGCCATATCTGTTTGAAAGAGAGGAATCAAAAGCCAATTAAATGTAATATAATGAACAAATAACTGTCTCATGTCAATGTGATTTACAGCCTATTCACACCAAGACCAGTATGAATTGCAAATTGCTGGGAAAAAAATTGTGCCAGAACTATTCACACAGAGTGCAGTGTGAATTTTCATCAGCCTTTGAAAATATTCACAGTCCAGAATTAAAGAAAATTGTGCTCCGTTCGATTCTGGTTTGTATTCCACTTAATGGTTTCTTACTGATCCTATTAAGGATTCTTTTAGCACTTTTAAAGGGGTCATATGATGCGATTTCAAGTTTTCCTTTCTCTTTGAAGTGTTACAAGCTGTTCGTGAATAGATAAGATCCCTAAAGTTGCAAAGACTAAAGTCTCAAACCCAAAAAGATAATTCTTTATAAAAGTTAAGACTCGTCCACGCCCTCCTAAAACACCTCGTTTAAACACGGCCCCACAAGTCTACGTCACTTTGTGGGAAGATTTGCATAACACCGCCCAAATGTTCAGGCAAAGAAAGAAGGCGTAACTTTTATTATCGCTGTAGTATTGTTGTTGTTGCCGCCATGTTGTGGAGACGCTGTGTGTTTCGTTGTGAAAGCGAAACTACTTTGTTTGGTCTTCCAAAAGAGGACACAACTAGAAACCAGCGGTTAAGTTGTATTTACAACACCATTCCAGAACAATTCAAACCAAATATTCAGATGTGTGCAGTGCATTTTACAGAGGACGAGGACTGTTTCCTGGGAGAGTAGCCTACAATGCCGGTGTTCTGACAAATAATGCTGCCTCACAGACTGTAAGTACGTTTTCATATTTAAAGGATTTGCCACTGACGATTCAAACGCGAGTTTTGAACAGTGTAGAGTAGCGCTTGTTGTTTGTCGTTTCTCCGATCACAAATGCAGACATGGTTTTATGTTTACGTGGCTCGATACACAACGCAACGCGTAAAAAGACAGTATAAGTCATTATAATCCGTAATTATGTCCCCACTGGATGCTACAAATGCCTCGTTTGCAATGGGTTTTATTGGTGTTGTCTTGACGCACCGGGACACGGCATCACATTATGGTAAGGGGCGTAACATTTCCGTCACACGCTTGAGGTATTCGGCCAATCACAACGCACTGGATAGCTAGCCAATCAGAGCACACCTAGCTTTTCAGACCGATGAACTTTGTAAATCGATGTGTTTCAGAAAGGCGGGGCATAGAGGAGAAACAATAATGTACAGTATGTGGAAAATAATGCGTTTTTTTTAACCTTAAACCGCATAAACACATTTCATTACACCAAATACACAAAATAATGTTCTTTTTTAGCAACGTCATATGACCCCTTTAAGAAAGGCTTACATAGGCTAACAAACAAAAATGTTATTATTTTAGGTTACATACATTTATTTTACACATAAATCTTTTGTTACATTATAAATATCTTTATACTGTCACTAGTTATCAATCTGCATAATAAAACTATTTAAAAAAGTTTTACTGACTTAAATTTTTAACAGTTGCTTAGATCATACAATAAGATGCAGCACTGTAAACCTTGAACTCTACTACAGTCATGCCGTTGTTTTGGTTGTGTCTTGGTATTGATTTCATGTCTCACCGTGAGCGTAGAGCCTGCCACGCTGCGTCTATGTCTGCATACAAATTCTTTTCTGAGGGCTTCCCTGTGCTGACCCCGTAGCCGGAGTAATCATAAGAGAATATGTTACAGTTGATGCGAGTGCCCAGGCCGATATAGAAGCTGCTCATCTGGCCTAGATCCACTGCGTTACCATGGGAGAACAGGACAGTGAACCTGAGGAGAGAGACAGACAAAATGGATGATGGGATTTGTAGTACAAAGTCACTCTCTAGTACACTCATTACACTATTTCAAGGTCTGACTCAACATCTAAGTCAAGATGGATCCACAAAGAGACTTAACCTATAATTTCACTCGCTGAATCACTGGGCATGTAGGTGCATTTGCAGTGAGCCTGAGCCCGATACGCCGCAGGGAACAGTTTCATAACTAACACGGGTGTGTGTGTGTGTAGAATCATATAATACCAGAGCGTCTAAATCCAAATCCACTGGCAAAAAAAACAAAACAACTGGCATGATATATCAAACAGTGTTATTTTTGTATCACTTCTTATATAGTATTATTAAAATAATAATAGTATTATTTTAATATTTGTGTGTTTTCAGTTTTCATTTTAATTGTAGTTTTAGTAATTTATTAAGTGCTTTTGTACTCTCCTTTTGTACTCTTCATTTTAATTTATTTCATTAATTTTTATTTGATTTCAGTTAGTGGCCAGGATGTTTTTTTTTTTTTTTCCATCAAATATTTATATTTTATATAATTTCAGCTTTATAAATAAAAAAAAAAACATTTTTAATAAAAATATGATATAAAAGTCAGACTTCCAAAAACATATTAACAGGTACTTGGTGTAGTGAAGACATCCACAGTATATACCACAACAAAAAACAACTACTCATCCTTTGAAAATCGAAGAGGAAATAAAGCAAGAAAGGAACAAGTGAGAATAACACTGAGAATAAAGTGGCGCGTGATAAAGAAAGAATGTGTCCAGGAAGGAGTGGCTTCTGAGTAAAGATAGCAGACAAACTCAGAGAGGGAAGCAGGAAATGGGACAAAGGAAAATGGAAAAATAATGAAGGAATGTAAGTGATCCATGGGAGGAAAAGGGGTGTCCATCAGAGAAAACAGGACATTTTGAGTTCAACATATATTATTGTTAAAAAAAAAAAAACTCCTCTAATCACAACTCATCCAAAAATGCATCCATCCTACCTGGCAGAGGGGGCACAGCGGATATACATGCAGCCCACTCTGTTCCCCCTACTAGATCGAGTCAGGAACACTTCTGTGGCATCCAGATCCCGTTGGCAATACTGGAATTCTGCCCGCTCTGTGAGGTGGAGCTTCCAGCGCCCCTCCACTGGAGCATTCCCCCCACCTACCGAACTCCCGCCACCGCCACCTCCTCCCCGGGACCGGAGGCTTGACGTCCCCGTAGGTCCGGCCAGTACCGGCCCGGCCTCCAGATCGGGCAAGAGGGCATAGGTAGGTTCAGGGGGCAGGAAGGCAATCTTGGCAGCGATACGGCTGGGGCAGGGGGGGCAACAGAACAGGCAACACAACTCACTCACAGAAAGGCCATTCATTGTCAGCTGCAAGAGATGACAGGAGATTGTGGTCAATACATATTTAACAAAACATTTTATGTATTTTTCTACTTACATTACTTCAGTTTCAACAGGACTCTGTAGTAAGTATATTATATTTGGAGTAATAACAATAAATTCCATAATATATTATTATTATTAAATGACACGGCTGGTCATGTGATCTCAACATGGCGGCACCCATGAGGGGGCGACCCTCTCAATATACAATAAAACAGCCTTTTCTAGAATACTGATATGATCTCATGTGAATGTATATAATTTGAAGGATATTTCTCCGATATTTTTTTCTGTTTAAACTTTTTATTTTTTAAACAAAACACTTACATATAATAAATAACTAATTTAACATCTAATCTACTGGGCAATCACTTTAAAAACAATACTACATTCAAGCTCCTTTTCAAAAACAAAAATAAGACAGCTCTTTATATATATATATATTATATAATGCATTATATATATAATTATATATATATATATATATATAATTTTGTTATATATAATTTTGCATTATATATATAATGCAAAATTCTCGACGAAAGCTTAAACAAGTAAAAAGCTCCAACAGTAAACAAATGGTTAATAAGTAATACCCAGGTAGAATTCAGGCATCCAGTAAACCTATCTCCCAGCTATACTGTCCTCCCAGCTTAAAACTGATAGTCTATCTGCTATCTGACACTGTATAGACTACAAATATAAATAATATATATTGCCTGATATTGCCGGTTTAAGAGGCTCCAATAAAATATCCACCAGTGGTCACATCAGTCCCAACAGACCCGCTAATCGCTAACTCAACATTTACACTTCATTTCAGCTGCAAACGAACATTATACTGCTAACAAACAGATGAATGTATATATTTGTCCACATACGTGTCGTTCTCTTGACCACAGCCTGCCAAAGCCGGATTTCTTTATATTTTCACACCTCTGTCGCTAAGTAGCTAGCTCGTAGTGAGGGGGTAGGGGGGAGTTAGCCAGCCAGCCAGTCAGCTACGACTCCTCTCAGACAACAAATAAAGGTCTGGACGCCGCTAAGGACATGTCTCATCCGCAAATAAAAAGCCGAGCCCTCCAGGAATAAAACTCAATTTCTGGTTTGTCGTTTCGAGTTGATTCCCGGCTACCGTCCTGGCATGTAATAATCTGCTGGTATATGCTAATAGACCTGTGTGTTTTTTTCCACTCCAGTCAAAGATGTTTGTTAGCCTTCCCACTCTTCATTGCGTCTCGGCTTGAAGTAGGAAGCGCTGTAGAGGCGTAAGTAAACATGGATTAAAAACCTGTTGGCTTGAAAGCTAAAATGATTAATAAATGATATTTTCAAACACGATACTGTATAATTACGGAGTATGTTTAAATTAAAATACAAACTGTTTATCTGTTTAAAAACAAAATAATCTATATAAAAAGATCATTTATAAATTATTATTTATTAGATAGTTTAAAAAATAACCTTTATAAAAGAACAAAATAAACTAATTTTAACATATATCTTTTTAATAAAATTGTATAAATTGTTTTCGTTCTTGATTAATTCAAAAGATCATGCTTGCTACAAAAAGCAAGCCATGAAAATTAATATATTTGTATTTGCATATATTCTATATTTGGGAATATAGAAATAATTAATCAATCAAGATACTGACGTTTAACATGCTGTCTCTTTCGACAGTTTGTGTACACTTTTACAATAATAAAACCATACAAAATCGAATGTATTTTTACAAAAAGAACATTCTTGTCAAGCATCTGCAAACGTAGTGAGCAAAATGTTTATAGGAAGATGTTAGAAAAATGTTCACATTTCTCGCCTTACTTGAAATGCAAAATTTGTAATATCACAGATGGGAATTCCAACAATATTTTTCCTTTGGAATAACTTTCTTTTTGACATATCAGTATCAATATCAGATCAGTATCTTTGCTTTTTAAAATAAATTACAATCCTTTATTTTTTTTAGTATAAAATAATTTTAAAATAAATATCTGAAAAGTGCCAGAGGCATGTAACCAATCAGAGGGGCCGCTAAGTCGCACGTGACCCGACGAGTCCTCAGTGCGGAAATCATACAAAGTGGATGACAGTCCTCCTGTTAAAACGTCTTTGCTCTTCACTGTACCGCATCCGGAAATTACGCTGATGAGACATCGAGGGAGGAGCATCCCAGGAACTTCTGTCAGATCTGCTGGCATAGCGATGTAAAATCTGCCAGGCAGCCGATGATTACAGTCATGCGAGAGACATCTACCAAATTTTTTTTTTTATTATTTAAATAAAGTTGTTTATGTGCATTGCATAACTTTTCTCAACATGTTTATGAAAGCATATAATCGTTTAATTGATTAAAAGGTTGCTACAAGTTATCACTAAATAGCCTTTAGCGTGTTTAATTAAAAAATGCTTGTGTGGTTTGTGTAGCCTATTTTCACTTTTCTTTCAACAAAGGTGAAAGACAATCAAGTCACTTTTCATATAAGACTTTAGAATACCAAGGAAATTGATCATTGATATCACTAGTAAGAAAGGGTGGAGATGCTACTGACATGCTTTTGTGGAGAAGAGATGATCTTAATGGCACTTCCAGGCAGAGAGAACTACTGTTTTATATGGAACTGGATTTAAAAGACAGAAAAAAAAACACTCCTTCCTTCTTTCTTTCACTCATTAACAAGCCTACAAAGTGTAAATGAATACAACGGAATCATGTGGCCACATTAAATCTAACAGATAAATGTCAACCCATTTAAACCCAGTGACTAAAAACCACGTAAGTGCCCACAGACAGTAGCCAGCCTGTTGGTGAAACCGGCCGAGGTGGGCAGCTGCCGATGTGGCAATAATACAGGATGATTCATATACAGACACAGGACATTTTCACTGCTTACAGATCTTGTTTACGCCACTCAAAACACAAAAGTAAATTTTCAGCAAAAGACGACACACTACACTCTTAAAAATAAAGGTTCCTTATTGATATCTAAGCATTATTTTGGATTATGAAGTCCATGATAATATTAAATATATCTATTATATAACATAATATAAAAATATGTATTTCCAGAAGCCACAATTTAAAGTTAAAATGTAGATTTCTCACAAATACACAGCTTTTTACTTCACAAGACATTAATTGATGGATGGGACTGGAGTGGTGTGGATTATTGTGATGTTTTTACCAGCTGTTTGGATTCTGACGGCACCCATTCACTGGAGAGGATCCATTGGTAAGCAAATGATGTAATGCTAAATTTCATCAAATCGGTTCAGATGAAGAAATAAACTCATCGACATCTTGGATGCCCTGAGGGTGAGCACATTTTCAGCTAATTTTCTTTTTTGGGTGAACTATTCTTTAAACATCCATGAAAAATTTATGTTCTTTATATATGGAACATTTCCACAGTTTTTTCCAAGGTGCTTTATAGAGGGAAAATGTTCTTCAGATTATTAAAAAAAATTCACGCTAAGAAAAAAAAAAATGGTTCACGGACTTAACAGAAAGGTTCTTTGGGGAACACAAAATTATTCCTCAATTGCATCGCCACGAAAACTTTGCATCTTTTATTTTCTGTGTTTATTAACCTTCTGGATCCAAGGCCGCTTTTCAAAAGTTGTCCTATCCAAGCTGATAGGTACCCCTGGCACTTCGGTTTAATAAAAAAAGCTAAAAATGTGTCAACTAAATGTTGTTTGTTTTTTAAATGTTCTTCTAAAATAGTATTCAAGTTAAAATAACAATTTTGATCATTTTAAGATTTACTGGGCCCTCCAGATGAGAACCACTGCTTTAGATGGTCTGGGCAAATATATGCTCACAATAAAAGAACCACACAAGACATTGTGTAAATTTAAAATAAACTTTGTGATTTTATTGGTTTTATACTTTCTCATACACATCATACAATCCTAAATTTAAAAAGAAAACAAAAAGGTATCTGGTGGTGTCTCTGGGGGACTGGGCATGCTGGTAAATTATTCATAAATGCTGGTTAACGTACTGCCGAACACGCCTGAGCTGAAACTCACATCACATCACCCATCTTCTGATGAACTTGGGAGAAAAATTAATCTCGACACCTTCACTAAAACCAAGGCAGTTCTTCTTCAGTTACAAGTAAGGAAGAAGTCACTTCTCTATTTTGCTTAATAACACGCAATGAAGGCGATTAATCATTGCTAGCATTGAAGGGATAATGCACTGGAATACAGTGCCAACGGTCTGATAAGACAATGAAGGCAACAATAGAGGTGACCAACTGGCTTTTAACCCACTGGAGCTTCATAGTCAAGCGGTTGACTACATTCACAGTTTTGTGCCCGCCACACTACAACAATCTCACCAGGAACTGGAGTCTAGCCTTCCCATACACTGTCTGTATCCCTACACTCAAACCCCAGAAAAGTAGGATTATCTTCCAGCAAACGGTGCAGACAGAAAGCATGAGATCCAAACCCTCATTAAAAGGCTGTCAGGATGCTGGCTCAGCCAAGCATAACGTGTACACATGCCAGCTCACTGAGCCACTTACACCTGCCTTTCACAAAAGCCCTCTTGAGCTGGCAGCCCCACCGAGGATAATGCTGCAATCACAGACGGTGCTAATTAAAGCTCAGGTTATTTCCTTAATAAAGCAGCAAGGTCATTACCAGGACTTCAAATCGGATACATCCACCAAAGTTGATTTCAACAAGTCAAGGGACTGTATAGGAATCACGGAAAAATGTGCACATCAAGAGACATTATGAGGGAAGACTGCTGGACCACATTAAGGATAAATACAAAATGGTTGTTTCAGCCCTTTTACACACACAAAAAAAAGTAATTAAAAACACAACCAGCACAAAGACACAAGAGTCACTCAAAGGATGACAGAGAACACACAGCGCACCTTTCTCCTTACGTATGGGTAGTTAATAAACACTACATACACACAAAACAGACGTTTTTTTTTCCTGCTGAACCTTTCCTGTTCTTTCTAAAACCTTAAACATTCTATTTTAGAATGGCAGCCACATAGTATTTACATTAGAATCCTGTTCATTTGGAAAGCAGGCTTCATTCGCCCATGCAATGGGACGTTTGGTTTACATTCGTGTTGCAATTTTAATATGTGGCTGTAGCAAACTCTGCATTTGGCCTAATATTTGTGCGAGCATGCAACGTTTATCTGTTGGGGACATTTTATGTATTTTTCTACTTACATTACTTCAGTTTCAACAGGACTCTGTAGTAAGTATATTATATTTGGAGTAATAACAATAAATTCCATAATATATTATTATTATTAAATGACACGGCTGGTCATGTGATCTCAACATGGCGGCACCCATGAGGGGGCGACCCTCTCAATATACAATAAAACAGCCTTTTCTAGAATACTGATATGATCTCATGTGAATGTATATAATTTGAAGGATATTTCTCCGATATTTTTTTCTGTTTAAACTTTTTATTTTTTAAACAAAACACTTACATATAATAAATAACTAATTTAACATCTAATCTACTGGGCAATCACTTTAAAAACAATACTACATTCAAGCTCCTTTTCAAAAACAAAAATAAGACAGCTCTTTATATATATATATATTATATAATGCATTATATATATAATTATATATATATATATATATATAATTTTGTTATATATAATTTTGCATTATATATATAATGCAAAATTCTCGACGAAAGCTTAAACAAGTAAAAAGCTCCAACAGTAAACAAATGGTTAATAAGTAATACCCAGGTAGAATTCAGGCATCCAGTAAACCTATCTCCCAGCTATACTGTCCTCCCAGCTTAAAACTGATAGTCTATCTGCTATCTGACACTGTATAGACTACAAATATAAATAATATATATTGCCTGATATTGCCGGTTTAAGAGGCTCCAATAAAATATCCACCAGTGGTCACATCAGTCCCAACAGACCCGCTAATCGCTAACTCAACATTTACACTTCATTTCAGCTGCAAACGAACATTATACTGCTAACAAACAGATGAATGTATATATTTGTCCACATACGTGTCGTTCTCTTGACCACAGCCTGCCAAAGCCGGATTTCTTTATATTTTCACACCTCTGTCGCTAAGTAGCTAGCTCGTAGTGAGGGGGTAGGGGGGAGTTAGCCAGCCAGCCAGTCAGCTACGACTCCTCTCAGACAACAAATAAAGGTCTGGACGCCGCTAAGGACATGTCTCATCCGCAAATAAAAAGCCGAGCCCTCCAGGAATAAAACTCAATTTCTGGTTTGTCGTTTCGAGTTGATTCCCGGCTACCGTCCTGGCATGTAATAATCTGCTGGTATATGCTAATAGACCTGTGTGTTTTTTTCCACTCCAGTCAAAGTGAACCTTTCCTGTTCTTTCTAAAACCTTAAACATTCTATTTTAGAATGGCAGCCACATAGTATTTACATTAGAATCCTGTTCATTTGGAAAGCAGGCTTCATTCGCCCATGCAATGGGACGTTTGGTTTACATTCGTGTTGCAATTTTAATATGTGGCTGTAGCAAACTCTGCATTTGGCCTAATATTTGTGCGAGCATGCAACGTTTATCTGTTGGGGAAGTGTGTGTGCATCTTGCACTATGAGCGGTATTAATTGTAAATACATGTTTTTGGAACGAAAAGGCGTCGCCTAATAAACAAATTAGTAGCTGGTTCCATCAGCATCATTCATTGGTCTGCTGGTGGTTATCGAATACCTTGCTCTCGAAGCTCTGCGGCTCTTAGGGCAAAGGTCAAAAAAAGTTAATCGCTGGCTTGCATTAGCAATAACGGGCCTGCTAGGTTCCGTACAGCACTGAGGATCCTACACTAACTGCACTTTTTGCTGCGTTTGTGCAAAGAAACTGAAGAACGATCTTGTGCTTTGATTCTGAAAAGCCCAATCCAGTCTGACTCTACTCCATCAGGACCTATAATTTTTTTATATAACAAATGCTTCCAATCCTCCAGTACCAACCAACCAAATGATAATACAAAATAAATAGAATGCAATCCATTTGACATGTCGGGATAATTCATCAGAATAAAGAAAAAAAGAATTACACAGTAAAATAATTTTACATGGGTAAATGTGCGAGTAGTCATTAAAATCTATATTCTTCAATGTTTTGCAGTATCAGAGAAATTCCCTCTCGATGTCCAACCCCACCCACCCTTTCCAATCGGACTCCTGAACCCACATCTCAGGGCTCCTATAAAAAAATTATGGTAATATCCTAACAAAAATCAATACCAGGGTAAAAACTAAAGAGTCCACCCTCCCACATGGATGCCCACCTGACAACCAATCCCTCTTCTCCCTGGCTCTCTAGAAAACAAAAACAAAAAAAAAACACTCACACACAACTTCTCTCAACATGTCACACATTCACTCACACACACCTCTACACCACCCTTCTGGGAGCGACAGGGAGATGATAGTTTAGGGACTGGCCAAGCAGGGGCTCTACCCTACAACCCCACCCCCCTTATCCTACAATGAAGAAATGAACCCAGTTTAGAATGGTGTTATTCAGCGCCATGGTTCCAAAACTTGCAAGTCAAACTATTTTTGCTCGTTTAGTCATCAGTCCTCATAACTTCTGAATCTTCTCAGCTACCACGATGGGGTTCTCCTTGCGAGGGAGATGATAGTTTAGGGAGTGGCCAAGCAGGGGCTGTACCCTACAACCCCACCCACCTTATCCTACAATGAAGACATGAACCCAGTTTAGAATGGTGCTATTCAGCGCCATGGTTCCAAAACTTGCAGGTCAAACAATTTTTGCTCATTTAGCTGTCAGTCCTCATAACTTCTGAATCTTCTCAGCTACCACGATGGGGTTCTCCTTGCGGATGCGGGCGGCAGCGGCTCCTCGGTAGTCGTAGGGACAGTCATGTTTGTCAGAATAACGGTGGATAGCGCAAAACAGGTTACCGCAGCGACAGTCAAAGCCTACAGAAAACAAAGGAAAGTTGATTCAGTCTTTCAATCGGCCATGTATTTCAGATGGATATAAGTTTTAACATTGAGGTCTCTAAAGAATAGGCAGGATACCAGCAGGACCATGTGAAATGCAGCACTAACTTGCAGTATGCTGTCTGACTACAGATAGAAACTATGACAAATTAACTAAAATTGACAGATTTATATTTTAATGAAATAAATGAGCAATTAAGTTGATCTTGGAAAATATTCATAAACTACCTTTTAAAAGTTTGGTAAAAAAACAAAAACAAAAAAAACGGTCAAAAACATATTGTGAAATATTATAAACAGTTTAAATGTTCTTTATTTATATATTTTAAAATGTAAATTATTCCTGGGATTTTCAGCATCATTACTCCAGGCTTCAATTTCACAGGATCCTTCAGAAATCATTCTAATATGCTGATTTGGTGCTCAAGAAACATTTATTATTATTATCAATACATTTGCATGCAGGGAAATCGTTGTATGTGTGAAAGAAATGGGAATAAGACTAAACAAAAAAGTGAATATTTGAGCTGGAATACTAAAACTAGAAGGAGATCGTCTTGTGACTCTCTCAACTAAGCAGGAAAATAAACAGCTTAGTAGTAAAGCTATATTTTGTAAAGTTTTGAAAACTGCTCAAAGATAAGTGCGGCCCAGCCCTCATTCACAAAACAAAAAGCTTCTCCCTTGGTTCTTACCCGTGAGGCCAACTTTTTTCCTACAAGTGAAGCATCGATTCTTCTTTTTGTTCTTGTCAGGAGTCTGATCTCCGTCTGAAGAAGCCTGTGCAGCTTCCCCTACTGGCCCTGTGATTAAAGACATGGTCAGCCTTTGACAGATAATTTCTTAAACATAATGAACTTCCAAGCTTCGGAGGATACATGAGACTCCGACACTCATATCAATGATTTAATGAAAGATCAGTATTCATGTCTTCCCATAAAATGAATTGAAAGGAGGGGCTTTAACTTGGATAGGGTTGTTCAAGTTTTTCCAAGATTTGTTTCTTCTTTTCATATTATTATGGTGTTTCATAATTAAACATACGAACAAGATCAAATCTCAAAATCTATAGAATTATTATTATCCACAGAATTATTATAATACTACATAAAACTTCTACTAACAACTGGTTTAATATTAGAATAATCTGCCAATTATTTATTTGATTTGTTGAACATTTTAGTATGTATGCAATGGTTTAATGAGCAAAAATTACAATATAAAGTGATTTTAAAAGAAAAATAAGATGAATATATTTATAAAATTTAAATTAATTTGCAAAATTCTATTCAAATTGTGAACGCTGCAAAACAGTTCAAATAACCAAAGAAATGTGCTTCTAAAATGTTTTTTTTTTTTTTAAAGAAACATATTAAACACTGCTAATAATTATTCAATTGATATAAAAGAGGAGACCAAGAATGACCAGTGCTGTTATAGTACATTATAGTTTATTAATTTTATTTTAGTTAAAGCTTATTTAATTTCAAGGAACAAAAGCCAATTTATGGTTTTAGTATTAATTAACTATAATAACACTGAGAATAATTTTGTATATTTATTTATATTTTAACACCATTTAAGCAACAATGGCTATTTTCATGGCAACATTATCATTTCAATACATCATTTACAATAATATAGCATTTTCTTAAGAAGCAATCACTATACAAAAACATAGAAGTAACAACAATAGTACTGATAAAAATGATATAGAATCTTTCAATTTAATAATTGATAAAAATTCTAAATTTCTTCCAGGAAATAACTTTTTTAAATGTTCTTTTAGTATATTTTCTGAGTAGAATATTTTTGTACAATGTGCAAATATGAGACTCAGCAGACCTGTGCTTTTAGACGAGCCACCCTCCTCTTCCTCCTCTACTTCCGCTCTGTCTGAATTTGGTGCTCAAGAAACATTTATTATTATTATCAATACATTTGCATGCAGGGAAATCGTTGTATGTGTGAAAGAAATGGGAATAAGACTAAACAAAAAAGTGAATATTTGAGCTGGAATACTAAAACTAGAAGGAGATCGTCTTGTGACTCTCTCAACTAAGCAGGAAAATAAACAGCTTAGTAGTAAAGCTATATTTTGTAAAGTTTTGAAAACTGCTCAAAGATAAGTGCGGCCCAGCCCTCATTCACAAAACAAAAAGCTTCTCCCTTGGTTCTTACCCGTGAGGCCAACTTTTTTCCTACAAGTGAAGCATCGATTCTTCTTTTTGTTCTTGTCAGGAGTCTGATCTCCGTCTGAAGAAGCCTGTGCAGCTTCCCCTACTGGCCCTGTGATTAAAGACATGGTCAGCCTTTGACAGATAATTTCTTAAACATAATGAACTTCCAAGCTTCGGAGGATACATGAGACTCCGACACTCATATCAATGATTTAATGAAAGATCAGTATTCATGTCTTCCCATAAAATGAATTGAAAGGAGGGGCTTTAACTTGGATAGGGTTGTTCAAGTTTTTCCAAGATTTGTTTCTTCTTTTCATATTATTATGGTGTTTCATAATTAAACATACGAACAAGATCAAATCTCAAAATCTATAGAATTATTATTATCCACAGAATTATTATAATACTACATAAAACTTCTACTAACAACTGGTTTAATATTAGAATAATCTGCCAATTATTTATTTGATTTGTTGAACATTTTAGTATGTATGCAATGGTTTAATGAGCAAAAATTACAATATAAAGTGATTTTAAAAGAAAAATAAGATGAATATATTTATAAAATTTAAATTAATTTGCAAAATTCTATTCAAATTGTGAACGCTGCAAAACAGTTCAAATAACCAAAGAAATGTGCTTCTAAAATGTTTTTTTTTTTTTTTAAAGAAACATATTAAACACTGCTAATAATTATTCAATTGATATAAAAGAGGAGACCAAGAATGACCAGTGCTGTTATAGTACATTATAGTTTATTAATTTTATTTTAGTTAAAGCTTATTTAATTTCAAGGAACAAAAGCCAATTTATGGTTTTAGTATTAATTAACTATAATAACACTGAGAATAATTTTGTATATTTATTTATATTTTAACACCATTTAAGCAACAATGGCTATTTTCATGGCAACATTATCATTTCAATACATCATTTACAATAATATAGCATTTTCTTAAGAAGCAATCACTATACAAAAACATAGAAGTAACAACAATAGTACTGATAAAAATGATATAGAATCTTTCAATTTAATAATTGATAAAAATTCTAAATTTCTTCCAGGAAATAACTTTTTTAAATGTTCTTTTAGTATATTTTCTGAGTAGAATATTTTTGTACAATGTGCAAATATGAGACTCAGCAGACCTGTGCTTTTAGACGAGCCACCCTCCTCTTCCTCCTCTACTTCCGCTCTGTCTGAATCAGTGGTTGATGTGTCCTGGGAGATGCTCATAGCCGTCATCTGCTGGGTTACCGGGCTGGGCAAACTACTGCATAAACACAATCCAACCAAATACAGGGGTTATTTGTTATAATTCCTTGCTATATCATCATAAGCAGCTTGTGCTCATTAAGAGATTACCACTGAGCTACAGACTGTTTTGCACTTGTACCAACTGAAGTATGAACAGTCTCAGATTTATAAAGGACTTCTTACCTAGACGTGCGTTCTTCAGGTGGGGTAACGGCTTCTGTAGTGGGTACAGGGATGGACTCCACCGTTACTGCAGATGCACCTGGGGAACCTACAGGAGATGTGGCAGCTGGAAGAAATGGAGGAGCCTAACAATGAACTCTGCTTAACCTCAAAACTGAGTGAACACTTTTGATTCCTAATACAATAGGTGCATGTGACGACATGTAAATCAATCTCCCAGTATCCTACCTTTCTCACCTGGGGGACTGTTTCGTCCCCCTCCTTGTTGTCTCTGCAGATGTTCCTTGTAGCAGACAGAGCACATTCCATTGGTGCGAGGATTACCATAGAAACCGCATCCCATAGTGCAAAGCATTGGCACCTGCGTCTGATTTGTCTCCTGAGCCATGCTGTTTTGAGAAGGGGGGTAAGGGGGACGGGAGAGGGCGATCCTAGAATTCGGGTTTAAGAATTAGTATTTCATAAGCATATTTATCATGAAGTGGCAGAACGGGCCTGCTACATATAAAGAAAATAATATCTAAAAAAATAAAATTGGCAATATTTACTCACCGTGATGTCATTCCTGACCCATATGACTTTTTTTCTATGAAACAGAAAAATCAACTCCACATAGATCTTTTCCATAAAACCTTGTATCCATTGACAACCAAGCTCCAAAAAAGGCCTATAAAAGCACCATAAACGTAATACAACTCGTGTGCTAAATTACAAGTCTTCTGAAACCACATGATAGCTTTGTGTCAGCATATGAGTCATATTAGACATTTGTGGTGCTTTTTTGTCCTTTCTGTGGCTTGACAGCCCATGGTCACTGTGAACTGTCGTTGTATGGAAAATATTAATGTGAAGATGTGAAAACTACATTTGTGCTCCTTGGAAGAAATAAACAGCATACAGGTTTGGAATAACATGAGGGTGAATAAGCAATAACAATTTTCATTGTTGAGCAAAACTATTTGGTTCCACTGTAAGTTGTCCTACAAAAATGAGTACGGAGCAATATTAATAAGCAATATGCAACTGCTAGAGTTAGGGTTTGGTTTAGTTGCTTATAATTAAGCAACTAACCCTAATTAATTTAAAGTTAGTACTATAGGTGTAACAAGGACACTTTAAAATGAAGTGTTACCAACTAAAACACATTAAAAACTATAAATGTATAATTGCTGGCTCATAACACATGCCAGACATTGAAACTAAATGCATCAAATTTGATATCTTTTGTGCTCTTGACTTTGCTGAAAAGTTTTGAAAATACCCATTTTATGTTGTTTATTTACTCTTGACATGGCTATATAAAATAAAATATTTTTTTAGAAAGAGAGAAGTTAAGACAAAGTTTATCAATGAAACTGGTGAAAATGTTTAATGTTGTTGAATTCCCATTACAGTGAGCAAAACCCAAATGTAACCCCTTTGACTTATTTGTTGGTGACCCTGCTACAGGCTGGCAATATGCTGCACGAAAACAAAACGTTCCTTTGTTTGTTCGCGTTTTGTTTCCCAAACAAGCAAAGAATGATACACAGGTTACTGAAACCTAAACAGCCTGCTGATCAAATGACGATTTACAATCCGACAACAGTTGTGCTTCAATTCGAATAAATTACAGCGAGTAAGTGTTTAATGTTGAAATAGTAGTTTACCTTAACTATCTGAAAGGCAGATTACCAAGCAAACGGTGAATAAACAAGGTTATTTTGGAGCATGTCCAGGAAAAATCAGCTGAGAGCGGCTCCGCAATTAGAAAAACATTTTGTCTTTGACCCGAGGACCGCGACAAACAACAAATCGACTTGGTGTCAGCGTCAAAGCGACATCGAAAGCGAATATTTTCCTTCGAAAGTAGTTAATATTACGCACGGACGACCGCGTTAAAATCTCTGACCAGATGAAAGTCATTTTGTTTGTGATACTCAACTAGCCAGGCTAACGCGCTAGCTCTGTTAACGGCTAGTTGACGTGATGGCACGCACACAAAACGGACAGCTGGGATCTCGAGACCGTCCCACGGACACTTGCGGTGGCTTAAAACCCCCGCTAGCTCGAATATTTACCCGTATTTCCGTGTGATTGAGGAGAAATCGACGACCTTGATCCACAGAAATCTGACAGAGTAGGTTCCTGCTATGCGCGTGCGGCCTGCTCCTCTCAACGTCATCCGAAACAACGGGCGTGACGTCACTATTTTTTGCCCATCATCATCGAAATCTCGTCACACTTCCTCCAGTCCAGTCCACACCAGCAATGCTGCCAAGTATATATATAACATGCAGTTTATTTGGTTGGAAAAAGTAATTTGGGTGAAAATGCAGATATATTAGGGATGGCAAAATGGCCATGTGCAATTTATTGGAATGTGTGTGCTTTCATTTTCAAGTTCAGTGGCAAAGCTTCCTATTTCAGCTCGATTCTCTGTGAATTATTAATTTAGCTGCATCCACATGTAGTGTTATTTTTGCTTGTTCCACTTCTCTCTCTTCAGAACATCGGATAGAGTTGAAAATTCTTGTTTCAGTTTGTTCTTTTTTTACAGAGGGAATCTCTTTTATCACTCCATAAATCAGAAAATGCTGTCAGTAGCAAGAATAAAAAATACCTTTTGATGTTTTAAGGAATAAAATGTTACATAAATCACAGTGAATGATATATAAACAAATCCCTCAGTAAAAACCTTCACAATATAGAGAGGAATAAAAGTTTTGGTGAAGTCGAGATTTCAGTGAATGAGAAAATAACTCATTTTGATAAAACAGCCTTTTAATATATGCATCATAATTGAAATGTACAGCTGTAAATAGATGAAATGTTAAAATAAATAAATAAATAATCACTTAAATGTGTATTTTAAATGTTTTCTTTCCAGTAGTCTTAAAGAAGACATGTTATGGAGGCGAAATAGCCAAAAACCACAAAAATGACTAGTTTATGAAAAAAAACAATGTGCCTTGCCTTAGACCCAAGAGCAGAGCAGAGATACTCACTATAAAGGGGAACTGGCTTCTGTGATATTGCATACATATTCTTAAATATGCTGAAATGGTTCATTATAAAATATGACCTCTCTTTAGAATCCTTAATTTGTGCCCAGGAAGCAAAAACAAATGGTTACAAAAGAAATGCTTTCTTAGAAATAGTTTTTTTTCCATTGATCCATTTATTTTGCATTTCAGAAAAAGTAACATATCTATTTTGCAAGAGTTATAACATGAAAATCATGAATTACAAAACCAGTGAAGTTCAAGTTGCTTTTATTCAGAAAGTACATGTATTCAGTATTTAAGTAGGCTACCAGAAACTTTTGAATGCTACACAGTAGTATATCACCCGCAGAAACTTGCATACTCTACCTGGTAGTGGTTTCAATGCTTGGTTTAGAATACTGACATTGATGAAATGATAATTTTCCATTTTATGTTCATTATACTGTAATATAAACAATCTAGTGCGAGTCTAAAGACTCCAGTTAACACTAGTACATTTTTTTTTAAATGGCAATAGTTACAAGACACAACCATTTGGACCATATATTAACCTACTGCATCAAAACATCAGTTTTAAATTGTACAGCATTTTCAATCGCCTTTCTCTGTTATCTGAGGCGCAAAAGGCCCAACCAGCCAATTGAGAGGAGTGTTATTGAGAAGGTACTCCACGACTCCATCCAGTGACTGTCGTACCTGTTAAAGGATGAAAATATACATTAAACTTTCTAAATTCTACATACATTTTTAGAATCGAATAACAGATCTCAACAACTGCTATGTACAAAACTGCATACACCCAGATTGATTATACCTGGCCGATCTGCTGCCGTGTCTGCTCTAAGAGCATGGGTGTGAGTGTTTTGGTGCTGCTCAGTGATGCCTGGAGTTCTCCAGCTGTATGTCGAGCATTTAGAAGCTGTTCCTGCACAGTGCCTGGGAGACCCTGTACACTGGACACAACCCCTGAACATGCTACCTTCAGCTGATCACTCAAACCCCGTACCATCAACAGGGCTCTCGACTCCAGCTCCTATGATGAGGCATCCACATATACACATTGAGAATGTGTCTGATAGACAGTCTGCAGTAAGACATATGAATATTCATAGACATATATTGTACTGCATTCCAAGTAAAATACAAATTGTACCTCTTCCTTGTCTTTTGCTGTATCCACCTCTGTCTCAGCTGTTACATTCTCCTGCAGTTCTTTGGGCTGCCCTTCCTTCCATTCTTTCCATCTCTGCAGTAACTGCTCCGGAGCGCCTCCTAGCTGCTGGTTGGCACTGGCCAAGGTAACCCGGGCACTTTCCAGCAGGTCCATAGTGCTGGTCATTTGAGTCACAGCTGCATGCGTAGTGTCTCTGGCTTTGCGGGCCCTAATGAGAGACTGCTCAAGCGCCCTCTCCCGAACTCTGGCAGACAGTTTACCCAGGCGGACAAAATAGCTGGGTCTAGTAGTTACTATGAATCCTTCCTCCTCACCTGGTCTTGGTTCAGCCAGTGCAGCTGTAGGCAGAAACACAACACTGGTGGTGTCAACATCTTACATTCATACATATCAAAAGTTTGAGGTCATTAAAATATTTTAATGTTTTTCAAAAGTCTCTTATGCTCACCAAGGCTACATTTATTTGATCCAAAATACAACAAAAATAGTAATATTGTGAAATATTACAATTTAAAATACCAGTTTTCAATTTGAATATCTTTGAAAATGTAATTTATTTCTGTGATTGCAAAGCAGCAGCTATTACTTCAGTCTACAGTGTCACATGATCATTCCAATATGCTGATTTGATGCTCAAAAACATTTCTTCATATCATCACATTGTCAAAATGATAAATTTTGAAAACATTTATGCTGCTTAATATTTTTGTGGAAACCATTATACAAGTTCAAAAGAACTGCATTTATTTGAAATAGATTTTTTTCAATGTAAATGTATTTACTGTCACCTTTGAACAATTTAATGCATGCTTTCTGAATATAAATATATAAAAAAAAAATTGCTGACTCCAAACTTTTGAACAGTATTGTATATACATATAATAAAATACATAATTATACATGTAAATATACATTAAATAAAGTGTTTTATTGTATGAAACATTTTGAGATTCAGGACAGTGTGCTATTAATTTTATTTCTGGGTAACAAAGCAATAGTGGGACTTGAAAGTGAAATGTTTTCTTAACACTGTTGCTAACCCTATTGCTTCATTTCGGCTGTTGCCAGAACTGAAACAAAAAAGTATTTCCAACAGCAATGTGCTCTTCGCCCTTTCATTGTGATAATGTGTATTTAAACCCAAGGCTAATTTCAGAAACATTTTTGGATTGTTTTAGCCAATTTTACATTTAACTTGAATAATTATTCTAATTTTTAAAAAATTATGTTAAATAATTAAATTACCGGGTCTAAAGTGCAACTACACTCACCAAGCTCCTTTTCATTGATTTGAAGGTTCTGATCCACCCAGTCTTCAGATTGGGTGAGGGCCTTATCTACACCATTACTGACCATCTGGCCTACACGGGTCGCCATGACAGTGTTTATGCCACCAGCCACAGCCATACGTGTCTTTTCCACACCACCCAGCACAGCCCCCACCACAGCATCCTTTGCTCCTGTTACTGACTGGTACACCATGCCCACTGTGTCGGATACCAGCTGCAATGGAGATACAACGCTGATTCATATAGCAATTAAGGTGCTACAAGTTGCACGCAGAACAAGTCAGTCTAGACTTTACCTTGTCTGCTGGTTGATGTAAAATTGGAAGGTTTTCTTCTACCTTCTCCAGCCCTTTAATGGCATATTCATTTACCACTGCAACTACACAATAGAAAGAACACAAAAACAACTGTCGTTATATGAAAACCAGTAGGAACAACACCACAAATAAAAGACAAGGCGTAAAAGATACAAACTACATCTAAGACTGAGATCCTTACTCTGAGGTTCCAGTCGGTCTAGTATGGGTTTGGAACCTGTTGAAGCAGCAGCGCCCAGCGTGCGCACCCCGCTCTCTGCAACCTCCACTACTCCTTTCAGGAGCGGCACGCTGTCTTTAGTAGAGCTGTAGGCATTATACACCGCACCACAAGCTGAACTCACCAGCGGCAGGTTGCTCACTCGAGATACCACACTCTGAAACACAAATGTTAAAGTTTGTTGCTGTTTATTCACAGTTTTAATGTAGAATGAACTTCATTTATGAAACAAAGCAGAACGAATTCCTGAAGTGTTCGTAAAACCCTTTTTACACAGATTGATGCGCTAAATTAAATGTCACTTTATGCAAGAATGGTTTCATTGTGACTTAAACATTCAGTGTTTCATAGTGACTTCTGTTGTGAAACTGTCTGTAGGTGAGTCATGAAGCGTGTGACTAACCTGCTGTTCCTGAGTAGCCTGTGATGCCTCTGTGTCCTTCTCTGCTGTCTTCCCGTTATCTGCCATTCTGTGGAAGATGTTGCGATATTAATCAGAAAAACGGAACCATTTACTTCTCAGGTAATCACAGCCAGTCTAGATCCATCTCATAAACACAAACACAGGGGATAATACACCAAACAATGAGAATTCTGTTATCATTTCTTCACCCTCATGTTGTCCCAAACCTGTATGAATTTCTTTCTTATGGTGGTAACGAAACAGTTGATGGTAGCCATTGACTTCCTTTTATCTATATTATAGAAATCAATGGCTACCGTCAATGTTTGGTTACCAACATTCTTCAAAATATCTTCTTTTGTGCTCAAAAGAAGAAAGAAACTCATACAGGTTTGGAACAGCGTGAGGGTAAGCAAATGATGGCAGACTTTACATTTTTTGGTGAACTATACCTACCTTTAAAACGAACATGCAGCCTGGTCAGAAATAAATCAAATACTATAGAAAACTATTCCTTTAACTCCAGTCCTAACCCTACAATCTAATTGGTCAGTTGATGTTGCTTCAGGACCAAGAATGAACATGTAGTAAAAAAGAACAACAGTTTATTAAGTATAATAATATAATATAATATAATATAATATAATATAATATATCATAAATTAATATTGTGAAATAACTAATGATATAATTAATAACTAATATGATGTCATAATAAATAGGCTATATTTATAATAATAAAACGTCTATCTTTAAGCCTAGGAAGATCACTTTTACACGTTATGTAGTAATATAAATATTGTAATCTAGTAATGAGAAATGAAGGAAAGGTAAAGGCGTGTCCTCTCAACCTCCCTTTAGACTGGCAAACAAGGAGCATTACTTTAAAAATCTATTTTGTGACACTTATAATGTTCGGATAACTTAGGGGAAATCAACTTTCGCTCTCAAATTAATCATATCTTTGCTACACTTCAAAGAAGTGGGCGTTAGTATAGTATGGTCGTCATCGTTATTTCTCGTAATGACAAATCAAGAGCGTTGAATAGAGGAAAGGGCGTAAACTTTCACCCACTTCCTGAAGAACTTTATTGTTGCGCCATTCCGTGTGGAATCTGACAGATAGACAACTAACTTTAACAGTAGCCTATAATTTTACAATGGACTTATTCTCATACTGTAGTTTACAATATTGAAAGCTTTTTTGTTTCTGAGGCGCGGCTTTTTTGAGTGCGCTTAAAAAAAATTACGTAGACAACTGTATACAAAAAGCAATCGTAGGCTCGCGCTCTTTGAGAATAATAAGAATACTGACATCACATTAATTCACCGAGGAAAAAGTGATTGTTATCTGCCATCCCGCACACTATAGTCATTTTCCCATTCTCTCAGACAGCTGTCACATGAACTGACCTGTTATTGATCCGTTGTCCTTCGCTGACCCGCGTTCAGTAGAAGTGTGAATCTCTAATGCTGTCTAGTCAAGAGCCCGTGTCAACTTGATGCAATAAAAGTGCAAAGTTAGGCGGAGTTCGAAACAAACCAATCAGCCTTTCTGAAACCTCTTATTATGAAACTACCCTCAATTATTGGTAACTACTTTTAAATGTTTGCCTTTTTTTTAGTTTATATCATTATTTCCTTAGAGCCTTAGAAAGTTTCCTCATCTTAATGATCACATTTTTGTTGATATAAAGCATATTCTTTTATTTTTTCATTTATTTTTTATTAAATACTTTTAATTATTACTGTAAAACACCTCTAGGCTAGTAAATAATTGTCTTAAAAGAGAACACAATATAATCTAATATACTATAACATCATATTATGCGTATCCTGTTAATGAGCTATTTATTCTCACAATATTTTGGACCTTTATACCAGATTTATCAGGGTGCTGATAAAGATTCTGGCAGTTTACCAGTTATCATTATCATGAACCTTTTTGAGTTCATCTGAGGTGAAAGAAGCAGTATGATATTGGATGTGACCTAACATCTATGGAGATCTCACGCTGCACAGAATGAGTTTTTTAAGGCTCTGACAGGCCTCTGAGGCACTTGGTCCATAATCCAGGCCTGTCCCTCCATGTCAATGGTGTTTATAACTCTGATGACTGACAACCAAACAAGATAAGATATGGAATCTCATGAAGATTTGAAACCAGTTGTAAAAGCTGCCTCTACACTTCTGCTAATCATGAGATAATGGTGACGAGTAATGCAGTGGTGACGTGTACATTTGTCAAAGCATCCACCGTGAGTACTGACTTGAGTAATCTGTGTTTGAGTTCATGAGGTGAAAGAAGCAGTATGATATTGGATGTGACCACAATGGTCTGCACAGAATGAGTTTTTTAAGGCTCTGACAGGCCTCTGAGGAGGCACTTGGTCCATAATCCAGGCCTGTCCCTCCATGTCAATGGTGTTTATAACTCTGATGACTGACAACCAAACAAGATAAGATATGGAATCTCATGAAGATTTGAAACCAGTTGTAAAAGCTGCCTCTACACTTCTGCTAATCATGAGATAATGGTGACGAGTAATGCAGTGGTGACGTGTACATTTGTCAAAGCATCCACCGTGAGTACTGACTTGAGTAATCTGTGTGTGAAATGTTATTTTAGTATTAACTTAATTATGTACTGTTGTAGATTTTATTAGTATTTTGAAATGAACTTTTTTCTATTTCCAGTTTTCATTTTAAAATTTCAGTAATTTTCAGATTAACTTTTGTCTTTTTTTTTTTTTGTACTATTTATTTATTTCAATATAGCTTTAATTTCATTTTAGTTTTAATTTGAATACTTCAACTTAGTGTCTAGGCAACATTTCTCATTTTTGTTGAATTTTGAATGAAGTTTTCTCATCTAATATTTATATTTACTTTATTTCAAATACCAAAAACTATTTTTGGTAACACAATAAGGTTCCATTTATTAACATTAACTACTGTATATTAGTTAATGTGACTAATAATAAAAAATACTTCTAAAGTATTTATTAATCAATGTTAATTTCAATATTTACTGTTATCCAATTGGTAATAGTTTTGGTTTTAGTTAGCAATAACACTGAAACAGAAAACAGACAAGAGAAGAATTATAAAACAAAACCATTTGAATGAATGAATCATACGTCATTTTCTTCTTATGGTATTTTAGGTGTGATGCAAGCAAAGTCAATTTCAGTCAACATCCACAGTACTTTCAGAGAGTCTCCATTTAATTAATGAAAAGTAATATTCAACTTACAAAACATCATAACGATAATAATATATTCACTGACTCTCTGTACAATTCTTTGGTAGTGAAGAAATATTCAAAATAAAGAAAGGAGAAAATACACAAGTGCTGAATAAATTTGAATTAAGACAAATTAATCAAAATACAAACACTGCAGCCCCCACTACTGTTAAAACACTACATTTTTACCTTGTTGAAAAACTGTTAGTGTCATCAAAGTCTTAAGTGTTCAATGTAACAAACATAAGTTTCTTAATTAGTGCGAGAGAACAAAAGGCAAAAAAAGGGGCATGTTTGGCACATTCTATAGTACATCCGTTGACAGATTACCAGGAGTCAGGGCCAACTAATGATTATTACATACCAGATTAACAAATTTATGGGAATTATGTAGAGAAAGAACAGGATTAAGGCAAAAATTCCATAAGCCTTTAGAAGCTATTGAAACTATTTGGTGTTAAAATGCCTCAGTGTAAAACTATTTGTTTTAGTGTAAAACAAGTTTTTGTGATATTCACCAGGTGCACAGAAGTAACATGTCTAAAATGCTCTGGAGAACATCTTCTAGGGTGACGGGGGTACAATGAGAGCGAATTATTGTGCTGGTTGATGGAAATGACTGACTTGTTTTAATGCTCACTTTACAATCACACACTCATATTTCACAGCTCTTTTTACATGTTCTTACACGGTGATGACGGCATCACAGCTACTGCAGTTCATCTTCAATACTGACGCAAGAGTTACATCATTACCACTGATAAAGGCAACGTGGTTGTCGTTTAACTTCTCTTCCCACAGCTTCTTTCATTCCCCTCTTTCTCTCTGAGGAAGTCGTGTCTTTTTACAAAGCCTGTTCTGGTCCAAAAAAAGGTCAGAGGTCACAGTGTGACCTTGCTGAGCCTGAGGGACAGACTGGAGCGTTGCTGTGTGCGCGGTAGTGTGGAGCTGCAACGACTGCGCAGCTGAACCGGCCTCCCCTCAGAACCACGCAGACGCAATAGGAAGTCAAAGTTCGCAGATGTGCTCATGGCGTAAAACACGTTGGCGTTGTCGGGGATGACCAATTCTGGAGAAAGAGGGAAAAAAGATTGCGAATGTGACGATGGCATTCCACCATGACAAACCTAAACAACATTTCATAATGTGCCAGATACACAAGTTTTAATGTCGTACCTCTCTCCTCAGAGATGACCTGCACCAGCTCGTAGTCAGCGGCCTGCTCACCCTCCAGGTTGTGTTTGGCCATGGCTCGAGAGATCACAGCTGGAGTTTTGTCCTGACTGGTCAGCTGCGTGGAGAAACAATGATGCATTTTACATCAGAAAGTCTTCTCTCTCTTAATTTAGTGCTATTAGAACAGGGATTTTAAAGCTTTTTCCAAAAACCTCTAAATATGATGATCCTCTGAAAAATTTTGTATACTGTTCTTCTGCACATTTTTATACTGTTTGAGAACAATAAAAATAAATATTTAAATAATTGGCTGTTATATTGTCATTGTACTAAAGCCAAATTAAATCACTAAAATGGAATCTGGAAATATTTATATAATTATTTATAACATTTCTATTTATTTAATATATTATATAACATATTTTAATAACATGTTGGATGTATAAACCTGATGAGAAACATTTTAAAATTCAATAATAATAATGGTGATGATTTTTTATTAAGTATTGAATTTAAATAATTTCTACAGCACTCTGAACTTATGTACATTGCAAGGAAGGAGAGATGAACACCTTATGAATGAGATGAACACTATACCACAAAATTATAAGCAATATATATTGCTTTTATAATATTTCTTTCTGGTAAAATCTGTGGCTGTCAATAGAATAAAATAAATCACAATTTATCTCATGATATTTGACCAGTCCCCACACCACAGTTTTTAAATCAAATGTATTAATTATTTTTACAGGCATGTCTGCCTGATTTGAAACACATATTAGTTACACTAAATAACAACAATAATTAGCATTTTTAAATAACATTTAATATAAGACAACTCTTAAACTGAAAAGTGGGTTTGGATGTATTATTTTGGTATCACTGAGATACTGTTATAGTTTTTTTTTTAATCAGAATTTATTTTATTTTCCATTTTAATTTTAGTTAAAGTTTTAGTCATTTTGTTGTGTGTTTTGTCCTTTTTTTGTAGTTTGTCATATATATTAATTTTTATTTCAGTTTTCGTGAGAAATGAGAAATGATGGCAACTTGGTGAAATAAAATTTATTTCAGCTAACGTTTATATTATTTCAAGTAAAGAGAATTTTTTTTATGGTTTTAGTTTACTAATAACCCTGGCAGGTAGTCTATCAGTAACTAATCATAATATTTGACCAATATACTGTATTAACAATGGTCCAATATACTTGTATGGATATGCAAGAATAGATTGTGCACACTGATAAAAGTAGATTAATAATATTGAATTCCTCACTAACCATGATACTTTTGTAGAGGTTTCCGTTTCCCTGTTCAAGGCTTACTCGGACAATGCACGCATCCTGAGCTTGTGTGTTATAGGCAGGAGGAAATCCAGGTGATGTGGGGGACATGGGCGTCAACGAGATCGAGTGGCGGTACATGCAGGGGGGCCCGGGAAGGGTCGGGGAGGCCAGAGATATGGAAGCGCTGGCTGTAGAAGAGGAGGTGTCCATGGAGTGCAATGAGGTGCAGGAGGAAGAGTCGGACAGCTACGGTAACCAAACAGATGTGTATTTAATACATTATTTTAATACAATAGTATATCAATAATTTGGTCATGAATTAAGATGTTTGTACCTTCTTCAGATGAGTGTCTATAGAATGTGTGGGTGTCATGCCTTCACTCTCTGAAGGACTTGAGTCACTGGAAGACACACTGACAGAGTCCATGCTCTCCCCAGAGCTGCCAGTAGGAGGCGATCGAGGACTCTCTCTTACAGGAGAGCTTGTGTTCGTGGCGTCTATTCCTAAGAAGAGTCTAGTGAGGTTGGAAGGACAAAAACAGACATTAAATAAATTATTAGAATTTGTCATCCTCTTTGAATATGCAATATAATTCAAAAGTTTGGGGTCGGTACGATTGTGCTCTAAAAATGCAGTAAAAACTGTAAAATTGTGAAATATTATTTACATTTTCTGTTTTCTATTTTCATATATTTTTAAATAACTATATTTTAATATTTTATTCCCGTGATGGCAAAATGTAAATTTTTAAACACATTTATGTACTTAATTTTAATTTAACTTTTATTAGCATAAATTACGTCAAAGTTCACAGACATGGACTATTGAGTCACAGATCTGTAATTTTGATTTAATGGGGTCCTAAGAATAAAATATGATAAATTTAGGCGTCAAGATTTTGGTTTTAGGTCACTCACAGGCTTAATCTCTTCACCATACTCTTGCGGGGTTTCGGTGACGTTGGGCTGTTGTCTCCCAATCCTTCAACTTCACAAGACAGCGCATAGCTGCAAGAAATATTATCTTTGAGACTTACACAATATTCAGATGAAAAAAGGCATGTAAAGGGAAAAATGTGTGTACCTCTCCTCCTCTGAGTACTGCGGCTGACTTTTAAACCAGCGCAGAAATGCGGGATCAGGGGTCAGACAGTAACTATTGCACGCAGACTGCAGGAGCTTGATCTGAGCGATCACTTCAAACTCCTGCAAAGAGAGATTTTATTCAACATTCCCACAGATCTGAATGCCTATAGTAATGAATAAGAGATTCAACAGATGTTTTGACTATAATAAAAACCAAATAATAAGGAATGTTGTACTTACTCTGCGCCGCTTTTCGAAATTGATCAGTCCTCCCTGTGAAGCACAGAAATAGACTTTAGCCCAGATTCTCCTCATCATTTTACTCATGAAAGTTTTGATTAAAGTTCTTGGGAATCCAAAAGAAGGTCAAATAAACCTTGGTAATGAAAACCTCCACGGTCTGGGAATGTTAGGTTAGTAATAACAGAGATAATTCTTTATGAGGCTTTCGTTTTGTCTGGAAATGTGTGTTTGGATGTGCAGCTTGACTTACCTCCACTTGGTCAGGCAGTGCTGTATCAAGCATGGTCAAATCTGTGAGAAATGTACCCAGGTATGGAATCGTCCCCTGCATGGCACCCTGGAGACAAAAGGTTAGATATATTTTTGTTAGATTTAAGCTAACATGACACGTTTTAAACACAATATTTAACTCTTGTTCTGTTATCAGTATATACTGACACTAGTTTTTTTTGTGTTGCTGTTTTGTTTTTTTACAAACTCACCATCTCTTTCTGTAACTGCAGTCTCTTGTGGGATCTTTTCTGGTGATCTTTGGCACAGCTGTCCAGACTGGCAAATTTTGAGGTGCCCTCCTGTGAAGATCACAGAGATATCATTAGTTTTTCGCAGGCACAGGAGGAATTGGCAGAATTGTCTCCATTATCTGTTGGAAAACTAACTGTGGAGTTGAAACTACTACACACTTATTGTACCTGAACCTGCATGGCACCCTGGAGACAAAAGGTTAGATATATTTTTGTTAGCTTTAAGCTAACATGACATGTTTTAAACACAATATTTAACTCTTGTTCTGTTATCAGTATATACTGACACTAGTTTTTTTTGTGTTGTTGTTTTGTTTTTTTACAAACTCACCATCTCTTTCTGTAACTGCAGTCTCTTGTGGGATCTTTTCTGGTGATCTTTGGCACAGCTGTCCAGACTGGCAAATTTTGAGGTGCCCTCCTGTGAAGATCACAGAGATATCATTAGTTTTTCGCAGGCACAGGAGGAATTGGCAGAATTGTCTCCATTATCTGTTGGAAAACTAACTGTGGAGTTGAAACTACTACACACTTATTGTACCTGAAAGCATAATCAAATTAGCCTAAAATGTAATAAACACATTTTCAAAATACAAACACAACAGGCAAAAGATTTAATTTATTTTTATTTAATTTATTTATTATAATTTTTGATTTTACTTGGGCCTAGTTATTAGTGAAAGCTAATTTAAATGCCTCTGTGCAAAGAAAACACAACAGAACTGAAAAAGAGAGACGTGTGCATGAGCTCACCCTCATTAGCAGTTCTCTGCTTGTAAGGTAATTGTTCTGGTCAGAGAAAATATCGGAAAGCTCTTCAAACATCTGCATGCTATCTCTAAAGTTGCAGAGTGAAACAAAAACAATCTCAGAGCATGTCATTCTTGATATCATATTAAAAATCATTACAGAATACACAACCATTCAAAAGTTTTGACTTTTATGTTTGTCAAAGGTAACATTTATTTGACAAAAATACAGTGACAACAGTAATATTGTGAAAGATTATTACAATGTTAGAATAACTCTTTCCTATTTTAATAAATATTCATATGGATATATTCAAATGTAGTTTATTCCTGTGATGGCAAAGCTGTTTTTTTTTAGCAGCTATTACTCCAGTGTCACATGATCCTTCAGAAATCATTTTAATATGCTGATTTGGTACTCAATAACATTTCTTATTATTATCACTTGAAAATGATTGTGCAGCTTAATGAAGTGTGGAAACTGTGATGCAGCGTCTTTTTTAGTGTGCTTTGATAGAACATAAAACTTGTGGAACAGCATTTATTTAAAATAAAAATATTTTGTAATATTTTAAATGTTTTTCCTGTCATTTTTGATCAGTGGAATGCATCCTTGCTGAATAAAAGTGTACATTTCAAATAAATAAATAAATAATAGTGATCCCAAACTTTTGAATGGCATTCATTTAGAGACTTCATTAGGAATCATAAAATAACAGGTAAACAGAACCAATGTTATTGAAAGGATTTGAATATTTTCACCATTCTATATACTTTTTAGAAATCAAGAAATGACTGACAGGCTTGTTTATTGACAGAACTTACTTGGAAACGGAGGCCCACACTCTCTTCAGTCTGTAGATGGGGTTGGACTGCAGCGCTGATACTATGGCTCTCAGAGATGAGAAGTTCTTACGGATGCGACACTCCTGAGAACATGTTAATCCATATTTATACATTCTCATTTACAAATGGTCCTAATGAGACTTTATCAGAAATCCTTTGGGAGGTTGAAAGTCATTATTATGTCTACTTTGGTTTATCTAGATCTCATCTAAAACAGTTATGTCTAACAAAGAAATAGATTAGGTGTCAGTCTTTACCCAAATGCACCAAGACCAGTAAATGCCTTTTGAAAAACTATATTCCAGATCAACGTCAGGCTTTATCTTTATCTAAAGTATTGCTAGAAAAATCACACAACACTAAAGCGCTGCAGATTGATCTAGCTCGAATGAGTCTGAGATGTACAGGTTTAAACGTGAGCAAAACATAAGTCATACTGGGAGGTGTGACCGTGCAAATGTGTGTGTGTTGGGTTATGCACCTGTGCAACGTCGATCCAGCGCTGGATGATGCGAGCACGCAAATGCGGGCGTATCTGCCGCTGACGGAGGATGGTGCTGACCACGCACGCTGTTACTGCATTAAACTGAGTGATGGTGGCGCGGATGGTGGGTGCGCTCTGTTTGCCGTCCTTTTTATCACGCTGAGACCAGATAGCACCCAAACAGTGATGAGGAACCACCTTCTTAAACAACAGCTGTGGAAAGAAGGAAATATTTCCAGCTATGGAAAGAAGGAAATATTTCATAGCTTGAGCCAAAGAAAGTACAAAATAATATTTCATGTTCCCTTAGTACTGATTTAATCTAGGTTTCTCTCTCTCACCGCATCCATATAAGTCAGCTGCTCTGCTCCAAGGTCAACCTTGAAGGAGAAGAAGTCCTCCTGCAAATCGATTTCCACTTCCTCATCTTCCCCAATGCAGAAAGGGTTGGTGTACTGAAAGCCTCCTGCAACAAACGGACAGCAGATGTTTTTGTAAGCACAGGAAGACAGAACAAACATGAATAGGCAAGAAGTTAGATAGGATGTATAAAATTATTAACAGTAACCGGATATGACTTACCTTCAGTCTCATTCTCTAGGCTGGCCTGGACACGCAATTGTTCTAGCAGACTTTGAGCCCGGCGCATTGGCTCTGAGCCTGGCATGGCCTTCCGCAGGAAACCCAGCACACGATGCAAGCTCGGATATGATGGAGGTTCCTGGAAGTCCTCTGGACACTGATCCAACCAGCCTCTTAGAATAGAGGCCAAAGCACTGAAAAAAATAATAATAACACATAGATGTTTGTATAAACCAGAGAAAACCAGATGGCGCAAACTAGTGAGGGAATCTCTCATAGTATAATTCAGCTGCAATGCTGTGATTCATGCAGCAACCAAGCACCATCATTCATCAGATCCCTTTTATTTCTAATTGCTTCTAAACTCACACACACGAATGCATGCACACAATATCACAGTGTTTGACCTCTATTTTTAAGCTTCCATGGAAATGAAACAACAAACACGAGAGCTGCTCGGAAGTCACTGCAGATAACCACGATGAGGGAACTCACGTTCTCACAGCAACTCTGCTCTCTCCAGTCCGACACTGGTTACGCTCCCCCTCACAATCCTCAAAACTACCATACCTGAGAACGAAGAGAGAAACCAACCTGTGAGCATTCTGACAAATGGTAAAGGCAGTAACCACTGAACAAGGACCCAAAAAAAAGTTATAAAGTGGTCATATTATTTTTAATTACTATTTTTTTTATGACTTAATCTTTCCTATGTAGTCCACTTTTAATTAGTAAAGATTTTTAAATATCCAAAACACAATCTATTTTTTATTTTAAAACAACAAAATAATAATGAAAAACAAACAATATAAAACATAAAACATCATAATTTTTTGTAATAAAATAATACTTTGATGCATTTAAACTGGGAAGTATATTGCACAGATCCAGGGTTCCCACATTTTCAGATAAATAAATTACCATGATTTTTAAAAGGCAGTTTCTAAAGATTGCCTTTACAAAAAGCAATATCTAGTGAAAGAAATACTAAAGTGAACATAACTAGAAAAAAATGATATTGACCATAGACACTTCCATGACCTTTTATTAATTTCCATTAATTTTCCAGGCCTGGAAATCAGACTTTAAAAAATTACCTGGTACTGTGTGTTCCCTGTAGATCTAATATTTTGACACACATCCAATTTTTTGTTTAACCTGTTTACATTAACGCAACTTAACCGACTGTGTTTACATTAATACCTTGAATACCAGATGGGCATTTGTACTTGCTTAGCTGTGTGACCACAAAATGCGACCTCTCTTCACTAAGCATACATGCAAACATGAACATTCAAAACAGCCCATCAGAATGCACGCAGGTTTCACCTGACATTTATGATGTGTGCAATCAAAAACAAGCACACAAGAGTACACACCTGTCCAGCAGCAACTCCAGTACATTCTGTGTAGTAGCAAAGGCCCTGTATGTGGAGAGGAAGATGCTGGTGTAGGTCAGGTCATTATCACCGAACGCTGTGAGGAGTGTCTCTACCAAACGTTCCAGTGTCCCCGCCCGGATACTTCTGATCTTACACGTCTCCAACTGGCTGACTGTGTGACCTGGGGGCAAGCGGTCACCCTCTGCCTGAGAGAGCAAAGGAGAAGGAGAGAAAAATACTTTGAAGTCAATTCTAAAGCATGCACTCAAGTAATATGTAGAGAAACAGAGAGAAAAGCAGAAATAAACAGGGGAAGAAAAAGAACAAGACCTTGGTAGTGCAAGCACGCTACAACAGGAAACTCTACAATCTGCTTTTAATCAGAGCAACCCTCCTCCTCCCTCTCTGAGAAGCGCTGGAAAGTCGGCAGACTTCTTAAAAATGCTTCATTAGTTGAAAAAAATATGGTTCACACAAAAAAAAGTGATTTAAAAGTAGGCCACAAAAAGGTGAATGTCACTGAAACAGCAAGAATACTAAATCTTCTTGACGAAAAAATAAAATGATTGAGTTGAGGTCCCTAAAACTAGGTCAAACATTAAGCACCATGACCTCTCTGAAACAGGGCTCTAACTGGTGTCAAAAAGTAAGACATGTGGCTTTCTTTTAATTGCGATGTCAAACAAATTTCTGTTTACATTTTTGTAGCATGATTACTGTAAAGCGAACTTGCTTTTGAAATCATGAATGTCACACTTATGAAATGATTCTACATTAAATTAACTGTGTTTTCACTCGACACCCATTTAGTGTAGAAACAGCTGTGGTACAACAAACTAAAGCCCTATGGAAATCAAATCAGCTCATAAGTGCTTTGTTTTTTTGATGTTGATTCAGAAGGGTGTTGACAATATGGAAAACGTTATTCAAGGTTAAAGCAACAGATTATACCATATTCACCACTGTAATTCGGAAAGGAGCCATAACAGCATGCCTTCATAAAATAACAATGTTGTATAAACCTTGAAATTCATGCAGCAAATTTTTGGTTCAAAATGTGCAACAGAGAACAGAGTTGAATGTTTTCCTGTAACTAAAACACATAAGTAGCGATAACATTAAGGAAAACATAAAGAAGGTAATTTGAAGAGTGTTTTTGTCCATATAATAAAAGCCAATGGGGTTCAAAACAACACGACTGAGACATTTAAAAAAAAAAATCATCTTTTGTGTATAAGAAAGTAAGTCATACAGGTTTGGAATGACATTAATGTGAATAAATGGTGACAGAACTTTCATTTTTGGCTTTTACTTTTAGCAAACAAACAACTCTATAGAAAGTTTTATGTGTTTTCTTGCGACCATCCATGAAGACTAATGACCAGAACACTATAGGAACCCCACAACTAAATACGTCCGTAAACCATAAAAAGCTTTACAAGGTCACCCTTAATATGCCCTACTGTCTGGCCAGCCCAGCATGGGCAGCCGAAGTGTTTCTTTAAATAAAGAGTGGAAGTGCATTCAGATCAAAGGCCTCCTCTCACCCCCAGCCATCTTGCGCCTTTGTTAGCCGCCTGCTGGATTTGGACCCTCTTCAGCGTCACGTTGTATATGGCTCCTTCCTCAACCTCCTCTCCCCAGTCCTGCACAGAGCTCTGCAGAGGGAGAAAACAATCAACGTTACTCCATTTGGAATGTCATGGCGTAAAACTGGGGAACAACATGTCTCAGTCAGGCATAAACAGGAACTCTGGCTTTAAATTTTAGTATCAAAAGACTGACAGGGGGTGAGTGGAGGAGAGAAAATGATAACTAATTTGGAGGAAGGAGACAGAAAGAGGGGGAGAGAAGAGAAATGAGATCAGAGCTGGCATGGCGTTTTAAAAATCAGCCTAAGAGCTTTTACAGATTCTTAACAGTGAAGGATTTCTCCATCCAGCCTTGGGGTTTAAGAACCAAACTTAGTCTGACTGTAAACATATACAGACACACACATAGGCTTTCTCAGTCAAACACACAAATGCAAACAGTATAATGGGATGACCAACATTAAGTGTCTGGGTGAGTGGAGCCTTTCAGGCTGTGCACAGCTTAACGTTCATATTAAACTGTCCGAAAGAGAATATCGATACATTCTGCCTACTTTAGTCAATAATACTAAAGTAGAGCTGTGATATACGAAATCCAGCACAGTCTCTCATACCCAAAATAAATTTGTCTATAACCGCCATTAAAGTCACGATGAAATGGAAGTAGTGGAAGATCTTTTCTTCTGCACTGTGACGTACATGAGTGAAATAGATTATTGAAAAGAAAAAAGGGGGTCAGGGATTAGGATGACAGCAGATCTAAATGTGAACTTGCATTTGATTGAAAAGATTTAATTAAAAAATGATGAGGTTAAATAAAAAGAAATAACATTTAGAAAATGCCAGCTTTAAAGGAGACCTATTTTATATATTATGCAAAAATCACTTTTATAAGGTGTTTGAACAGTTGTGTGGCCGCAGTGTGTGAAAACAACCAGCCTATAATGGTACAAATCCACCCACTCATTTTTTTATAATCCCAATAAATTATAAACAGTCTCTCCAAATGAGCAGTTCCAGATTTCTCCCTATGTATACATCACCATATAGGGAAAAAGTCCTGCCCATTTGTGACGCTCTCTGCCCTATTAGCATAGACACTGCCCTGAGTGACAAGCAGCAGTGCAACATTACTGTTTTCTTGATGTAGCGTTAGCTGCTGGAGATATACAATGTCAGCGCTAAAGAGGCATTACAAATGTTGTGTTTTGGGATGCACCAACGAACATAGGAGTCTCCATAAACTCCCTCCATCTGAGCTGCTGAGGACACTGGTTAAATTTCATTTTCGAAGGAAATATCCCGGAAAAAATCGGTAAGGTCCCCTATATGTTTAGTGATCAATACCAGTGCTTCGTGTGTGAACGTCAGCTCCAGACAAAGTAAGTATCACGTGTTTGTTTTCCAAATTGCCTTTCTGAAAGAGCTTCTTGGCACTCTGTAAAGGCTAATGTTGCTAAAGCTATGCCTGTTTTCACTGGTGCTGCCTTCACGTGCTACCAGAACGATCTTAAATAGGAATGTGGTAGTTCAAAATTGCATATGAAAGCAATGTGAATTCGACCACTTGTGGGACTTATATAGTTTGCGATAGTAGCTAAGGCACAATGAGACCAGCTGTTGTTATTTTTACCGCACCATGCTCCTCGTCTGTGTAATTCATAAATGATAATTTATCATGCACAGTACAATCAGATGACTGACTTTTAAACAGAGTACGTTTTCTGTAAAGATTACAGGCTTGTACTAATAGTAGAACGTTTATTTGTATGCTAACCTTGAGCTCTTGAAGCTCTGCCCTCTTCTGAAAGGGGGTCGGGAGCACCAGCTCGCTCATTTGCATTTAAAGGGACACACACAAAAACGGTGTGTTTTGGCTCATACCCTAAAAGTGGCCATTTTAACAAGCTATAAAAAATGATCTGTGGGGTGTTTTGAGCTAAAACTTCACATACACACTCTGGGGACATCAGAGACGTATTTTACATCTTGTAAAAAGGAGCATAATAGATCCCCTTTAAAGACAAGTCTCCTTAGAGTGCAAATAAACAAGAAAATGACCAATCTTAATAAAAAAATGTTAAAAATACTTATATTTAAGACATATGAAGACTGAAAAACTATTGTTAACCTTTTTATGCTATTTCATAGACATTAAGATGGTTTCATTTTAAAAAATGTGGTTATTTACTTATTTTTGCAGTGCATACTCAAGAGACTGTGGGAAGACTTTAAATAAATACAGATGTTTAGATGTTTAATAAACTGTTGCCTTCATGCACACTAAAAAAATGCACCTAAAGGCATTCGTGAAATATTGCTGTTTCACTAACGATGTCACCAGACTTTTTCCAAAAAGATTCCAGAAGTCTGGAAAAAGTCAGGCTGCACTGTGGCATCATGGACCTGTCCTTGCATTACTATGTGAATTCATCCAAAGCCATGCTAAATAGGTCCAACAAGTGTATCCAGCTCTCTTGACGAGCTCTCTACTGAGCTTTTTCACTATTGCAGCACATCCAGACTACGTCTGCAGTTTTATGCGCCTGAAAGAGTAACTGGTGGATCAGTCTGTCTGTATTTCCTGGGCCGTTTCCTGTACAGTGCGTTCAGAGAAATACTCAGCTGGATGAGTCATGCAGTCCGCACTCAAAAACAATGGTAGGAGGTCTGCTCACCCACTGCCCGGACCCTGCCGAGTCCACAGTCTGTGCACTGTGCTGCCCCTTAGTACTGGAAGAAATGTTTTCCAAAGCGGCTTTAAAAGCCTGTTCAGTGGCACAAGCAGATATTAGAGAGGGTGGGCTACACATGAGGAAACAAAATAGTTTTTCTCTGAAATAAAAAAAAAAGTGGAGTACTAGTACAGTGGCCACATGCGATCAGATTAGATGGGAGCTCTTTGAGGTTAACTTTATTAGCTTTAATTATAATTTATTCAGTTTAATTCTATTGTATAAACTGTTATTATTTTTATCACTGGCTTTTTCTTATTATTTTATTTATTACTTAATTTGATTCATATTTATTGCTTTTATTTTCATTTTTGCTGATGCTAAACTGTTATTATGGTTATTGTTATTATTATTATTATTAATAATAATAATAATAATAAAGAGCAATGCCAATTCCATGGGTTCTACTCCTAGAGATTGCAAAAACAATGAAAAATACTTTGAATGCATATCTAAAGCATCTATCTGATATGTAAATGTTATAAATATCTGATAAAAACCATGAAAATAAGTACTTCAGTACTTAGTAAGTTTAGTGCTTTGTCAATTCAAATTGACTATGAGACTTTATATGGTCAGATAACTCAAACACTATATTTTTTAACAATAATGAAAGCCCTGAAAAAGCATTACAACAAATGGACTTTAAAAGCTGTGGGACAGTTGAGGACTCTGTTTAGGTCCCTAAAATCCTATAAACAAACAATGAAAGGATGCTGACCATGTTATCATCCCAAACAGAGACGTTTTCTACCCCCTACAGCCTGCACACAAAAACAACACAACCCCAAAGTCCATGAGAAACAATCCCTCACCGATAACAACAATAACAAGTGGGTTTAAGCCCATCTGTCCGCTTTGTTTTTGTCTGCAGCCTGGAGGCTGTTCATCATAAAAGTAGAAGCATTTCTAGAGTGAGAAACTAACGGGAACCGCCGCCTACGTGAAGACTTTCAGATCCAAATCAGCGTGTGGATCATAAACAGAGGGGTGCGATATGTTACTGCAGTAAAATGTAATTTAACAACATTATTTATATTCCCCACCACGACCCCCTCCCCTATCAAACTTCTTTATCCTCCACTCCAAGGCTCTCTTTTCCCCCTCCCGCTCCCGCCTTTCTCTCTAGAAGCTCAAAGCCGCAAAATCAACAGTGCGCAGGGGGGCAAACGAACCGCAACTTCTTACCATTTTAGCTTTCCAAGCGAATTTCATGGTGAGGGCCTCTCTCATCGTCCGGTAGCGGCATTAGAACGCAGCCCAAGTCCAGCAAGAAAGGGTCAAATGTTTTCAAGTATAGTACGCAGAGCTATCCTGTGTGAATTGTCCTCATCCAGCGCAGGGCGCGCACACACACACACAGCTGGTCACAGATCTCTGGAGTCTCAAGCTGCTCCCCTTGCTCCCTCCCTCCGGCTCTGCAGTCCACCCCCGCTTAGTGAATGACACAACTCCGCCCACTGCACTCTCTCTCCCTCCCTCCCGCTTTAGTAGTTCGCTTTCTATTCCTATTTATTTTGGAATGCTGCGTACATTTTTTTTAAATAACTTTGTACACCATCATAGATCAGCACTGAACATCAACATTAACACCGAAGAACGTTTTAAAACGCACGAGAACGGACAGTGCACGCGAAAATGAAAAGTCTATCATCTAGTCACCCTCATGTGACTCCAGAATTGTATTGTATTTGATTTGTATAACATTGATATACAAATTGTATAGGCCTATGTATTGTATTTTGAATTGTATAACATTGATTACCATGGCTGTAGTTAGGCTAATCATGCCATTAAATTATTTCTGAATGCATGCATTGATCTTGCATGACATTGTGTTCCATGCATGTTTCTTTTCCTTTCTTCCTTATTTTCTTTCTTTTTTCACCTCATAATTTTTTACTTAAAATATCGTAACTTGATCTTCTGGTGAAACTACTTTTCTCTGGTGACATAGGCCTATATCAGACTTCTCCAATCATTTTTATTTATCCTTTATTTTTTATTATTATTTTTTTTTACCAGGAATTATTCCATCGAGATATAAATCTCTCCTACAAGGGAGTCCTGGCCAAAAAACAAAAATAATTTAGTCTTAAACTTTTTCTTTCAATCTACTGCAAGTTCGCATTCAGATCTGCCTCCATCCAATCAACAATCAATGGACTCAACCAAGTACCCAATCTACATTTTTTTCATTTTTCAGTATTCTGTTTCACTTGGATCTACATCACAATAAAGAAGAATCGACCTGTTGCTACTTCCTTTAGCCTACATTGCAACTTTAAATGGCTCAAGATGGAAAGATTCTAATATGATTGGATGACGGAACTCAAAGAGACAATATGAGGAAGGTTGATGCTGTAGTTGATTGTCAGGATGAAGGGATTTTCCATTATGTCCCTTATGTGCAGGACTTCTCGCTTTTCATTTGTTTGAACCCAGTGGAGACAAGGTTGAAATTAGCAGGTGTCATGTGGCCATTCATTCTCACACACACACTCTCACACGTCCAGCTACGCGTACGCTTCCTAGAGGACAATTAAGACGCCATAGAGAATCAGTGTGATCGTTCATGCAGCCACACTGGGGAACACAAAAGAAAGCATTTCAATGCTTTCTGCCCTTCACTTCAATCTTAACAAGGCCAGCGGTGAGATCATAAACCTCAAGGGCTAGTTTATGAAGACAGATTCAAAGAGTACTCCCTCAAACTAAATACATTTTACAGGCAATGTTGCTCAATCACAAACATTTAGTATATATAAAATAGTATATAAATAGATTTTATTCTGTTATTTAGTCATTCAGCAGAGAATATTTGAACTAAAAGCATAGCACAGGAGAAAGTGCTATTGGTACTACTGGCACTTTACAATAGTTAACATTTGTTAATCCATTAAACTAAAATTAGCAATGAGCAATACATTAGATACAACTTTTGATTTTAATAATATATTAGTAAATTCTGAAATGAACATGAATTGCTTTAAAAGTATTTTTCATTGTTAGTTCATGTGTACTACGATATTTACCTAATGTTAACAAATTGAACCTTATTGTGATTTTTTTTGGGGGGGGGGGTTAAACTTGGATTCCACCTAGAGGACTTTCCCAACCAAATTAGGGTACTGTATACTCCTCTAGAGAAGACTAACATAGTGACTACTAGTAAAACTAAGAAATGTACTAGACTAATATATCTTATAATTTTTTTAAATTGATCACAGTTTGCCATGTTTTTAAATCTAGCTTTTTCTTGTCCTATGCCGATGTTAATGAATTAGTTAAAAAATAGATTAAATTAGATCAAATGTATCTCTCAAAACTGTTCTGGGGAACATCAGAACTTTTTTAATTAGAAGCTATTAAAAATGTCAATAATAATCATTTTTATAGCACTTTAAGAGGTTGTTTTTGAAGGCACTTTTCAAAATAAAACCAAAATGTTGTTGAGTCTAGTCCACGAGCAAATAATTTTCAATCTAGAATTTCATGGAATTTAGTCAAGCGCTATGGTTAATCCCTGCGGTTAATATCCTTGACTGTGGTTAACATTCTAGAAACCAGGACCAAGATTGTATTAGTAAAATGCATGCGAGTAACCACAGGAGAACCCTGACAACCTATCACATGACTCCCTCAAACCAAACTACATCACCCTAAACGTCATGCCTACAGTCACAACAAATTCAATAAGTGTGTTTGACATACAAAGGAGGGGTCCGGTCAGTGAAGGCCGGTCAGTGAGGGCAATGGGGCTCCAGAGGGGAAACCCTCATTCTCTGGGATCCGCTCCAGTTCCCAGGCCGGTCTGACTGGGTGTCCTCTACTCAGCTGCTTCTCGGGGGCTCTGGGAAGCGTGGAGAAGCAGTGGGAGAGGTCATGACCTCTTGGTCCCCCTCAAGGGACAGCTGTTTGCTTTCAAAAGGGAGTGATGTCATTGCAGTGCACGACAAAAAGGTCTGACAAATGGCAGACGCTTGGGCTGGACCCAGCTGACGTGCACACACACACACACACACACACCTCTGATCTCATACACTGCTATAGCCCTAGGGAATAGATAGAGATAGTGTGTATCTATATGCACAACCACCGCAGCAGTAGTGATGCCAATCTCTAAAGGAAACATTCATTTGATTACATTCAAGGTGTGGGAACAACAGTAAATCTATACTGACTGACCAGTAATTTGTGAAAATGCAACCTGTTTAAGCAATAGTTCGCCAAACTTTTGTTTTCATTTAAGAACACTGTCCCTTAAAAAAATTATTATTCCCCTTAATTTGGTGCTAAACTCATATGATTTTTTTTCACATGCATATCACATGCACCATTTATTTAAAACATTTTCAAAATGTAATTTCTATTGGGTATTTTCTGCCACATGAATGCTATCAAAAACAGTAAATAATTTGATGCTGTGTTGGGAATTTTAATTCTTCTGTGATGCATCGTTCCGGGTCAGTAAGTTTTTATTTTTTATTACTTTTTTAAAAAGTTTTTTTTAATTAATACTTTATTAGCAAGGAAGGATGCATTGAATTGATCAAAAGTGACAGTAAAGACTTTTACATTGTGACAAAATATTTCTATTTCAAATAAATTCTGTTTATTTTAATTTTTCTATTCATCAAAAAAAAAAATCGAATTCTTGTTAGAAGGCAAAAACAATAAACTGGTGTGTCAGAAGAGTGTTTTAAGTGAATTTAAGTGCATTAAGACATCTCACATGTTTGGTGTTTTTTGTCTTTTTTTTATATAACGCTTAACAGCTTCTGCACTCCATTCACTTTTACTGTATGAAAAAGAGCAGCATGAACATCCGGCCTAACATCTCCTTTTGTGCTCTGAGAAAAACAGAAAATCATACAGGTTTAGGAAAATGAAAGTTAATAAATGATGACAGAATTTTCATTTTTGGGTGAACTATCCCTATAGACCAGGGGTGCCCAAACTCGGTCCTGGAGGGCCGGTGTCCTGCTGCTATAGACATATACAGAGCAAAATATTTAATTTGTTGAGGGATTTTCTGGTGTTTATTTTCAGGTGGGGAGGCATGGGGGGTGAGCTTAGGAAACAGGCTTAGAGGGAATCTTAGGGAGTGTGTTTAGACCCCTAGGGAGGCTGAGGATTTCTGTTCTGTCGACACCAATAGAGACATACTGAATCTAAACCTCCCTAGAGTACAATTGCAGTCTCCAGTCAGTCTCTCCTCCTGCGGTGGACTCACACACACAAAAAAACGTAAACACACATACGCACAAGGCCTGTGAAGCTATGGAGCATGAGTAACGAGACTGCTGTTATTGCACCACTGTGGGGGGAAAAACACACATTCCAGGAAATCTCCCACTTCCTGCCTGCAGCCTCCCAACTCTATGTGCCTGTTGTCATTGTACCTGACCGACTAGCCAGCTATCATGTCTACACTGCCAAAGACGCTCGCAAAAACCTGAGGGATAAAGAAAATGCGAGTCTAGTCCATTCTGTATGTATGGGAAGATTTACGGTCAGATTTTGGACTGCTGTGTTGCACCAGTGTCACTAGAAGAGTTATAAGCTGAGCTGACGCAGACAGAGAGAACTGGAGCTAGAGGGCGCTGGGAAGGAACCTTCAGTGGTGGCGTATCTCTCTGTGTTATGATGGGCCAGGCAACACAAGTCCTTCCTGGAGGTTGTTATTTGCAGAAGCACTGTCTGCTACAAAGCTCAACATTATTCACACTTTAATCTGTGAGTCACAGAGTCATTCTCAAAAATCTATGATCCCTTGTTGCCATGACAATGCGAAATAATTTTCAAAATTCGGTTTGCTTTCTTTTTAAATCAACTTCACAAGAAATCAACACAATCTAACACAAGTGAAAACTTTGGGTCAAACGTTTGGAGTCGACAAAGTCAGTTTTTGATGTTTTATGCATTTATTTGATCAAAAAACAGCAATATTTTCAAATATTATTAGAACTTAAAATATCGGTTTTCTATTTTAATATATTTTGAAATATAATTTATTCCTGTGATGACAAAGCTGAATTTTCAACAGCCATTACTCCAGTCTTCAGTGTCACATGATTCTTGAGAAATTCTAATAATTCTAATATGCTGATTTGCTGCTCAAGAAACATCTGTTAAAACATTGATAACATTATTTCAAGGTTCTATAAAGAATATAAAGTTCAAAAGAACATCTTTTCTTTGAAACCTTTTTTGAAACCTTTTAACTGTATTTACTATTTTTTATCAATTTTTAATCAATTTGATTAATGTGTCCTTGTTGAAAAAAAAAGTATTAATTTCTTTTAAAATGTTTTTACTGACCTCAAACTTTTTAAAGGCAGTGTACAACTATACAACACTTCCTGGCATACTACACTTTCTGCAGTATGTACACTTTTCGAAGAATGCAAATTTCCTAATTTGCATCAAATACCCAAATGGCCTATGAACATGCAGTATACAAAAAAAGCACACTGCATGAAATACTGTATCCTATAATGCAATGAGCTCCACCTGACCTTCCATTTTCAATGTGATGAATTAAAAATCCATATTTTTTCTTGCCAAATGTGGAAATGTTTTAACTCATAATGAGTTTTTAAAAAGGCTAAATAGCTATTTGTTTTCATAGATAAACAAATAAACATTCATAACTGAATGTTGTGAAATACGTGTTCAGTGTATAAAATGCAGTGTGCTAGTATTCCATTCTGAACAAAACAAACCATTTTTGAAATGCTTCTCTATATTCATTCATTTCCCTTTTCTGAGTGAGCTGTTTTCTTCTCCGCCTTATAAATCAACATCACTTAATATCACAGAAACATTAATGTAATCAACCGAAAGAGATTAATGAAGAACTGAAAGTCCTTGACTAGCTCCTGGGGTTTTCAGATGAAAGAAAACTGAAACAACAATGAAGAGAGCAGCATCTTCCCCACTGAGCACCATCAGAAGAAGCACAGGCTAGATATGCCACAGTGGAAACTCTGTCATTGTGAAATGTGTGGTCAAAACATCTGTTATTATCAAATGGCTGGAACTGTGAAAGACACTTACAGAAACTAATTTCCCAGAATCTCAAGACAAGGAATGAAGGAAGGAAGGAGAGAAAGTGTGAGTGTTAATGAACCTCAATACCTGTTTACATGCCCAGTAGAGGGCAATGTGACATGATTCTGCTCAGAGTTTGCAACGTCAGCACAGAACAGAATGAACAATAATTTTATGGCTAAGAGATTTATTGTTAAGAGTTATGATCAGCTCCAAATGGCAATTTCAGTGTTTTACACTGAATCCAAGAAACATGTCACTCTCTCCTTTGTTAGTTATTCAGTATGGTGCAATCTTCTCTTTACCAGTGTTTATATCGACCTTAAATTTACCACGATGTTTTTCTAGATTAATGTGAAACATCTGGGTCATCTGGTTATTAATTAGTAGCCATTCACTCACCAATACATAATACAATACAATATATTGTGCATACTTAATTAATTATTCATTCATTACATTTATATAGCGCTTTTCTAGGCACTCAAAGCGCTTTACAGTGTCAGGGGTATCTCCTCATCCACCACCAGTGTGCAGCATCCAGCTGGATGATGCGACGGCAGCCATAGTGCGCCAGAACGCCCACCACACACCAGCTTATTGGTGGAGAGGAGACAGAGTGATGAAGCCAATCAGTAGATATGGGGATTGTTAGGAGGCCATGATGATCAGAGGCCAATGGGCAAATTTGGCCAGGATGCCAAGGTCACACCTCTACTCTTTTCGAAAGACATCCTGGGATTTTTAATGACCACAGAGAGTCAGGACCTCGGTTTAACGTCTCATCCGAAGGACGGTGCTTGTTGACAGTATAGTGTCCCCGTCACTATACTGGGGCGTTAGGACCCACACAGACCACAGGGTGAGCACCCCCTGCTGGCCTCACTAACACCTCTTCCACTACTTAACCATACTCAGCTGGAAATGAAAGGCCCCTGAAATGAAAAAACAAAATCCGTTTTTCCAGAGGTCTGTCCTGTGTTTAGAGTATATCATAATAACAGAACCTGATAGGAACTGTGGCAGACTGATTATACAGTCAGCATTAAGATTATTATAATCATTCAAGTATGGGTTTAATACGCTCAGTGATTCGTCAAAAACAGAGAAAATCCTGGACGGCATCCTTTGATTACTAATATGGTGGCCAGTTGTTTGCGGCGAGTCAGTAGGTGTCATTAATCTTCCCCTCTGACCTAGAGCTAATAAGCTTTAATTAGCTAAGTCTGGTTTGGACCCCCACGTTAGCAAAACCATCTGCCACCATAATCATAAACAGATGGATGGATGGATAGATAGATCACAGTCTGTCTGACTGTGATTCTGCTGATTCAGTCTGCTAGGAGTGTTTGCTGATCAGATAAATAACTTCAGACAATTAAATAACTTCAAAACTGCGCCTGATCCTGCTTGAGTTTCAAACCCTCCATCCCTTCTTTTTTCCTCTTCTACCGCTCTGACAGAGGTTGCAGTAAGCCAGGCCACATGACAGGGATCAGGCCAGCCACGGGGGGAGAAAGAGGGAATGAATGGATGGGCTGTAGGTGGGAGGAGGGAGCTGTTGTTTTTTGCTGTGTGAGGCTAAAGAGGACTGTGTGCGTTTGTGTAACGGCTGCAGTGACCTGAGTGGCTCCACACACGTCATCTACCACAGCTAAGAAGATTCACAGACCTCCCAGAATTTACCGGGCACACACACTCAAGCACAATCTTTTTACACACACACACACACACCATTCCTCGCACACTTGTTTCTCCATTAAGCCAGATACACACATTCACACTCACTGGTCTACCCTGTATAACCTCTCGCTCTATACATGAGGGGTATACATTTTCTGCCCCAGTTGAGTGATTTGCCATCTTTGGACTTCAGCCTGAGGCGTCATACTGTCAGACTGAGGGTGACAGCAGTCATATTAGCAGCTTTAATAACTTCTTCCATTATCATACACGCATTGAACCAAACTCCACCCTGGAAGTTCAATAGTGCAGTCATGCAGACTGACACATTTATGGAGAATGCTATCCATTTACAATGCAACTACAATACCTAAAGAGCATGCTATATTAGGAAAAGCTCTATTCCTACATCTATTTATGCAACTGTTCAAAAGTTTGGGGTCAGTAAGGTTTTTTTAATAGATCAAATAAATGTTCTTTTGAATGCTCTATTAATAAAAGAATCCTGAAAAATGTATCATGCTTTCGACAAAATATTAACAGCACAACTGTTTTCAACCTTGATAATAGAAATGTTTCTTGAACATCAAATCAACATATTAGAATGACTTCTGAAGGATCATGTGACACTAAAGACTGGATCAATGGTTGATGAAAATTCTGATTTGCCTGTACAATAATAAATTACTTCTTGAAATATTTAAAGATATACAAATATATTAAAATAACAGGAAAAAAACTATATTTTAAAATACATTAAAATATAAAAATATATATTAAAAACAAAAGGTTATTTTAAATTGTAATAATATTTGAGAATATTACTGTTTTCACTGTACTTACGTATTTTAAAATACTTCTTACCAAATTTTCTTTTAATTAAATCTTATTGGCACCAAACATCTGAACGATGTAGATATATTTGTGGAAACATATATTTGCAAGATATTTTAGATACATTTTAAATAAGAAGATTTTTTTAATGTAGAATAAACAACTGAAAACCAAATGTTTTGAGAAGCTTAAAAATGCCTGTAAATTATGTAAAATTATTAAACAGCACCAGTCAACCATCCTTATCATTATACCTTGATCTATGCATTTTTGGTCATTTTTTGGCAGAGACAGCAGGAAAGGGACATGAAATTATCAAGATGCGAGAGGTAATTGGATTGCAGCATAAGCCAGATTAAAACCTGCATCTCCTATATAAGCACCACATCTGTCTGCATGTGCACACTATACCACTATAGGCCTGATCGCTCAATCTCTTTTTGTCAGATTTACAGTGTTTCATTCTACTACAGCACTACAGCACTTGGATAAGTTCTAGGCCTCGTGCTTTCTTGTTACCAGTTGCAAAACTGTCACTGAATTACTGAATCAGATTCTCCATCACAACGCGTGACTCACTGAATGCAAGCAAGGAAACACCGGCTAGCAACTAACCATCAGTGTCGCTTTTAACAAACATCCACAACAGTAGATTCCAAAAAGAGAAGTGATGCAGAAACAGAGAATGCTTAGTTTGCGATTCCTATATTCAGCATAATTCCAGACACGCGCTTTCAGTCTGCGCAAAGCTTCCTCAATGTGCGATGGCACTGACCCATATTGACTTCTTCATGAGTGAATGTCAGCAACAGGACTGTGCAATATAGGCTGAATATATGAGTGCAATGACCCCAGTCCTTGATCACTTGACTACAAAGGTTGTGCCGAGGCTTTGCTGCGTCAAGCAGAAAATCAGCAGCTATATCAGCATTTATAGCTGGTAGAATGTGCAAGGAGGTATCCAGAGCAACCTGACCCATCTTACTTGAACTTTGGCCACTATCTTCATCATTAAAGCCACAAAAACAAAGCAATTAACTACCATGAAGGCCCTATCAAACTTTAACAACCAGTTTTTGTAACTGTAGCTAAGCAGTGGTTAAGGATATGTGAGTACAGCAAAGCTGTAAAAGGCTTTAAGTGATAAAAACGTTGAAGCATTATGCAACCCTCTCGTGTCTCTGAATGAGTAGAATTAAGGAGTTTCCAGTTTGAAGCAGTTGGGGAAGGGAAAAATAATCATGTGAAGTCTTTCCGAGATAACTAGAGAGGGAGTGAGAATGGCATGGCTGAGGTGAAGGGTGGCCGGGGGTCCCATATGGCATAATCGAGAAATGAGAGTTTCAGATCTGTGGGACATTTGTGGGAGACAAAGTCATTTTGCGTTGGTCTATGTATGTGCGCATATCTGCGAGTTTGGTATTTATTGAATGTGTTTGAATTGACGTGAGTGTGTGTGTGTGTGTGTGTGTGTGAACTATGTTGAATATGTGTGTGGACTGGACTCCATGGGTGAGCGTAGGGTAAAGTGACGAGGGAGCACTCTATGGCCTCACTGTCAGAGGAACAATATGCTGTCAGAGGAACAATACTCGGAAACTCTCCAGTGTGAGAGGAAGAGACCTGAGTCAGGATGTTGGATAAGGATGGATCTCTCTCTCACTATGAGTTACTCTCCCATAGCATTACATACTACCTGCAAAGCTCTCTAGGACCTCATTGTTAGAAGAACATTATTATTATGTAAAGTTATGTATATTGCAACTTATTTTGTATTTGTATTTATTATATTTTACTTATACATTTTTTATTAACATTTCCACTGACCCCTAGCACATTGTGCAATTTTTCTGACAAATCTGCTATGTAAATTCACACATATACATTGAAGCCACTTAACGTGAGCTGTCAAACACTCACTCACATACTCCCATTCCCTCACCATCTCCCTCTCTCAGCATCCATCGCATATAACTCCATCTTACTGCCAAAATCTATGCGCTCCCTCCAGCGAGTAGCCTATGTTATGATGCTGAGTCTCTTTCTGTATAACACAATCATGCTATTTCCCTGAATTGAAACACACTGTTCTGGTCAGTGCTGGTCAGACAGACCGAGTCACCAGCGGTCAGTTCCAGTTTATGACTATTGAAAAAGTGCTGACAGAGAGAGCTTTTCCCGCTCTGAAACCCCCACACACCATTACCACCACCTCATACACACAAACGCACATACACACACCCTATCCTCTTAACAAATTTTGCTGGTCAATGAATATGTGGCCAGCAGATCTAGGGGCTTTCTTGAGAAAAAACATTTAGCTCTATTGTTGTTTTTCCTTTTCACCTCTGATTCAACTTTCCCTGAATGGACTGGCTCACATTCAAAAGTGCTAATGTAAGACATTTTAATTGAAGTGATGTGAACAGCATTGCACTGAGTAATAGGCTACAGATAGGTTTACCTGAGTCCCATTATGAACAACAAGGAGGTCAATACACACACACACACACACACACAAACATTCATTAAACAAGTTCCTCCCACTGACATCTATCGGTATTAATAAGTTAAAAAAGATTTATATAGCCTATTCTAGCCTACTTGTCTGAGGAAATTTTATTCACTAATGTTCACATTAAAAGCATAGAAATAAAATGACCAGAACGAATGTTCCGTTCCGAGGCACACTATCATACAGCGACCAGTGTTGTCCGACTCTCGAATGAATGACTCTTATGAGCCGGTTCAAGTGAACCAAATCCATACAGCGCGACAAGTGGCAATCCATTTCCAATGAACAATTCTTATGAGTCGGCTCTTTTTAGTGAACCAAATCTTTACAGCGCGACCGGTGCAGTCCGATTCCCGACCGAACAACCCTTAAAAATCAGTTCTTTTTTTTGTTAATCAAAAACATAAAACTCCACCAGCGTAGTGTGATTGTCGAGCAAATTATTCTTTTAAATTAGTTATTTTTAGCGAATCAACACATACAGGCTACAACTTACTGTGCTATGATGTACTGTACAGTACGGCTTGTATACTTAAACCAGCCTGCTGGATACAGACTGATTGTCCATATGACAAGTTTTACGCGTTGTGATACACGTTGTGTAATTAGTCAGAAGTATTTAAAGGGGTCATATGATGCGATTTCAATTTTTTCTTTCTCTTTGGAGTGTTACAAGCTCTTGGTGCATAAAGAAGATCTGTAAAGTTGCAAAGACTAAAGTCTCAAATCCAAAGAGATATTCTTTATAAAAGTTAAGAGTCAGCCACACCTACCTAAAATGCCTTGTTCTAACACGCCCCCACATACCTACATTACTATGTGGGAAGATTTGCATAACACCGCCCAAATGTTCATGCAAAGAAAGAAGGCGTAACTTTTATTTTTATTAACTTTTTATTAACTTTTATATCTCGCTGTAGTTTTGTTGCTGCCGCCATGTTGTGAATGCGCTGTGTGATTCGTTGTGAAAGCGAAACTACTTTCTTTGGCCTTCCAAAAGAGGACGGTTCTTTTTAGTAGCATCATATGACCCCTTTAAAATAGTTTTGGTGCATTTATTGGTCAATTTTTAGATTGGATTTACTTTTAAGTCTATTTTAAATTTCTGCTATTGCTTGAGAAAGCAAGGTATAACTATTGCAGTGTGAAATGCAACTTTCAGACTGCTGCTTGAGTACAATTAATTCCTTCTGCATGCTTACATCTTTATGCAGACTAAAAACCAACACAATATAAGTTTAATCCAAATCAATCTACATTTAACTTTGGATTCATCTTACATCTCTGAAAGACCCAAAACAACAAAGCATAACTCAAATAAAGTCCATTCACATGCTGAAGGCAAACCACCAAACGAGCACTAGCTAAAATTGAAATACATCACAGCAGTCTTGCAGACAAATGTAAGTGACCTACCCAGCAACGAGGGCTGCTCTCTGGTGATCGTGGTTGGTACCTCTGCAGGGCCACCCCTCCCTCCCCATCTAGGTCCAGACAGTGTGGGATGGGCGGCCAGGGGAGCAGCGATGCCAGCGGATAGTGCGAGATCATGATGCCCGTGCAGGTTGCCCACACATGCTCAGGGCTAGAGACCCGGTGCTCCCGTGATAGCAGGCCTGTGTGTTTGCTTATCTGTCTCAGAAGGGCATTGTCACTTGCGGTTTTTCAGAGCGTGCCCTTTTGTCCGTTCGAGTGAAGTGGAAACAGTCTGACAAATCTGTGTTTAGAAGTCCACAATTGCTGTTTCCCAACACACAAACAGTCTCTCTCACTCTCTCGACCTCAGTCTAATGCGAAAAGAGGCTGGCAGCTTCTCTGCTGTGGCCACATGAGTGATTAAAGTCTATTGTTTTTTTCTCTCTCTCACTGAAGTGAAGGAGGGGTGAGTGATAAGCCCTGCCCCTGCTCTAATACCAAGAGTGTGCAGAAGGAGGGAGAGAAAGAAAAGAGAAAAAAGGGGGGGTTAAATGGGGTCCTATGTTGAAGGAGGGAAACTGAGAAGAGGTTTAAACAAAAGTGTTATTTTAGCACAATTCTACTTCTAAATATATTTTTGTGCTTTTTCTTTTGAACTATAAACAGAAAATGTTATATCTCTTGTATATGAGGAAAGCCTTTTTTTTATTTCAAAAGCTTCTCAAGCAAAAAAGATGCCATTCCAGAGTGGCAGTAAAACTCTAGGGGGTCTAAGGGTTGAAAGAGGACCTGATAGAGTCATCTTCTGTCTTCTCAGTTAGGCAATGAAACTGTCCTGTTAACCAATAATTCAGCAGTGTGGCCTTTGTTACAGGACCAAATACAAGGTTTAACCTGAAGTGTGTGTGTGTGATAGAAAGCATAAGACTGAGGTGAAGCAAACATAGTTTGAAAAATACTTATTAGAATGGGATGTGGAGTCTAGACGCAGAGGACGATGGGTATTGCTGAGGGTATCGTTTGGGACACAGGCCAGTATTTATGGTGGTTATAGCTCTGTGGAATGACTGGTCAGCCATGAATGATTTAGTGGCTTACCAATACACACTCATGTATGCTAAGGCATACAGTACTTGGGACAGTTAATAAGACACAGAGTTTAGAAGCTGTAACTTCCGAATGTTGCAAAAAATGTCCAGCAGATATGTGAATCAGTAACATAAAATAACAAAACAGCAAGATCCGGAGGACGTTAAACACTAAGTTTAGAACTTTTCACAGAATACAGAGTGTGTACACACAAAGTGATCTCACTTTAGGGAATGTTCTGGGTAAAGTATAACTTTAAACCTATCGAAAGCTTCCATGACATGCTGTCATTTCCATGGACAATCATTCTGACTAGTGCCTTAGGGCATTAAAAAAAATTGTGTTTAAAGTAATGTATTTATATTGGAGGTCTATGGGAAAAGACATTCCAGAGAGTTTAAAAGCAGAAATGTGCTGCTAGCATTCAAAATTAATTTTTCAGTACAAAATTGTGAAATGTAAAATTCTGGAAGTGGTCAGACTACTGCTACAGGCAGATAAACTAAATTAAATAACATTTTGTCCGATACTGATAAAATATTTATTTTTTGTTTTGTTTGTTGTTTGCTGTTAAAATTGTATATATCTTTATATTTTAAATAAAATTCTAAATAAATTAAAAGGACAACAAAAAAATCTAAAATCAATCATTTAAAATACTATAATAATTTAGAAATATTATACAGTATAAAAAAATGGATATTCATTTTTAGATTTGCTAAAGATTACATTTAACATTGTAGGTAAATTATTAATGTTTTAAAGATTAACTTTAAGTGAGCTTTAGATGACAGCATAGGTAATCTAAATGTAAAAACGGGAAATGAGTCTCTCAGCTAGTAGCTGATATGGTAATATATTGTGCATTCCTAGATTTTATTACACTTGTCTCATGTTAACACATATAAGTCTTAACTCTACACGTTTGAAAATGTTTTGACATTTATTCCGGCGCGATGACTTCTTCCACAGACATGCATTGTAAGCAACCCTTAACATTTTGCACCCCAAAATGAGGTGTTTTGACTGCAGGTATTTGTGCCCCAAGCTTAATATACAGTCTCTCTCACACATGTCGCACATTCAAAAGTAAAGATTATAGAATAAATCAGCCAATTAAACCAGAATGCCATTGATTCTTTCTTTCATATCCTCAGGTCCCTCATCTATTGTTAAATATTTAAGAGGATTTTATTGTGAACCACAGAATGAGGGACCTGAATCCCCCTCTTTCAGCCTTGTGGATTCCCTCTCTCTCTCCCCATCTGTTCCCCATCTTGCCTTGTTTCCTTTCTCTGTTGTTCATTCCAGCTTCTTCTGTCCTCATGGCAGAGCTCAACACCCATATGAACTGTTTTGAAATTTCTCTGCTTTCCTTAGCAGATTCTCTCCACTGGTACATTTTGATCTCTACAGTTTGCTGACATAGCCTAAGTGCGGTCTGCTGAAGTTTACACAGTTGACATAATCTTTCAGCTTTCAGACGCACACTTAAACAAGTGATATCACCCAACTTATATTCCTTATTTCATACCACAGTCAGCAACACAAGAAACACAAAGACTACATTAGTATGTACCACTATTCAGACTTCAGCAGAGAAACATCATGTTTACTACATTAAAACATCTATAAATACATTTTGAGCCATGTTTTTCAGTATAGCTGTATTTTTTTCTACAGAAAGTGCTGATGAGGCCATCCTGGTGGAACATACTGGGCATCTCGTAAATCACAGGATTTAACTCTCTAAGGGTAAAGTTAACCAGGACTAGTATGAGTATATAACTGTATAAAAATTCCAAGTAAGTGCATGCCAAACCCTTCTACCTGTAATCTTCTACCACCTAGTGGACATTAGAGGAACTGCATGCAATTTACAACAACTAACCATAAGTATGCACCATGGTGCCAGATGCCGAAACATTAGTGAAGCATGTTAATGTGATAAACTACACTTATGGGAGGTACTTGGAGATCTTTAATTAGCCTAGTTACTTATGTTGTTACTGTATAACAGTGACCAGCTATGGGTAATGCCTCCTGCATGACCGTTGTCTGAAGCACATGTCAAAACAATACAATATTATTGTCCAACAACAGTCTGTGACGTCACTACTGGCACGACCCTGAGTACAAATGGGTGCCAGTACTCATCATCCTCTTGTGTGTCTTCAGGACCTGTTTGTTTGCAGCGTGCCTCTAAAGAAAGCCATTATAACATGTACGCTGGACACAACTGGGGCACCATTGTGCAGCAGCAAGCATCACAACAAAATAAAAAAAAGAGAACCTCAAGATTAATCTAGGTAAATGTGTGTGAATGTTTTAGGGCCCCATTCCTATATTTTGCCTGGGGACCCCAAATCACTAAATCCACCCCTGAATGAATGCATTCGAAGACGTGAAATATTATTTCCAAGCATACTGTCCTTGCGAGTATATGACACATGTTATGATATCGGCTAATAATCCCACATATATTCAAATCAGTCGTAGTTATTACTATTTGTCGCCAAGACCACTGTCAGACTCTGTTCCATGTTTTGTGTGTGTCCTGCTCCCCATGTGCCTTCCCATGCCCTTATTTGGTTAGTTTCCTGTTCCTCCCCTGATTACTTGATGTTTCATTGCTCCCAGGTGTGTCTCGTCATCCCCTCCTCCTGTGTGTGTGTATAAAAAGTGTTCCCAGTCCCTAGTTCTCTGTCCGGTGTTAAATGTCTTCCTGAGTTCGTCTCCCTTGGTTCCTGAAAATAAAGTCTTGGTAAAGTATTCTCCAG